>NW_026782024.1:600000-1030000 GCF_031769215.1 Ylistrum balloti | reverse complement strand
ACTAATCTGAGCATAGGCAATTTATCTTGCAATCATATTATTCATTGTTAATCTGGTATTGTGTCGGATTATATATATTGCTGACCGGAAGTGACCAACACAAACCGGAAGTAATCCCAGCAAACCGAAAGTAGACCTTGCTAATGTAAACAAGTGAATGTCAAAACTCAATAGCGAGTAAAGCCTATGATTGCTCATGATTACTTTCCCTTTTTATGTAGATAACTTTTATGTTGCAGTAGACTTAGTCAGCGAACATGTTTTATATTCTGTTTTAATTACCAGTTTCAGTTCAAACTTTTAGAGAGCTTTACAGCTGGTACATTTGTATGACGAACTATATTCCCAGGTTGTGTTTACTTCTCACTGCTAACCATTAGGTATTATTTGCTAATTTCCCCCCTATTTTCACAACTGTAACTATGTCATAAGAATTAAACACAATACATTTTCCCTTAACATAAGCTTTAATAATGTAGTTCAATTTTATATGATTGTAACTCTGTATTGATAGGATGGCTATTGTATCTGTATATCAATATTAATTATAATGTGTTTTGTTATTGAGATGTATTGTGTAGTATAAAAATTTCACTATGTACTTGGACACCAACAAATAAAGTACACGATTATCTTAACAGCTGTCTTTGATCCATATTTCCAGATTTCACAATTACAAGAAAAGAAAAAGAAATTCACGAAAACTTCGTGAAATATCACCCTATACTGAAGAAAGTAATTTGTAAATCTGTGGCTCTAAAATTCTCAATAATTTTTCGTTTTATCAATGCAATTTTCATTTTAGTTTATTGAAATCATTTTTGTTCCGTAAATGAGATTCCCTTTTCGACATATTGGCTCTGGTCAGGCCGGACAGTAGAAGAACAGCATATATTTTGTAGTGAACGGGCACAGGTAAATAGCAAATGGAAAGTTTCATGGTTCAATAAACAAACACAAAAGCCAACGCCTTAACAGTAAATTTATCATGGCATTTCTGATAGGAGGGATGGGAAAGAGGATAAAAAATGGCTTGCCGCCAAGGTGTGAAAGTTCACTGCCCTGGGGCTTAAAGCGTGTCCAGGACACAGGTATCAGATTCTTTACTACTGTAATCCATGAGGATTATCAGTCTACATATACAAACAACAATAAGACGCATCAATAAATAGAAACACAAACACACCTCCTAACATACCCTAATACATACAAAACCTACCATATAACACGCATGCGCACACACTCAAATACCGGCCGGTTGAAGCATATACAAGCATGACAAGCAAAAATATATAGTTCTATGTTACAGTCGTGTCACTAATTAACAACATATTGAATAATACCAACGATATCATAGCATATATGATATTTTTTGTACAAATTGACTTGCATTTACTGATAGTTTTTTATCAAAATTATAAACATACCTTTCATTTTACTATTATTTGGTCTCGTGTAAAAATACGATGAAATAAATTAGTCTTAATTTTATTACCTGAACACTATTACGGATAATTAAATAATGACATTCATTTCCACCACAGTACACAAAGGGCTCGTCTGTCTTGCCGTTGGATCTCGACCTATCTTCCTGTTTCCACTGGAAATTTGATATTTACAGTTTTAAATTTACATATTATCTTCCTTTGAAATGTGAGTTGTGCACAGATGATGGCAATATTATGAGAAAATAATTTCTCTGCGTCCTTGGGACAGGATATATATAGACATTGTACATGATGAATTGTCAGTTTGGAGTATCTTATTGGAGATACTCAGTATCTCCCTTCATGTTTGTATATACGCACAACTGTGTGTGAACTTGACTGTATGTTCATAAACGTGGGATATGAAATAAATGTCGAATGAGAAGATATTCTTTGTAACCTTGCACAGTACAACAATTGTCATGACGGCCATTACCTAAGGACCATTTCGTCCACTAGTTATTGACACGGAACTGGTTATACAAATTAGTTATAGAAACATGGATATTGACCGAGAAACAACTGAAAAACAAACAGACAACAAAGCATTAGCCGCGACTTGTACGTTATCACTTCTGTAAACTTTTTTCTTTCCAAGAATCTAATTGAATAGCTCTTATATCTAATATCGTGTTATATGGACGTCTCGTCCTACCTCTTTTCCCGAAAGTCAAGAATGGATGTCTTTATTATAATCATGTCAGCATCGTACACTCCCGTTAAAATGCTTGTACATGTAAGTATCAACGTCAACATAGTATATACATTGAACATTTCTTCAACAATGCTCACATGATTCGTCTTTATTGTTTTCTTTACTGTAAGTGAATCGGTCCGTATATATTCACACCAATGGTAACACATGTCAGTCTTATACTGTACATATGCCTTTGAAATTGCATTGTATATGTACGAACGGAATGTATAAAGTGATAAACTTATAGATCAATAAATGAAGAAAAAAATTAAAAACATAATCGAGACATTAAATAAACTCCAGTGATTGTTGATATTCACATTCTGTGAACTATGTTTCGGTTATAGCTTTGTCCCTTTGTGGAAATGTCGTTTATATCTTATTATTAATTTCGTCCATTACATAGAAAATCCTTTATTTTGATGGAATAAATTAGCTTTGATTAAAAAAACCAGTATAATAATTTACCATCTATTTACAGCAGTCCGTCTATACTTGATAGTCAGAGGCAAACGTTTGCAGATTTATACATAATATTGCTTTAATTCCGCATTGAAGTTGTGAAAATAATCGTTTTGTTAAAAATTTGGTAAGACTGAAGGAGATTCGTGTGTAAGTTTCAGTTAGAAAATATACACAGATTTTCATCTAAAGATTAAAGAAATATGTTTGTAACGAAAAAATTTTCAAATTACTTATCAGAGACATACATTGTGAAATTTTATCTATAAAATATATATATTAATATTTTTCCTGAAATGCCTATAGTAAAAAATCGTTCATCTGGAGCGAGAAATCCACGTATTCCCGACGCGGTATATACTCAATAGCTACATATGTTTGTCTTCAAAATAGGAACTCATTTCATCTGATTAAAATTGTAAAAAAGAAAAAACTGCATGTTGCACTTTAGATATAACATACACAAGTATGTGTCGACAGCTTATATCACAGATTTGGTGTATCGAACGGCCGATACACCACGGTCTGTACATTTTTATGGGGCTGTTGTGGCAGAGTTAAACTTGTTTAGTCACAGATGTGGGCTACCCTTACCGAGGCATTTCAGACAAATAACAATATATATGAAACGAATTAATTGTGGTGTTCGCATTTTATTGAACAATATGAAGTTTTTTTCTGATAGTGGATTGATATAGCCAAACGTTCAGTGTACACTCTGGGATATTTACAAATTAGTTGTCACTACAGTTTCCAGTTTTACTCGATAGTATTTAGTTTCTCAGCTTCATTAATATTAGTGAAATCTTTTTGGTAAGTGAAAGATATTGTATTTTATACATAATGTAATGGAATAACAAGAACTTCATCTTCTGTCTTAACCTGCAGAAATTACCTCATACCTATCTGTTTCTAGTTGGTCACGAAAATCACGACGATCGCTGACCATGACTTAAGAACAGCTTGCACAAACTGTGTTTGTTGAAATGCCAAGAACGTAATATAAAGTTCAAGATCTTCCACTTTTTTTGCAAGAACGGTTATCAGTGAAAAGTATCAGTGTGGCATCACCGTCGGAAATAGCGGTCATTGTGTCTTGAGTTCACAGTGTTTGCAAGCCGTGCCATTTCCGTACTACAAGTGGAAACTAATTAGCTTATCACGCCAGGATTAGTTCACGTTTATATGGCAGTTGCTTACGTACCTCGATGTATAATAAGCAGCATGAATGGTGTTGAAGATTTAGCTTGACATGTTGCCTTTCGTTTCCACTCTAGACAAATAATTTAACCAGCATGAAATATCAGACCTACGTTTCTAAAACTAGCATAATCAAACGACCACCGCTACGGATTGCTCCACCCCCACTGAGGGGGATGCAGATTGCCCCCTCACGTTGCCAGAGCACTGACTTTGGTTGGTGAGACGATACCCGGCCACGGGAGGAGTCGTGGAGACGGAAAACCTGTCAGTCAATCAACCAACCAAATCAGGCTTACGTAATAGACACGCATAGATATCGTCATTGAGCCGTTTGCTATAGCCTTAGTCGAGGGTTTATTGTGCTAGGCTTTTCATTAGATAAGCTACTGGACAGGATACATTTCAGGTGAGCACCTTACAATGATTCTGTAATTAATTTCGTTTTACCAGGAGCGTATTATACCTTGTTCTTTCCTGGTCTTAAAAAGTATGTTTGAAATTTGCATTATATGTGCTGGTGTACCATGCTTTCGTGAGATATGTGCGTGCACTATTGATTTACTTCATAGGTCAGGGAAATGCTTTAACATTTATAATCGTTATCAAAGTGCATGATGTTGCGCATCAACAAAATTGAAATTACAAGCATTATACACTACGTTGCAGACGTCTTTCACAAAGAAATAACGTTTGGCAAAAAATATTTTAAAACTTTTTGACGGTGAAAATAACAAGTTCATATATGTATTTAGTTTGTTTGTGACCTATCATATCACAGCATTTGCACTGAAAATATCGATTATCCGGAAAGCAATATAGATTCCAGGAACGACAACTCTGGTATAGATAGTCTTATATAGTGACAAGAACTCCCTCTGTACTGTACTGTAGCTATCCTACTGAATTTGTATTTAATCAATAGTATTCCATGTGCTTTATTCACTTCATGTTCGATCATTTGAAGATTTGTGTTTTAGTTGTGAAACTAAATCATCCGGTTGTTCAATGTTAGTTCGAACACACGTATACGGCTGGTATATTTATATTGGCATAAACGAAAGGCGTGAACTCTTGGTGAATAACACGCAATATTTCATCGAGTTGGACATAAACTTGAGGTATTTTTTCAAAAGAGTGCATCAGGACTTGAAAAAATATCATTTTCTATCCAACTCGATGATAAATAGCCTAATATTCATCCGGAAGCTAGGAGTATTATCTATATCCCATTCAAAAGCTGTTTATAATGCTGTGTAACAACGCTGTCTAATCAATTAAGACAGGATGTTCTACCTGGATGTTACAATAACAACAACAACCATTGGAGTATAATAACCAAGTTTAAATCTTATCACGGAAACTTACATAATGGCGTCTCTCGTTTGTATTCCATTAGCCATTATACAAATGATATAAATATGCTAAAGATTTTACAAGATAGGCCACCCAAGAATTTGTGAAAACATAAGTTTAGTTATCGTCTTATATCTCTCATAGAGTGGTTGATTTTAAGTGATGAAGGTTATAAAGACAACACACGTTGAAAAGTTGGATTGCTAAACTTGTGATGAAAAGTCAAAACCTTTTGAGATTGTTGCCCTCTGTGTATTACATATTTCATATAAAAGAAGAGCCAATATATGGACAAAATCTAATATCAAATTTCCGAGATTAGACACAATTATGAAATGAACAGCAATCCTGATTATGTGTTTGTTGATGTTCAAAGCAGGGTCTTTGGTTTCTGCCTTAGTGACGTATGTTTTAGTACAGATGGAATGTCTTGTCGATTCTTTACTATCTCGTACACTGTATATCTCGATGCAATACGTTTCATTTTCTCGTGAAAATGACAAGTTTTTGCTATTTTCGCGGTACCATCTGATAGAATGAACGAAGTATGGCCGGAAGATCCGAGTGTCGACATGAAGATAACTGGGTGATTCAGTTTATGAGCATTGTTACGTGGCTATACTGAGCCTAAGTGCAAATATGCTCCAGTGTTATAGCCTAAAGGCTGATCCGATGATAAAGCTAGCTAACAGCTTTCTCCTATAAAGTTTAACACACGTTTTGTGATATAGATCACTCAAACGGTTATTATTCTGTAAGACCATACGATTAGGCCCGACACTCGCATTAACTTTTACCAAGTAGTTTCAAATTCAGTCCGGGGCTTAAGGTGTGCTTTCTAATGAAGTCTGACATAATAACATGTAAACCGATCAGTCGTTCAAAGGACATATATTTAGTGGTGATGAGAAGGCATAATCATCTCTTACAGATTTGATAATGTTGATATATATATATGAATCATTCGTGTCTCGTAAGTCAAAAACTGGCTGGAAATTTTAAATGTGATAAGCCAACCGGTATTAAGTATCTATATAATTACAGTATTTAAAATGTCACCGTATACATTCCCGCTTATTGAAGATTAAAAAAATTCAGTGGTTAGATTTACATGTAGCTTGTACAGATGGTCTCTAATACTTTTTTTTAAAATTTCAATCCATAACGTCTATAATGTGCTATCAAACCCGCTTGAAATCTGCTTTTTAATTAAAAAAACCCCGCCAGCAGGGATCTTTAACTTGCCACACACAGGTGTTCTGTATATCATTGATATTTACTGTAGATCTACGCACAAGTCACACAAACACAGGTTTTCTCTGTATCAGTTGGTAACTAAATTAAGATAAATTGGCAGGAATGCATGATTTTTGTGGTTGGACAAGGTCGAGTCTAACCTATAACAAGAGGCCAAACGGCTTAAACGATCTTCTGTGTGAATTCTCAAATGGAAACTATCGGAATAATGATTACAGAAGTTTTACCTTAAGACTCATCCATTCATGAAGAGTAATTGATTCTTCCATATTTGGGTATTGAGAAGGTGTTTGAAATTTCAGTCAATTCGACATTTTTTGGCCTCGCCCCTCGAACCCATTGGGTTGTGGAACCATGGGAGGTTTCTGCCAATTTCCATTGAAACCGATTAATTCAAAATGTAAAACGTTTACGAACACATGACGGACGCCGGACGACGCCGGACAAAATGGTATAGCAGAAGATCACCACAAGACTTTGTCTCAGGTGATATAAAAATCTGGTCATAGATCGAAATTTTCTTGTTTAAAATTCTGATTTTTTGTAAATGCTTCTGATTCTGGTGAAACACGGAGCAGAGGGATTGTAATGGATTTTCAATATCGTATATTTTGGCAAGTAAACCTTATACATTGTCTCTGTGTTGTCAGACCACCTACTTTACTCAAGATGTACTCATACCTGTTGTTATATAGTTGCTATGGTCATTAGCATTAAAATGACCTATTATTATATAAATACTTATTTAATTTTAAAAAATATATATAGAGACATCATTTTAGTTTATTAGAATTGATTAGGATTTCAAATGGACGCAATCTTACAGCCTCTATGACCATACCAAAACGTTTCAAATATTAGAATTACGATGTACATCACTTCAGGTGCAAAATTTTAAGCAATTAATTGTTCATTAATACTATTATAATTTTTTACAATGTTCATCTAACAAGATTTCAAATTGTTTTAGAGTATAATATTAACATCGAAATGAGGTAAACCGTTTCAGTTATCTACTGCTCGGAAACAAAGTGTTTTCTCCCATCTCCATCTAGACGGCAACACTCTTTATAACCTTTCAATGGACATCGCCGTGTCCTCTCATTGCTATTCATATCGAAAATACTTCTGATGACCCTTTTATCGTATATCGTTTTTATAATTTAAGATTTTTATTTTAAATAGTTTTCAGCAATTGGTTCTTGATAACGACGTGACAGATAGAATAACCGTTTAATTTGTATCACGGATTTATTTTTCACAGTTCATTGAGAATTCTTCAAAATCATCTTTTAAGTAGAGGCTACACTGTCAATTTATCAAAAGAGGTTTCATGATGATGAATGTCCTCACAAGGACAATTCGGCTCCTTAAATCAGTCTCATTCTAATTTCGACCCATTCCTATTTTTAACTTTATCATTATGAACTATTTTGTTTTACGTAAATTCAAACTTTTAATTCAAAACTTCCTAAAGAAACATGAAGAGAACTGTTTCGTTTTCTGTGCACAAAACTCTATCGGAGGTGAATGCCACGACTATATTATTGTTAAAACGAATCTGTCTTTAATTTACGACAAACATTTGTATGAAGTTATTGTTAGCCCTAACTACATCAAAACGAGAGGAATATTTACAATACATAATGCTGTTTTATTAAGTTTATTCTCGGATCTATTATGATATTCAATAGAAGAATCTATTTTCTATCAGAACTTTTCAAATACTACACAAATTGATGTAGTATTTTGTATCTTTTCCGCTTTTTGTCACACACTTATACATGTGGCGTAAGGACTGATCTCTCGTTACACAACTATACGTGTGGTATCGGTGAAAATATTTGACCAATAATTCTCTCCTGCACCTATACGCTCGTCGTTTCACAATTTTCTTAATTATTCGAAAGAGTTCAGATCTATTTCTCGTTGTCACATATCAGACATGTTAATTATGAATACTTATTGTTTTTTACCTCTGACCTTACGACCTATTTTTTAAAACAATAATGTTATATATTATACCGAGAATACAACTCTGTTAATTCACATTTTACACTTTCCCCAACTTAATTTGCCTTATCATAATGGTTACCCGAAGAACGTGACGCCTTTACTCTTTCTACTATGTACAATATGATCATTTAAAAACAGGTGAATTTAGTAACATAGATTATAAACAGCTGCCTTATCGGTGGTAGTATACTATAACACCCATGTGATGATTTACCCATACATATCCAAAACCAAATAAAGATAATTAAATTTGAATTAACCCCGTAACATTAAATATAATGTATTTTTACTTCGTCAAAAATATTACGTACGATTTAAGATATATAGAATTTCCAGTTATGAATTTAGATTATTATATTACTATCCTAAATTTCCTGCAATATGAACTAATTTTTCTTGTTATTTCATTCATACGATTGGACGTAGTTTTCATTTAACATCAAAAATGTACATGTAGTGTTTCAATTCTAATTGACTTTGATAATCCATGTATTTCGTCCCTATAGCATACACCGCTGCCAACATACGTGTCAAGAAGATGAAGTATTGTGCTAATTTTCAAACTCATACAGTTACATGTAGATATAAATATGTCATGTTTTCTAGTTTGGTTCAAGAGCACATGGTGTACCAATAAACAAGAAACCACAACTTAGATCTTTACATGTCCATATCTCATTACGGCACTCGGTTCCTCCCTTTTGGAAAGCAACAAGTTTATGTTACATTAAGTTTCCATTTTCGGAAATCTTTCTAAAATATTCATTAGATCTTGTAATCCCTGAACAGTTTCTGAAAATGATAAAATATCTCTTTTTTTTTGTAAAATAAACTTTTGTCAATAAATTAATTCTGCGTATAATGTGAACATAAAAATTCTTAATTGTTAACATAAAAATTAATTTCACTCTGATAGAGACGGATGATATGGAAAAGTGACCCAAATTGTAACCTTTGCTTATTAACAATTGAATTTATTGAGTTTTTTCTTGGATTCCTAATTTAGAATTAGGATGTAAGGTAGTCATTACATCAGTTGTATTTATTCCGGGAGGAAATCCGACCTGGGCTTGAGAGATCAACTCAGATATTATGTCATACGGTTCACTCAAACAGATATATCAAGATTCAAGTTACTTATTTTCGCTCAGACACACTTAAATGTGAAACAAGAGGTTATAATATGTTCAGTATACAATAAACATAGTGGTTTACAATAATATATACCTACATGTATGTACATATTTATAAACATCAACATTGTGTACATTGTATACGTGCGGATTTTAAACAGATTCTTAATCTTATTTATTTATTTGTCTATCTATTTATTCCTAATTTATCTAATTTTTTTTTCAAAACTGCTAAAATGAAATATAGCAGTGACATTGCATACAGAAACCATTCTTTTCACCTTAGTTGTATTTGTACAATAATACTTTATATTCGTAGTTTTTGGTTCGTGTTTACACATAAACAGTGATATTCATCACCAATGCCTTCTGATCATTAAGTACAAATTATATCTTAATGAAGAATACCACTCAATGGTCTAGTCTCAAATGGCTAACGTAAATTGCTTACAAATATTTTCGCAGTAATTTTTATCTTTTCTATAAATAGGTTTTGAAAGATAATGTTCCATTTGAAACTTTATTTCAAAACGTAAATACGTTTGTCACCATTTTTGCATAAAATAGTCGCCGTGTAATTTTTCATACTTAATTTTGATTTCTTTGTACTAATCATACAGATTTGCTAAAAATTTCATGAATAACATAAACCAGTGTTAGTTAAACATAATTTCATATATTCAGTTCACATGTAATATAATATTCTTATGAGTTTAATTACATAATATGATAATTATACATCATCTACAGAATGGGTATATATGGTATTTAGTTGACGATTATAATATATGATATGAGAGAGGCATTCGGCCTTCATTATCAACAGCTGCATTATAGGTGGTAGTATACTATTACACTCATGTGATGATTTACCCATACATATCCAAAACTAAGTAAAAATAATTCAATTTGAATAAGATTAGTCCCGTAACATTAGATATAGTATATTACTACTTCGTCAAAAAATTAAATACTATTTAAGATATATAGAATATATAGTTATGAATTAAAATTGATATTTTACTATCCTAAATTTTCTGTGATATGAACCTCTGTTTGTAATTTCATATGGAAAACGACATAGTTCAAAACATGTGTACGGTTGGACGTAGTTTTTATTTAACATGTACATGTAGCGTTTCAATTCTAATTGACTTTGATAATCCCTGTATCTCGTACCTATAGCATACACCACATCAAGAAGATGAAGTATTGTGTTAATTTTCAAACTCATACAGTTACATGTAGATATAAATGTGTCATGTTTTCTAGTTTGTTTCAAGAGCACATGGTGTACCAATAAACACGAAACCACAACTTAGATATTTACATGTCCATTTCTCATTACGGCACTCGGTTCCTCCCCTTTTGAAAGCAACAACTTCATGTTACATTAAGTTTCCATTTTCGGAAACCTTTCTTAAATATTCATTAGATCTTGTAATCCCTGAACAGTTTCTGAAAATGATAAAATATCTGTTTACTTTTTATAAAATAAACTTCTGTCAATAAATTAAATCTGCGAATAATGTGAACATAAAAATTCTTAATTGTTAACATAAAAATGAATTTCACTCTGATAGAGACGGATATTATGGAAAAGTGACCCAAATTTTTACCTTTGGTTAGAAACAGTTTTTTCTTTGATTTCTAATTTAAAATTAGGATGTAAGGCAGTCATTACATCAGTTGTATTCATTCCGGGAGGAAATCCAAACAGGGCTTGACAGATCAACTCGGATATTAGGTCATACGGTTCACTCAAACAGATATATCAAGATTTAAGTTTCTTATTTTCGCTCAGACATACTTAAATGTGAAACAAGAGCTCATAATATGTTCAGTATACAATAAACATAGTGGCTTACAATAATATATACCTATATACATATTTATAAACATCAACATTGTGTGTTCATGTACATTATATACGTGTGGATTTTAAACAGATTCTTAATTTTATTTATTTTTTTGTCTGTTTACTCCTATTTTATCTATTTTTTTAAACTGCTAAAATGAAACATAACAGTGACATTGCATACAGAATCCATTCTTTTCACCTTAGTTGTATTTGTACAGTAATACTGTATATTCGTAGTTGTTGATTCCTGTTAACACATAAACAGTGATATTCATCACCAATGCCTTCTGATCATTAAGTACAAATTATATCTTAATGAAGAATACCACTCAATGGTCTAGTCTCAGATGGCTATCGTTAGTTACTTGCAAGTATTTTCGCAATAAATTTGAATCTTTTCTATAGGTTTTCAAAAGATAGTGTTCCATTTGAAACTTTATTTCAAAACGTCAATACGTTTGTCACCATTTTTGTGTAAACTAATCGACGTGTAAATTTTTATACTAATTTTTCATTTCTCTATACTTATACAAATTTGCTAAAATTCCATCAATAACATAGACCAGTATTAGTTAAACATAATTTTATATATTCAGTCCACACGTAATATGATATTCTTATGAGTTTAATTACATAATATGATAATTATACATCACCTACAGAATGGGTATATATGGCATTTAGTTGACGCTTCTAATATATGATATAAAAGAGGCATTCGGCCTTCATTATCAACAGCTGCATTATAGGTGGTAGTATACTATTACACTCATGTGATGATTTACTCATACATATCAAAAAACCAAGTAAAAATAATTCAATTTGAATAAGATTAGCCCCGTTACGTTAAAGATATTGAATTTCTACTTCGTCAAAAATAGTACGTACGATTTAAGATATATAGAATTACCAGTTATGAATTTAAATTAATATCATACTGTCCTAAATTTCCTGTAATATGAACTAAGTTTTAATAATTTTATATAGAAAACGGCATAGTTCAAAACGGCACTCGGTTCCTCCCTTTCGGAAAGCAACAAGTTCATGTTACATTAAGTTTTCATTTTCGGAAATCTTTCCAAAATATTAATAAGATCTTGTAATCTCTTGACAGTTTCTGAAAATAGTAAGATATCTGCTTACATTTTATGAAGTAAGCTTCTGCGAATAATGTGAACATAAAAATTCTAAATCGTTAACATAAAAATGAATTTAACTCTGATAGAGACGGATGATATGGAAAAGTGACCCAAATTTTTACCTTTGCTTAGAAACAATTGAATATGTAAGTTTCTTTTCTTTCTTGGATTCCTTATTTAGAATTAGGATGTAAGGCAGTCATTACATCAGTTGTATTTATTCCGGGATGGAATCCGAACTGAGTATACATTTTTCTTATACCATCTAATTTTTGGATGTACAAATAAATTTATTTGTCTGTTTGCAAATAACTGTAATGTGCCTTAGAACGCATTCATATGCTGTCGAGTATTGATCAGCCAAGCGGAACTGCATCTCTCTTAGTACACCTAAAGTTTACTAGCTGATACGCTTTTGAATAAATTCAGAATTTTATTATCATTTCTATTTCTATCGTGCTATATAATTCCACTCATAATTGAAACATACCCGGTGAGAAACGCCATATAAAAACAGTTAAACATGGATATCGTTTTCAAGTTAAATATTTATTGTATGTGAGAATTAAAATTCAACGCACACGTGAAGGACTTTACTTTCCGTTATCAAGATATACTTGTCTTCTTTGTATTTTCTCAGATTGACTAACAGAACTAAGTGTTGCACGTATTGCCATATCTTTTTCTGTTCAGCTTTTCAGTAATATAATTACCATACTGGATAACGATATTTTTCTGATTAGAAATGGAACAAATTTTGTAAAAGCAAATATACGCATAATATAAACACAATCTACGTAATCAGAAGTTGTTTTATCTACAACAATAAAAGCTAGAGGATGCAAAAAGCCTTTGTACCGGATGCGAAACGTCGTGGATCGAACGGTGCTGGTAGTAAAAAGGAGTTGGTGCGAACTGGGTCGGGTAGGAAACGTCAGGGTGTCCTCGGCCCCTCATCGGCTACCAAGCTTATCGCTATACCTCTTACTGATAGAGTGAGACGAAGGACAATAACTCTGGGAGATCAGAATGTGTATCGTGCACGCGCCTGCCTACACATATCGAGGGTGGTTGGGTGGCGCAGTGGTAACGCACTCGCCTTTCACCTCGCCGTCCGGTGTTTGACTCCTAGAACGGATGTGAAAAGACAAAGGTCACCTGCCAGACCACGTGGGTTTTCCCCGATTACTCTGGTTTCCTCTCACAATAAGACCCCTCGCGCGCTTACATCCGGGTCAACAAGAGTGATTAGTATAAGTTGAAAAAAAACTTGTTTCTTAATTGTTGTGAAATAAATAAAGTTTGATTTTTTTTTAAATGAGGCCCCAACTCTCTATTGTAGGAAATCGATACGAGGAGCAAGGAATTTAGTCATGTGTCTAATGTCTAAGAGTAATGGTGTTTCATTACACATTTTGACAAGATAATAGCGCCAAGACTTTCCCTATTTATTATGACGTGTAAATTATCCTAAGACTCATAGATATGCTTCGTAAACACCAATGCAATCAATTTTAATAAATGATAAATCTATAGTCACAAGTCTCACACTCCGTAAACTTATTACGCCATCTTCTGCCAATACACAAGCATACATGTGCTCATGGCTTCTCTGTTGCGTTATCCAACGTGAATAGGAATAAAATGAAAACCTGACATTTCTTAACAACTATGTTATAAATGGTAACCTTAAGTTATCGACATGATATTCCACACAAGCCACTGTCTTAGCTGATCGGTATTTTCCTGTCTCTCTGATTTTGAATGATGTCGATGTGGATAGTTAGCATTAATAATTAATATATATATATACAGTTATAATTCTATATTTCATAAATAAATCGTCGAATACTTCCCTCTGTCAGTTGTGCCTACCAAATGATTCCGACAACCAATTAATTCCTCAAAAAGGGTCGAAATGGACGCACTCCCCACTTAGCACCTTTCAGTTTTGAAGAAAAAAAAACCTTATTTTTTCCGGATTTTTACGGTAACAAAATAAACCGTCGATAATATGTTTTAATGTCACAAAGTTGACAATGAAATACTTCTTCTAATCAAACAATATATATACAAGATGCGATGCCTTCACAACTCTCTGAACATTAATAGTCTTATTATCACAATAAAATACCATTATAATTCACAAAAATACACTGCTAATAGTCAAGGTGAAATTGCCATGGAAAATTTCAAAAAGAAATGGAAAAAATGGGAGAAAGTGTGTAATTTGTGATTTCAAGAAAAATATATTGACCCACTAATGAAGTGAATTTTTTTTTTTTTTTTGTATTTTAATTATTATGCCATCCCCCCCATCTCTCTCTCTCTCTCTCTCTCTTTCTCGCTTTCTCTCTCTCTATCTTTTTCTCTCTGTGGGTGTTTGTTTGTTGGTGAGTGTGTGTGTGTGTGTGTGTGTGTGTGTGTAAGAGAGTGGGTGTGTGTGTGTAAGGGGGCGTGGGTTGGTGTGTATGTTTATATATATACTGCGGATGAATTTTTATTCCGATGCACGAATTATATAATGGTCATGGCAATTATGAATAGTGGTGAGAGGAAGTGTGTGTCATGTTTTCTTGTGTATGTTTGTATTTATGTGAAAATTTCCAAAAATAAACAAATACAAAAAAATATGTTTTAATGTTGTTCTGGGTTCAATATCCTGAGCCAATGTCAGTGGAAATCTCTTTTGAATTTTAAAAAGAGATTAAAACTTGTTTCCGTGAATTGTACATCTTGCAAAAAATTGATAGAAAATGTATTCACAATTTCAAATGTGGCCTATTTAGTTATCGTCTTTGAAAAAGACCTTTGAGTTTTTGTATTAACCTCCAGTTTCCGTATTTTACAATGCATTTAAAACGTGTTTACTAAATTGTAAACCATTAGCTCATTCAGGCATTAAGATATTATCATCATACAGATTGATAAACATTTTAAGGATATTCCAATAGTATCATCTAAGTTAGGTACTGTTTCGAGGCATCCAATATTATTAACTGTAAAGAACTGTAAGACATAAAGATCAGTGACCAATAGAAATGGCGATAGACTTTCCCCTTGTTTTACCCCCATACAGTCGAACGGATTCGATCTTAACACAGATTTTATTGTTTCGGCATATTTTATAATCGCGTCTGTTTTTTTTTCTTCTGTTTTTTTAATCATATTTTAATTGGATCAAATAAATAAAATGGTTACCGGGCACAAGTTTTCCAACCTATATCAAGCCCTCGCCAAAAAAGATACACAACCCCTAAATGTATACACAAGATAACACGAATCTATACATAAGATAAATTATTTTTTCCTGGAAAAATAGGTATGGTAGGGATGGGGTGCAAAGAAATAAGGAAATGTATGTGGAGCGGGAAGTGAAGGTCCCTTCATATTAATTTTTTGAAGAGTAGTACCGAAACTTTCTGCAGTACCGATTGAGACGATTGTCTAATGATCGCCTATTTAGCACATACTTCAATTTTCGTAAAACACTTACCTGTTTCGACACATTTTTAAAAATATTTTCAGCATGGCGACTCCATTTGCAGCTTTCATTTGATATGACTTCCAGGTGCTTATGATTTTCTACAAATGTAACATCGACATTATTAAACTTAATCTCAACTACATGATCATTCTCAAAATTGGAAACAAGTAACGCCTCTGTCTTAATACGATAAAACGTAACGAACCACTTATCTGCCGAAAGTCTAACTTTATCTAGATCATTATTGATCGATGTTTCAATGGTTTCAGGAGAGATATCTGAGCGAAGTAAGGAGGTGTCATCTGCACATAATTAACATAAACTTACAAGGTTATCAGCAATATAATGGGTATAAATAAAAGAGGAACTAATACCGAGCCTTGAGGGACACCGCCATTAGTAGATTTAACTGTCTATTACAAATGTAATTATCTAACCAATCAAAGAAGTTATCCGAAATACTATAGTTTGCCAGTTTTCAGTCCCTTGTGTCACACACGATCGAACGCATTTGATATATACCGTGAACATTTTGCTGTAAAAGGTCAAGAAAGTGCAAACATTGTAGTTTATTTCGTTTCCTAAATGTTGTAATTGATCTACTTTAATGTCTTACTTCCACTACTATGGCCTGTCAGCCTTTCAGCGGACGGTTTATCTGAAAGGTACACCTTTGTCTCAGCAGCGATCGCCTCGATATGAGTAGCCCAAATCTGTGACATCACATCAGTCCAACGCTGTCAAAACAGCCTTACGGCAATATATTGAACTAACCACCATGTGTGCGTCTTTTTAACTACTTACGTGATATTTTCCGTTCGTAACCTACGAGTGTAAACATGTAAACATTGAACTACTTTATATTATCCAACTGGTCTCTAGAAAAAGTGATCGGCCCATTGTTTATACAACACCAACCGATCAAAATTAAGTCAAAGTCACAAAATTAACAACAAATACGACAGTACCACAATATGCTTGTGTCGAGCAGCAACGCAAGTATTTTAAACTCCGGTTTCTAAATTTAGAAACAATGATAATTGGTTTGTACATGGACGTATAATACGGAGGGATCAAAATACTGCCTATATCTCTGTGGCGAAGAAATTTGAGCTAACCAGCCCTGCTGTTTTCATGTACATTTTTTTCACCAAAAGTACATAACTAATCTTTTTTGCAAATAAGCAGTGGTAAAGTTGATTGTACTAAACTTTTGTGACAAATGATTTGTGTGAACTTTTGATATTTGTGTAAAAATAAAACACCATGTTTAAGCTATATTTACAACTGAAATGCCATACCTTTAATTGATACCACTTTTTGTCCACGCTTAGTATTTTTTCCGATTGACCTATTTCACTTTTGTAATGCATTACGATTATTCATTGGCGTAACTTTTGTTACGAAAAGGAAACTTCCTTTTAATTGTCCTACAAAAATGGTTCTGGTTATGCTGGCCAGTGCTAAGTCTACTCGGACTACGACATCGAGACACAGGTAGATAAGCTTTTCATAACATCTGCATGACTCAGTGAAGAAACACAAAAGCTTACGTCAGAGATTGAGCCTAGTCTCTCATTCCCTTGTGGTGGTGATGTGTTATTTATCACACTGTTTTGGACATCATGAAAGCAGCCATGTTTTGACAGTGGATATAGCCAGTTCCTGAGTTACCTGTGTTGTTCTCCCACCTTGTTTACCTGTATTCTCACGTATTAACTGGACCATACTCTCAAATAGAGTGTATTCACATCAACTGTAAATTTAGCACATTTCTTTGATTTTAAACTGGGTTTTCACATATTACATACCGTTTTCATCAGCTAGATCTATAGTAAATAGCAAGGTGAAATTGACAACGATGTTAGAAAATACTGTAGAAAGTGATGTTTAGTGATTACTTTTGGAGAAAAATCCCTTAAATTTCCCTTTGTTAATACCGCTACTTTGTTATACAATATGTTCATATACATATTTATTGATTTTAATACGTATATATCTAAAAAGTGTTATACATATTCTCTCTCATTATTGAGTAAAGCCTATTGCGTCATAACTTAAAAATGTTATTTTATGCATTATATGCTTATCACAGTATAATTCATTAATTTGGTATCCTATAAAATAATTACAGGTTTTAAATTAAGTGATTTTGATGTATTCTAATTAAATAGTAGTTGGAATCTGGTAAACATTTTTATATCAAAATGCCCAAATAAGGAAGAATGGCTATTAAAATGTACTATAATTTACAGAGTATGTAATGGTTAATGGTTAAATGCAATAACGACAACTCTTTTGTCTCCCAGTGTTTGGTACACATACAAACGTACGTGGTCATAAACTTTTCATTTTATCGATTTATCGCTTTATCATAACCTAAATGGTATGAGCAACAGTAGATTTCCCTTTGGTCAGGTTGACCGACAGACATCAGTTACACGGTGACCGTTACACGGTGACCGTGTGTATTATGTGTGGTGGTGTGTGTGTATGTATGTGTGTATAAGCGTTAGGCACGAGCCCAACAACTACAGTAAAGATGCATACTGCTGCAGCACAGACTACTCGACTCAGAGTGCATAATATTGAGGATGTGTAATGTTTACAATCCGTCTCAACTCAGGCCTTTGCTTCAGCCATGATATGATCGGCTGACCATCATGAAGTCGGTTGTTACTGACCACGAAGGTAGGTTCACGTTGATAGATTAGCATGCTCATTTCGGATGATGGAGTGAGGGTGTGTCTTACTTTCCTGCTAAAAGCAAGGGGGAGGGGAAGGAGGAGGGGAATGTAGTAAATGTGACATTGGAAGTCACGACAGCTTTAAAATGGCGTTGTACAGATGGGGTTGACGGGCGTGGTGTTAGGTGGTCACGTTCAGGACATCACTACAGCTTTGAAGGGGAGGGATAAGACGGTCGATATATTACAACAACTATCAATAAGGCTTGGCGGTCTTTGAGTGGATAAGAAAATGTCATTTCCCTTTCGGTCACACGAGAATGTGCCTGTCCTTGAGCTGTGCTGTTGTTTATATACACGGATTAGGAATCAACCGAATAAAGAATGTACCATGTTCTGTTATACCAGGGACATATATAACACATATATATGTCTCTGGTTATACAAAACTGAAGGTTACGTTGTAATGATGATATTGCAAAGGACCGATCTACAAATTTTAATATGTTTGGCAAATATTTTGCATATGAGATTCCAATTAGTGACAGTACATTGCACATGCACAAATGAAGTCTTCCGTTTCGTACTCGGAACGAGGCCGTAACTATGAATACGATCGCCATACGTAATCTAGGATGATTTTAATAAAAAAAATTTTGTGGTTTACTAAATATTTTTATACAAAGAAATTTCCATACTTGCATGCATTCTGTCTCTTCTTCACTTTGGCTGGAGGCTAAGTTTGCACTGGGTAGGGTTCAGAGGTCAAATGACGTGATATGCAGCTATGGAGGGGTTTCTCGCTGTTGGTGAACGATTTTTTTTACTGTATATAACGGTATTTCAGAAAAATATTAATATATCGTTCTGTAGATAAAAATTCCATGTTATATGTCTCTGATAATGAAATTTAACATTTCTCCGTTACAAATATTTATATATATATATATTTAATTTTCAACAAAACGTTTATTTTGACAACTTCAAAGGGAAATAAAAGCAATATTATGTATAAATCTTTAAATGTATGCCTCTGACTACCAAGTATAGTAACTTTCCAACACATTTATATAACTTTTATAAACTTGAATTAGAAATTAGTTGTGTCATTTCTTAGGAGAAAATGGCACATAACTTTTCACGAAAATATTTATTATGATTATAACAAAGACATCCATTCTTGACTTTCGGGAATTTTAAGGAGGTTGGACGAGAAAATATTTTTAGAACCGATTAAATACAAGTCACAGATAATTGCTTTGTTGTTTGTTTGCTTTGTTTTTCAATTGTTTCTCAGTCAATATCAATGTTTCTATAACTAATTTGTACAGTCAGTACCGTGTCAATAACTAGTGGACGAAATGATCCTTTGGTAATGGCCGTCATGACAGCTGTTGTACTGTGCAAGGTTATACAGAACATCTTCTCATTCGAAATTTGTACCATATCCCACTTTAATGAAGATATAGTGAAGTGTACACATACATATGTGCAGAGATACTGAGTGACTGAAGTCAAGATATTCTAAATTGACAATTCATTATATACCATAGCTATTTACATCCCCTACCATGAACATATAATATAGCCATCATCTGTGCACAGTCCATATTTCAGACGTTTGTCTACGCCAACGCAAGATGGCCCATCATCAGTAAGTTTTTCCCCCGTGTCCTAGATATAGGAACTAATTGCTATACGCCCCAGGCAGTTCACTTTCACACCTCGGCGATTGGGCCTTTTGCTTATCTTCGCTCCCCATTTGCCTATCAGAAATGACATGATGATGAATGTTCAATCGTAAATTTACTAGCAAGGGGTATTACATATGGTTATTTCCAAATTTCATTATTGCTACATTGTTTCAATTGCTTAAATAAACCACGAATTCATTGAAAATGAATTCAAGATTTGCTCTGTACTATGTATTTATTTGTATTGAATAGAAGCATTGCCAAAGTAGAGACATTTTTACTGCTGTAGTTAATTAATGTCTAATTATTGTTCTCATCTTCCTTGGTGTAATGGGTTACTTTAAGATATAGTTAGCGGTAGATGTTGTTGATCCCTTTCAATCCGAATTTTTAATCAAGTGTTTTCAGTTGTTATTCTTCAAATTGTAATTGCTTCAGTAATAACTAATTGTTCTGTTCAAATGTATTTTTTAAATTCTAGATCTTCCCGTAGTTTTATTTGTTTTAACCAAATCCAGGAGTGTCTTTTTATCTATGACACTGACCAAATCAGATGATTTCTTCGTATATTGACTGTAGTAATGTGTGAAATCACATAGGACATCGAGTCAGACGATGAGACATTTGCCCAGAAAAAGATGGCTATAGTTCACACCTGTCGAAGGTAAACTATAGGGGCTCTCAGTTGGGGTTTTACTGGCATGTCCTGCTAAATAACTGACCATATGCACTCATATAATAAAGTGTTTGTTTTCATTTAACAGATATTATTGAAGTGAATTGTAAAACTCTTATTTTTATACTCATGTATATATATATCATTGAAGGTGGCTATTTTTTGTTTGTGACTTTTAACATGGATATTTATGCTATTACGAGTTCAAACTCGAAATAAGTCTGACGTGTTAAGTACCGTACAATTACGGACTAGTAGATCTGTAATCTCCATTTATGCTACACAACAAACCTATATAACAATGGCTGTACGAGTCTCCGATTAAAACGATACCTACTAAGTTGGATAAAATCACTCATCCATGACTTAGTGACGAATCGGTAGGCGCGTACGTAACCAATGATATCACGTAGAAATAGCTGTACATGAATTCGAGTTGGAATAGTCAGGTGTGCGTTGTCAACTCTGTGTATATATTGGTAAAGCATATGAGAGATGTATAATATATACATATATTATACGTGCCTGAGCATAGTCAGCCTAGGGTCCTGGATATAAGCAGTTGCTTATCCATCTATATCTAAGCCGAATAAAAAATCCAGATTCTTAGTATTACAAAATGATGCTTTTGATTCACGAAATGTAAGTCAGGTGTTAGGATGTAATGCCATCCAGTAGGGTATTCTTGTACGTGAAAGTGTTAAAATTATCAAAGAAAAAGCTGTGAACATTAACGTGTATTTTGCAAGGAAAACCGATGGAAATCGCATTAGTAGCACAAAGCTTGAATAACTTTGAAGGTTGCCGGCTGATGAGAAAAGAACAATGAATGAATACGAGAATAGGGATTGGTTTAAAGCCGACGTGCAGACTTATTCTATGTTCTACGTCATATGTTGGTATAAGTTCACGAGGTGTGGAAATTTTAGCTAATTTTTAGCATTTTGTAGCTAAAACAAGAAAATACTATTATGTCATAATGCAAACCCAAATTAAAAAGAAAGTAGGGCAAAATATGAACAAAAGAGATATTTAGTCGGAGATTTATAAAAAAAGTACAAGGATAATAAGACCAAGTGTTCCGGTAGAGTAAACGTCTTCTACTTCACAGACAATACCCACCCTTTAAATCTTGGCCAATCCAAGTAAGTAATGTCACGTTCTCAAATGAGAACAAGACATTCAATAATGGAACTAAGAGACAAACTAAAGACAAATAAAACAAGTCCAGCTTCATATCGCACAAAGAAATAGGATACATCTTAATGAAACCAATATGACGACCGTTACATTTCCCCATTATTTTCATCAACCTGAATCATTTGAAACCCCGTGTTACCAGTTTGTCCATCAGTTGACAACTTCTTGCACGAAAATTGTGATAACGGGATTGGGTCCTTGAATATCAAATCAAACATGTAAACACCATGAGTTGATGATGCACGGTTGTAGCTATCCATAAAACGGAAAATTCACGGAAAGGGAATTTGAATAATCAGGCTTATCATATCGCTTGATGGAAAACTGGTGTATCTTTGATTTCCAATTCTGGTGGGTGTACACGATGGACCTGGTCAATAAATTTCTCGTTATTTAAAGACGAGGCGATCAGTATATATGAAAGTGAAAATTAAGCGACTTTGCAAGGTCTTGTGATATGCGTTCTTTGACAAATTCAGTCTCGTATGAAAACAAAAGCAAGTTAGCCAACAGAGGGGCATAATTAGTTCCCACAGTATGCCAATAGCCTGTAGGGAGATCTAACCACCAAACTCGACGAAAATGTCAACCAGAAACTCGAGCATTTTTATGAATTCGTCCTCCGAACAACATATTCAACATATATATGATCAATATATTTGGACGTATTTTTCAAGAAATACGATTCAGTATAGGTCACAGCCATATATTTGTACCGCCGTTCACCTTTCTTGAGAAAGAAAGCCCTCGCAACTAGAGAACTAAGGTGTTCTTTCAGTTTAGAATGGGTTATGTTGGTGTATAGAGTGAAAAAGTCTAATGTTCTTATCGAAGAAATGTTTTCAGAAAAGGGCGTTGACGATTAGCCAAAAGCTCTTTGCAGTTCTGTGAAATCTATGCAGGATAATATCAATATACATGTATATGAAAAAAAAAAAAATCATGAAAACAATTATGAAATGAAAATAGGCATGAACGAATTCGAGCATCCCATAATCTGTAGTTGTCTTCAATTAACTTTATCTGGCATACATACCGGTCAAATAAGACTCGTAATATAGATAAAGTGCCATCTGAATAATTCTATAAGATAAAGAAAGGACTGTGTATTAATATACCAGCGAAGGGATGCCTTCGCATTCCCTGTCTATTCTAGAGAGATAAAACGACGGAAGCGATTTATCAAAAAAAAAAAAAAAACGAATCTGAAGCTGAACAGAAAATGTGTAATAATTTTGTCGAGTATTTGATCTACTCTATGATTTTCTGTCTGTTATTATGATGACATATGTACGAAAATTCTCATTGCAATTAATACATATGACATTGTACAGGCAAATATCATTTCTTTTGATGTGAAGATGAAACGTCTATATTTAACATAACAGGAACATTTATGAATTACGTCCTGTCCTATTTTGTCAATAAATTATTTCATTTCTAGATATTTGAATTAAATTTTTTTTTTCAACTAATAGCTTCAATTCGTTTATTTATTATCATTCGGCCCTGAGAGATCAAAACGATGCAATACTAAAGGTAAAAAGCTCAGTTACACCGAAACAGCTGCGGCAAAACACCATTAAGCTGAAGCCAATATAGCAATCATTGTTGTGACGCAGTAGTCTGTGAATGCCGAACTTGGTTATTCGTTAAATTAAAGGCATTAATGTAGAAATGAAAAAGAATTCAAATGAACTGAACATGCCGATCAATATATGGTTTGAAACACATGCTATCAAAAGTGTTGAAAAATAAAATAATGTTCCTCCAATTAGGATAGATACACGTATGGGAAATGTTTGTAATCTATCTGTCTGTTTTGCGGTTTAAAGTCATCAAAACTTTAGACATTTGGAATGAAATTTGTTAAGATATCACCTTTTCAAATATTGTGGTTAAACTCCATAATTGCTCCAATACCTATTGCTTTCAAGAACCTAAAAAGCGTCGTCAAACGTTCCAGAACGTCACTGTTATAGCGTTCTCGGTCCCCATCAGCTGTCAAGCTTATCGCTCTACCGTATGACAAAGTGAAACGAAGGGCAGTAACTCTGGGAGATTAGAATGCGTGTATAGGAGACATTTACGATCTGTTTGTATGAATGAATTATACGTTTGGTGGGTTCTTGTAAACTTTATTTTATTTCATTTTTTCTCTTTACAATGTACATAGTTGCATCAAATAACAATTGAAATTGGATTTGGAAACAAGTTTGACAACTTATATTAATCCATCTCCAGTTAGAAGAGACGCATGCGGAATTGAGGACGTAGGCTGTTATTATAAGATACTATGTGAGAAAGAATAAATCAATATGCTATCTTATAGATAAAGAACAAAAAGAAAATAAAAAGGGGGGGGGGGGGGGGGTTGCTCAGTTATACCTCAAGTACAGAATTTACTATGAAAACACAGTAAAGACCGACCCAGACATGAATGTATTGGAGAAAAGAGACATCATTCAAATCTTTTGGAGTTAAGGATATAATCCTGAGTACATGAAAAAATTAATGCATTTTCGTCATATGACAGCTCGTCATCACCGAATAGTAACAGTTTAGTAGTTATTGGACGATTTATTGTAGAAAAGGAACGTAAACGAAATCGAGAGAAAAGACGGCAATGTAACAGATAATGATCATTAGTCTCCTCGTTTTCCATACATGAACATAAAGGACTATCAATAAGATTTCTACGGTATAAGTAAAATTTTAAAGAGCTACATTCCATTCTTAATCTAGAATGGTGAATCTGACCCATCCTGCTTCCGATATAGTAGAACAGTGGAACTTTATGTGAATAATCAAAGAGGTGATTTTTCTGTTTGAAAATCGATGGGTCATTTTTTATTTGGTCTGGCAAAGAGTTCCAGAGTACAATAACAGAAGGAAGAAATGATTTACTATATAAATTAGTACGACAGGAAATTGGGCGAAAGTTCCTGCCAACTCGGGAATTATGGTCGTGAATATGATTGTTTCGTTGTGGAAGAATATTCTGTAAGTATTGCGGAGCGAGACGGTGCACCATTTTATGAAAACAAATAATTTTGTGATATTTACGTCTTTGTTCGAATGAAAGAGAAACACATAGTTTGAAGACTTTTGCGATCTAAAGTAAACTTAAATTTCCGCAAGATGTTAGTTTTGGAAGATAACTTGGATTTTATGTAATTAAAGTGTTCGTTCCAACCTCCATTCCCTGACAGATACAGACCAAGATGTGGGTTATCGTTCCGTGAACTGACAGGGTCATTTTTCAGGTTGAATGTCTTACTGGTGACTTTTTCATTAAACAACATACGGGAGTCCCCTCACATGCTACCCACAGCAATACGTGTAAAGTGTTTTAGTGTATTCGATTAATCAGCTTCCTGAGAAACACCAACTGCCATGTGTTGGATGTGTCGGTCCACTCACCTGAAATCTTCACCTGGGGCTAAGTAGGCTAGCGTTCTACCGGACTGACCTAAAATGTCTGGCTGGTCGGCATATATAGATATCGCTCCTCTGTAAGTAGGAACAGACTGGACAGCATCAATGTAGAAGAACACGCGCAGCAAACAAAATCAGACCTGCACTTGACATAGGCAATACAAAATTACACTTAAACTACACGTACTCTTCATTTTGGATTATCTGTAATATCGGTCCACTGCATGTTAATGGTATGAAATTCGTTTTCTTCTTATAGCATCACTCCTTGCAATATATATTACTTAAGGAAGAGGTCAGAAAAGAAGAAGGAAAATGTTGCCATTGGTAACCTGTCGCACGCACCTGTTTCCGTGTGACGGAATTCAAACGATTCTCTATCCAGTGAGGCGATCGCCACAGAAAGTCTAAATGTAATCATGATTGCATGACTTTTCTGACCTCAGCATTGAAATGGCGGGAAAACAAGTTTATCATAGCTAAAAAGAATTCTTTGGTACGACGAACTCTTTTTGCAAACGTTGTCATTTAAACTCTTCGAATTTTTGTATTTTATCATACCCAAATATTGCTTTTCCATCACCAGATATGGTAATATTCAGTTTTTGTTGAATGTAAGTATATATCACTCATACTCATCTACACGTACTTTTCATCGATGCGTTCTCACAAAGGCTTGAAAAAGATCAAATCTAGTTTGTCGGACGTAACTTTAAAGCATCTGCAATATAGCGCATTTGTTCACAGTGTTGTTTTTGGAGCCACCGGTCATAATACCGTCTGATAGCAGGGAGTCTTTTTATATGGCTGCTTAATATTATGGTTTTGTACTCATTGTATTTGTAATATCTGTTTTAGTTTTCGTTTATCGCTCTTAATTAAAAAAAAAAAAAAATATGTATGAAGTTCTTCATCATTGTTTTTGTATGTGTCACCAACATAATTGTCGATGCGTTCCCTTCCCAGTATCTCAAAATTGAGCATATTGTTGAACCAACCAGTACTGAGCAGACTTGTTCGTGTCTATTCTTAATTGTTTACATTTATACAGCGACTGTGGATGTCGCAATCGATCGGGGTTGGTATGTAATGAGGGATAAAGTGTATTGTAATTATCTTGTCCCGTCTCATTTAACAAAGCCTGTGTTTCTGCACGAACATAGATATCAGTCCGTGATTTCTACGTCAGATATTTCCTTCAAATATTTTCCTACATTGAAATCAAGCATATTAAAGGCCAAATTGTCGTCTGTCACCTCTTCGACCAATTCTTGTATCGCTGCTGTAACAATAGTTCATCACTAAATGTACGTTAGCTAATGGTTTGAAGGTGTCGAGAATTTTCCCGTTTACTGTTTTTTCCAACAGTAACATAATCGCCTTTTATGAAATGTCTGGTTGTCGCCATCGCAGCTAAGCTGTTCGTTTAGGTTTGTCGTGTGTATATGTGTAGAAAGCAATGATTCAATCGCTTCGGTGTATTTAATCACTTAAATGTAGTTGGTGCTTCTGACGTAATATCGTGTGCGAGTTGCTTTTTCCTACCAAAAATAAAAAAACCGGAAAGTGTTTGTGTCACACCTATATGACATGTCACGCATGACAGCGTCATGGCTTACTGCCTACTGCCAATTCTTCGCTTTAGTTTGAATATTCACAATACCATGACAGACATGCGCAGTGTCATGTTTTGTCACGCACGTGTAACAGTTTTGGCGATAAAAAATGAAACAAACAAAGTCAAGTTAATTTGTTTTTGCCGCCTGTTTACTAACCTGAATACCAGTGAGAAAGAGGGTTGTAATAATTCTAATGATACCTATTAACACAAAAGTTATTTTCAGTCAAGTGGATGTGATCATTTGTGACTGATGAAAAACAATCGATTCCAATACGTACAAAACATTATAGAAACGCTTCTCTTGGACGTTCACAGGAAAGGCAACATACAGGAGTTTTTCCAATCGTCATACAGGTTTGTCGGAACTTAAACTCATTAGATTTATCAAAATATTTCGCTCATCTTAACGCTTAATTCTTCGTTATTTGTTATTCTGTGCAGATCCTTTTCATAATTTAACATATTTGTGTAATACGTCGCACTATCTTGTAAATGACCTATTAGTACTGTACTAGAGCAAACAGCAGATATAAATAGGCATTTAAGAATTCAGTCTATAATGATAATGTACATTATGATGCAATTATAAGCGGACATGTATGTTTTTTATGTTTGAATTTTCACAGTAATTGAATCATCACTTATATATTTACCACAAATATCAATAAGAAAACTAGTCGCACAGTAGCGATAACAGAATAACAATACAGGCTTTCATATCTTACTGGCTGGGGTTTAAGTTGGAGTAGATAGTTAAAACGATAATTCAGAATAGAAATGGTGTTTAATTGGATTTTATTGTAAAGGAGACAATGTCACAGTTTAATTAAAGTATAGTATTGTTTAAAAGATATTTATAAAAAAAATCACATAACTAAATATACAGATAGTTGAATACTGAAGATCCGTTCACATGGCGAGATTTTAACATTTACAACATTTTTGCATACATGCAATTTCTCCAGTCACGACTGATTTTGCTATCATTTTTTTTTTGTGAAAGCAAACAATTATACAAAGGCTGCAATAATCCAACAAAAATATTATTTGACAGCTGAAGTAAAAAGTATATATATTCACTGAAGATCTGTCTCTTGATAACTCAGACGGGAATATTTGACAACTTACAATGTCGTCCCGAATCTTTCACATATTCCATTTACCCTTTGTCATGTCGTCTACATGAAAGCCATCGTCCTCTTCAACAACGCCCCTTTCCCCTCTCCCCCACTTATCCCTATAACTTTTCTTACGGATCTCAGAACAACTGAGTTGGCAATAACTGAACATGCGAATACTTTTACACTTTTAAGACCCGCACTCGGATAATAAGAAATTGATATCACATCTGCATAGATTTTAGAATTTATTTCAGATTTACTACGGATGCTCATATAATATTTAGCAATTATATTTTTGCATACGTGAGTAAATATTACATATATGCAAATATTCTCATGTGCATGTTTGGTAATATAAACGGGACCTAATTATATCAGAATATTACATTGCATCAGGGGCGCAAAAATGTCTAATTTGAGTGTAAATATTCCTTCTTAGGGTGTGAACAGATATAAAATGATCATTCCTTCAGGCATTTGGAATATCTATTGTTGTATGCTGCTAAATGAGTTAAACAAGTGGGAGTGTGAAACATCATTTTACTATCAATGTCACAGTGTGTTAGTTAATATGACTAGTTGATTGGTATGAACAAATGAATGAAATAATACGTGTTGCTTGTAGATGGATTGCCTTCAAGACGTCGTATTATTCACGGTACATTTCACCCATATCATGCTTACATCTTTTAAATGTAGTACATATAATTAAAACGAACTTTCTGTCAAGTCCCTATTTTGCATTCATTGTTATTGTCTAAGTAATAGTCTTACAGATTACCAGAGTCATCGCCGAGCAGATACTTAAATATATACCAATTTATATTCATGAATGACACGCGGGTGCTTTTTTTGGAGTCGGAAATGGATAAAAAAGTATTTACCTGTTTGAAAACACATATCTATATAAATCCTACAGTAAGCTTTGTTGCTGTGTCAAATTATGAACAGACATTAAAAATAAAAAAAAATTCAAAAAATCAATCTTTTTGGATGACACTATTCAATGGATTCAGTGGATTGTTTTTTATCCACAAATAAGATAAGGAAAACGGAATATTGCTCACTGTATCGACTTTTAGGTTTAATATCTCCTGCCTGTGTAACATTGTATATGAGAAATACGATAAGATATTGCACCTGCTAAACTACATTTAGATGTCGTATATATCGTCATTTATCGCATTTTAAGTACAGAATATTAGATTACATACTTAGTTTTCTCGCAGTATGTGCAGCGCTAATTCATGTACTGTCGTAAATTTTAAAAGAAATATGCGTTAAGTATGTGTACATTAAGGTAGGGCATAACGTAAACAGGTAGACAATGACACCACGTTTAACGTACTAAAAAGTCACTTGGGAGTATTTCACATGAAATAACAAATCAGTGCAGTTAGGGCATAAACACAGTATGGGTGGTATTTAAATTTGAAAGCATTGATAAACAGTGTGTTCCAGATTTGAACCATCCAACCGCACTGATTCGTGTCAAGTCTGAAAAACCACCCTTTACAGTTTTCCGTGTATGTAGTATAAACAAATTTCTGTCCATTAAAACGAATGTTCAAGGTTTGCTTCAGGTTGGTTTAGCGCTGTTTTCAATTCGAGATTTCTTTCCTTTTCTCCTTTTCTTCTGGTACGATATGTAATAAATTTCTTGTGAATGATAAGAAATTAGAATGAACAATGGCAGGTGTTTTTGTTTACTGTTAAAATATGTAGAATTGTTTAATTTACTGCTATTATAACAATTAGATGACCGTCAAGCCCATGGGGCCTTTTGTTATTATTTAGAAAGAATTGCCCAGTACTCCATGGCATTTTGTTTATTTTAATCACCATTAAAAATTTACAAACGTGTGTAAAATTTTACAATGCATATTTAAATTTCCAAATAACCCAACCATATATATTGCCTTGGGAGGGTTATCATTTCAGTTCTGAATTTTGAAGTATGTGGAATACTATTATAAAATATTACTAAACAAATACTCTTGCCACTTTGTAAAATGTTAATCACAGTGCCGTTGAAGTCATATTTTACAACTTTTTATTTTTACTACATTTTATTTTGTCAGCTTCAGCCAGATTACTTTTATTTTAATTTTTCGCAAGAAACATGTACGTAGAAATCACGTCTGATCTGAATACAACTCGACGAATTAGATAGATTGATCACATGGGGACATTGTACAAGAAATTTGCCGAAAAATATGTCATTTAAATTCCAAACCATCCCGACTGAATATTCCAGTCTCCATATTTATGTTTGCTATCATTACTGGGATCAGAGAATATTCTTTTCAGGTGTATTTTTAAAAACATGTTTACATATCAAACACTTTCTTTTTAATGCAGGAACAGTTTTGGAAAAATAACGTCCTAGTTCCGACATTGTTAAAATGTCGTCTTCTAGACACGTGCAAACTATAACCTAATTACCTGACAGCTGCTGCTACGTCTGACATTCTAGTGAGAAAGATTAAATGCTATATTTCATAATTCAATGATTTTATATATATATATATGTGGTGTAATAAAATATTGACGCTCCATTAAAACAGAATAGGTAAATAAAACACACTGTAGACACATAAAAATTAACAAATACATTGAAAATATTTATAGTCAGAGAAATCGAATATATTATGTAGATGAAAAAAGGTAGAAAATATTCGAAACTATTTCACAGATGCAATTGTAGATAAAACAAATGAAATGAAATATTTGGTAAGTAAACACACTGGTTTTCTGTCAGTTGTGTTTATCGACCGGTAATCTTAGAAGACCAAGAACACACTTCGGTGTAACAAAGTCATAAAGAAAGGAGTCCGCCACATTTCAGGAAGTTGAGTGAGAAGGGTTCAGAGATCAGCTTTTTCATTTTTAAATTCTTTTTACTGTTTTCCCGGAGTTCAACATTTATTTTTATAGATATCAAATCCACATTTGTAGATTGATAAAGTAAAGTAGCTATATCGCAACCATGGTGCAGACAGATAAAATATAGTAGATATACCATAAATATTTTGTAGACAGATAAAATATAGTAGATATACCATACATATTTTGTAGACAGATAAAATATAGTAGATAAACTATAACTATTTTGTAGACAGATAAAGTAGAGTAGATATACCATAACTATTTTGTAGACAGATAAAATATAGTAGATAAACCATAACTATTTTGTAGACAGATAAAATATAGTAGATAAACCATAAATATTTTGTAGACAGATAAAATAGAGTAGATATACCATAACTATTTTGTAGACAGATGAAATATAGTGGATATACAAAAAATATTTTGTATACAGATAAAATATAGTAGATAAACCATAAATATTTTGTAGACAGATAAAATATAGTAGATAAACCATAACTATTTTGTAGACAGATAAAATATAGTAGATAAACCATAACTATTTTGTAGACAGATAAAATATAGTAGATAAACCATAACTATTTTGTACCGCAGATAAATTAGAAATATTTGGTGGATGCATTGGAAATAATAGATACATCAAACGTATTTTGTACAAGATCAGGAAAACATTTTTCATTTATTTTTTTAAGTAAACCATGTTTTCTTGTCACTTATATGGCGACCAGTAGTCTCAGTATAATAAGAACATGTATCGGTGTATAAAAAATCATAAAGATTAGGAACCTGCCTTAGGTATTCAGTATGAGTACAATGCAGTCGTTTTCTTTACCATGATTTCTCGAGCGATACCCGAGGTCGGGCAACCTCGATAGTGTTTTGCTGAAAAAAAGCTATAACCTGTACTTTACTGAAGTATAAAATTCTCAGTAATTTATTTCAACATAAAACTTCCATTACTTTTTTGCTTCTTTCTCGTTATCTACACTTAAATGTGTTGATATGTGAACGGAAATTTTTTTTTTTTACAAAATGTTATTCATAAGAAACATAATATTGCAGCTCACGTACTTTAGGTATGATTTTTCGATGCTATCGCATTAGTTTGTACATACTGTCAATATGACATTTCAATGAGTGCACGTTTTAGCCCGCAAATCGAAACATGAAATCCCCGCGAGTTTACACTAACATTACATTTCGTCATCTTTGTTCATCATTGTCATGATAATTCCCTTTCAAAATCAGCCAATATTATTACCACCAGCTTTTGTATTTTTTCAATGTTTTTCATCTCCACACGGTTTTACATTGAAACTGATATAAAATCGCAGTAATCAAGTTAAGATGGCGATTGGAATTAACTCGAAGACTGTTTACAACCCCTTAGTTTCTTCATCACTCCGGTTATTTCTATAAATTTGTATTGTTATGGGTTTTGTTGTATTTTCATCTAATATACTTGTAACATAATCATCATATGTATAAATGCTGTAGTTTCGATACAAACGCTGTAAGACAGCGACTTCGTTAAGTTCAGGTTCCCTAGAACTCTCTTTAATTTAAACGTGTGTACATTAAATTTGCTCTTAGTAAGGTACCTGTCTCTATTTTTGTAAGAGAAATAACATTTTGTTGATAGATAGATAGATAGATAGATGGATGAAGAAATAGTCATACAAAATATGACAGATAGATTAAAATAGCAGATAAATAGAAAACATGTGAAAAAAATAAATAAATGGATAATATTTTGTAAATAGAAAAAAAAATAACAGATAAATCGATCATATTTAATAAATTTATACATAATAGCAGATAAATCGAAAATATTTAGTACATAGATACATTATAACAGATAAATAAAAAATATTCAGCAAACAGATACATAATAGCTTAAAATCGAAAATATCTAGTAAATATATACATAACAGCATAAAAATAGAAAACGTATTTAGTAAATATATACATTATAGCAGAAAAATCGAAAATATTAAGTAAATGGATACATAACAGCAGGAAAATAGAAAAATATTTAGTAAATATATACATTATAGCAGAAAAATCGAATATATTTAGTAAATATATACATTATAGCAGAAAAATCGAATATATTTAGTAAATATATACATTATAGCAGATAAATCGATTATATTTAGTAAATAGATACATAATAGGAGATACTGAATATAAAACAGTATTTTGTAAAAAGATATACCGTGTTTCATGTCACTTTTGTTTGGCGATCGGTAATCACTTGACTGAGAACATACTACGGTGTATAATAGTCATTTAGAAAGGAACATTTGATGTATTCAGGGCGAGAAGTGTTAAGTCAGCCCGATTAACACGAATACTCGTGCGATACCCGAGGTCGCACAATTTCAATAGTGTTATGGATCTCAAAAACCATGAAAAAAGTTATAACCTGCACTTTACTGAAATATAAAATTCTCAGTAATTTATATCAACATAAAACTCCCATTACTTTTTTGCTTCTTTCTTGTTATCTACATTTAAATTTGTTGATATGTGAACGGAAAAATTTTCTACAAAATGTTATTCATAAGAAACATAATATTGCAGCTCACGTACGTCAGGTATGTGTTTGCGATGCTATCACATTAATTTGTATACTTTCCATTTGACATTTCCCTGAGTGCATATTTTTGATTGTCGTGGTCTTTAAGTTCCGAACTCGCTCAGTTATGCTTGAGGTTTTGCGATAATGTCAAAAAGTCTTCCTAAAGGTTACGAAATTCATTTAAAATTGCATACTTTACCCAATAATACACCTCAGTGCGCTTGAGCATTTATAGAAATGGAACGGAAATTCGATGATTTTTCAGTTTTCAAAGTTACAACCTACAAAATCGATTTGACAAATTATTGCAACCCACAAATTTCGTCTGTTAGGGCGTCCGTCTGTAAACAATCCTTGTTAACGATGTATTCTTTGGACGTTTTAAATGGATCTTCTCAAATTTCATTTTGGATAGCACTTGGTCACTAGTTGTGCCCTTTTATTTTTGGGATAAGAAAAAAATGGCCGACAGGCGGCTATTTTTAATTTTTACAAAGAGAGTTATTAACGTCTCTTGAGAAATGCTTGATGAAACTTTTTTTTAAAATGTTGTTCCCCTAGCTACCTATTGGTGCCCTTTTTATTTCGAGACTAATCAGAAAGACAAAATGTCCTTCAGACTTACATCTTTGATTAGGCAATTATTATCACTATTTCTTATATAATTAAAAGCAAGAACAGAGGAAAACATAGAAAAGAAGTGAAAATATCTATATATTTAAGAAAACTAAAAAATCAATAATGAGCACTAAAAACCCTTTGGTAGTGTATTAGTTCGAAACCAGTCTTCATATCAACTAAACCACCAATTAGCTGTGTTGTGCGACTTTGATTTGAGGAAGGTTGATTAAAGCCCAACCTTCTGCGCTTCGTTTCGCATGATGTGATAATGTTTTGTCAACAACTTGATTGATATCAAAAATACATATTGCACACATGAGTCCATGCACATAGTACGTATTAACCGATGGATTATGTTATAAAATAAAACTGTAAGATCATGCAACTGTTCCGGAAGGGAGAACGTCTTCTGCTTCATTGACGGCAATCGTCATGTAAATCTTGATTATTTTGTTAGCAATTATTCGTTAATATATTTCAGGTGTGGACAGTGAAGTCATTACGGACCGGTTCATGACTGTGCTAGACGACAGAGAAACCATCCTGCTTTGTGACCCAATTGTCATAGTATATCACGTGATTTTGTGAATTATCATCAATTTTACTTAAACCCTGAATATTTCCAACGAACGTGTATCACATTACGGTAATCGATAGGACGACAATGGCACCCACAGTCCTGCTATTTCATCTATCACTTGTGTTGACTGTTTGTGAAGTCACTGTGTCGGCAGCACCATCAGATGATGATGACCCTGGCTTCGAGGATATATTTCAAACGAATAACAAAACTTATGAGAATTTCCCGATACAATTCCAGCACCCTTTACCAACATGGCTTCGTGGAATATTGGTAAGTTTACATTTATGTATCAATACATTTCCCAATCGCGACAAATAAAACAAACTATCTGTTGATTTTCAAGAACAAAATTACTGCACCGAAGAAAGCATGTTTGAATAGAAGGACTGTATGTTACGGTGCAGTGACATCGCTAATGAAACAACGGTAGATCAATTTGATATTCTACAAAACACAACAAGAAAATACCAACAAGTCCAAATCAAAATAAATTTAATAAAACCAGGGCAAGGTATGAGTATGAGAAAGTTTCACACTTAGACTTTTGAAAAAAGTACTAGGAGAATAAGACCAGGTGACAGGTGTTCCAGAAAACTGTCTTCTGCTTCATCACACCCGCCATGTAAAGTTTGGTCAATCCAAGTATGTAATGATACATTCTCAAATGAGAAAAAGTATACAGCTACAAACGGAACTAACAGGCAAACTATCGAGCTTCAAACACATACAGCTTCATATCGCACAAAGAAATAACATATTTTTCAATGTGATCGCTACGGTAAAGATTCCCGTAATTCCCATAAATAACGAGTTTTCCCGTCAGTTTAGTGGATAATGGAACATCGAATCATTTGCGATATGTAAACACCATAGGTTGGGGATGTAGATATATTGCTATCCAGAAATGGAAAATTCACAATAGGGAAATTGAAATCATCACGCTTACCAAACTAATACCATCATTTTCTAAGCTTTTCCCTTTTCATTGAATTTTATCGAATCGGTCACTTCTGATGAATTATTGGTACAATGTTATACAATACATATACATCCATATGGATGGATGAATGTACCGGTGTGTTTGGTTACATAAAATTGATACTGGTTGCTGTATATGGTATTTCTTTCACGCCGGTTAGCTACTTTTCAATAGCTTTCCAGCCATTAATTTATTGATAACGTCTGAAACATAACTGATGAGAAATATAATGTAAACCAACAAGGGGTTTGGATGACTGTTTAAACTACTACTCTGTCGTTAATTATTTACATTAATTGTGCATTTTATTTTCGGCGAGTACGTGAAGTGCCATCCCGGTCAAATTTCATAGTGTCAGTCAGTCAAAATGCCTTGACGGTTTATTACACACGTGGTATAAATGCTTCTTTATACAACAGTTGTTGTTGAAACAGTTGCCCCAACAGGTTGATGGTTCCCCCTGTTGTGGCAGATATTTCCTTTCTTAACTCTATCATATCCTGGTACTCTATCCGTGTGAAGTGATGCTATGAGTTGATTCGATGCATATTGTTTAAGACTGCGGTGTATATTCTGTTGTGATTTCACGCTTTTCCATTACGTATATGTGAAAGGAAGACATTAAAACACAGAGTGAAACGTTTGAGCTTTGAACATGTGTGCAGTGAAAATCTTATTTTTTTTAGCTTATCACGTCAAAAATGGTCAATATTTTACTTTCAGGTCAGGAATGGTCCAGGGCAATTAGAAATGGGTAGACGAAAATACCAGAGCTATTTTGACGGATACGCAAAACTTCACAGTTGGACTTTTCCTGGAAACGGATCTGCATTTTTTTCTGCAAAAATGATTAAGTCGAAATCCTACCTGACGTCCATCGAGAAGTGTGACATTGAACCATATATGACGTTAGGGGTGGTCAGTCCTTCTTACACATTTATGGAAAAAATGCAATGCATAAGGAATAATGTTGATGATATGAACGTTAACGTTTTTAACTACATTAACAGAACGGTGGCCATTAGTGACTTATGGTTTGCTTATGAATTTGATCTTCACACCTTAGATACCATAAGACCTTTGATTCCACCAATGCCTTCCTCGAAAAACTTTTATTCTGTAAAAGGGGCTACAATGTCCTCTGCTCATCCAGTTCCGGAGTACGGAACGTCATCAAGGATTGAGTTCATGACAATTCCTAGTTTTTACCCAGGTACCAAACACCGTATGGCCGTGGTTCGAATCACAACCTTAGACAGCACAGAAATGGTGGCTGAGTGGGAGACGGACCAGCTTCACTATATGCATTCGTTCTCTGTCACTCCTAACTACGTTATCCTGTTCGCGGCTCCGTACACTATCAGTATTATGAAAATGATGCAGACTTGCTCAGTAGAGGGTGGAATGGTTTGGGATGGAAACGCCAACACTACTATATATGTTGTAGAGATAAAGACAGGAAGGGTACATACATTACAGACAGAGACAGTCTTCGTTATTCATCACATCAACGCTTTCGAAACGCCAGATGGTAAAATTGTAATGGATCTTCCAACTCAAATAAATCCATTTGCTTTTGACTATTTTGACTTTTCATATCTTTTCAATAAAACAGCTCGAATGGATATTCTGTCGACACCAGTCCTCAAGCGATACACAATTGACCTTCGCACAAAGACTGTGTCAAAAACAGTCTTTGAAAATGGACCAAAAGCTCCATGCGCCGGCGCACTGGAAATGCCAGTTATCAACGAAAACTATCGTCATATAAAGTATTGTTACATCTACGGTCAAGTGATCAACTACAACGGGAAGGGTTTCAGTCACTTCGCTCTTGTCAAGAAGGATGTCTGCAACAATAAAGGAGACTTGATGTATGCCGTGCCCCACCACTACTTTACAGAACCCTGGTTCATCCCCACACCCGGGGGCAACTCGGAAGACGACGGTGTGCTGATGACATCAGCTTATGACGGCGATGCGAAGCAGAGCTATCTTGCCATAATTGACCCGAAAACGATGACATTGAGAAGTCGCGCCAATTTACCTACAACTGTTCCGTTCAATTTTCACGGACGTTTCTTCGACATCAATTGACAGTTCTCTCGTAATGAAACATATGAATAGAAATCTGTCCCCTTCTTGTCTTAGTGACATGTGTGGTTGATTGTAGGTTTTTGTAAACATATTGTTTCAGAGCAGAATTTGTACAAGTAAGTCGCAAAAAATTGTTTACTTTTTATGTACGCCGTTATAAAACTGTTAATATGTTATTTATACGGCAGCCTCTTTGATCTCTGCTTATGATGTGATAATCACGAATTCATTTCTTTGTTGCCATTTTGACCATACGTGGACTTTTTAACGGATGGAAATCACTTATTTTATTCCACTACCGATTGCCATATTGCTATGATTGCTTCTTCTGATGTCATTTTATACATAGATATATTTACATATATTGCTTTTACATTTTGTATGCGTCTGAATTGTCTAAAATCGTTTCAGCAATTGGTATTATATCTTGCCTTTGTACGGTGGCGTCCATGTAGATAAGATATATGGGATGGTGTTGATGGTAGTAGTTTTTTTTTCTGATTTGTAGATTTGTAGTGTTTTTATTGAGGAAGTATTTGGTAGAAGTGAAGAATCTTTTTGTTTTGACAATTCTTGTTTCTAAATATTGTCCGATATTTCGCAAATCAAAATATTGAGAACAATTCGTGGAGAAAGCAGCAGTCGTGATAGAATTTATTTGTCGATATAAATGGCTAGTTATTTAGTTAGTAAGTTATTAGTTAGTTAGCTAGTTAGTTATTAGTTTGTTTTGTTTTGGTATACTTTTGATAATTCTTAAGCTTTTATTGTGTGGTTATATAATGTAACAGTGCGTTTTTGTTAAATGTGAACGGAGATTTGCAAATAAAAGTATATAAATTTTCCTAGAGAGCTCCTTTTTATTATAGCAAGACGTAAATTTGCGTATTTTATTAATTCCGCCTGATAAAGAATCTGTTTTATCTGTGAGTAGAGACCAAGGGAAGAGTCTGTCGTGTCCTGATGTAGAAGAGTCAGTCGTGTCCTTGGGTAAAGACATGAGTAAAAGGCTGATGTAGAAGAGTCACTCCTGTCCTTGGGTAAAGACCGGGGTAACAGGCTGATGTAGAAGAGTCAGTCGTGTCCTTGGGTAAGGACCGAGGTAACAGGCTGATGTAGAAGAGTCTGACGTGTCCTTGGGTAAAGTCCGGAGTAACAGGCTGATGTAGAAGAGTCTGACGTGTCCTTGGGTAAAGACCGCAGTAACAGACTGATGTAGAAGAGTCTGACGTATCCTTGGGTTAAGACCGTAGTAACAGACTGATGTAGAAGGGTCTGACATATCCTTAGATAAGGACCGGAGTAACAGGCTGATGTAGAAGAGTCTGACGTGTCCTTGGGTAAAGGCCGAGGTAACCGATTGATGTAGAAGAGTCTGACGTGTCCTTGGGTAAAGTCCGGAGTAAAAGACTGATGTAGAAGGGTCTGACATATCCTTAGACTGATGATGTAGAAGAGTCTGACGTGTCCTTGGGTAAAGGCCGAGGTAACCGACTGATGTAGAAGGGTCTGACGTGTCCTTGGGTAAAGTCCGGAGTAAAAGACTGATGTAGAAGGGTCTGACATATCCTTAGATAAGGACCGGAGTAAAAGACTGATGTAGAAGAGTCTGACGTGTCCTTGGGTAAAGGCCGAGGTAACCGACTGATGTAGAAGGGTCTGACGTGTCCTTGGGTAAAGTCCGGAGTAACAGACTGATGTAGAAGGGTCTGACGTGTCCTTGGGTAAGGACCGGAGTAACAGACTGATGTAGAAGAGTCTGACGTGTCCTTGGGTAAAGACCGAGGTAACAGACTGATGTAGAAGAGTCTGACGTGTCCTTGGGTAAGGACCGGAGTAACAGACTGATGTAGAAGAGTCTGACGTGTCCTTGGGTAAGGACCTTTTTTTTTTTTTGCTATTCGATTGAATTTTTTTAAATTCCAAAGTCATAACCTAAAAAAGATTATTAATAAACAGGCTTGCTATATTGATTGATTGAAAGCATCCAATAAAACTCTATCAGTAATTGTAAACATGCTCAGAGAAAGGATGAAGTGCTTGAGAGCAGCATTGAGGAAGTAGAGCAGTACGGGAGATGTCGTTTCCTTGGATTCATTATCGTGATTATGACTGGTAATGAAACCATCAACACCAAATATTCGCCATATTTATATCTATATCGGTGGACATTTGGGAAGATAATATTTTATTGTCCCACGTCATGCATCCTATATATATATATGGAAAGCCTTTGATCGTGTTTGCACAAGGGATTAGCGGTGAAACCTAGCAAGTTATGGTAGAAGTGGGAAACTCTTAAATTGACTGGTCAATTATATAAGTGAAACAGCAAAATTTGATGTGGGATAATAAATCTGTTGAAACTGTTAATGCCGGTGTTCCTACAGGTCACTGTATTATGCCCTTTATTACCTATCCTATATATCCGTTAATCTCCGGAGCCTCTCAAAACTATTTATAGATTAAATGTCTGTGTCCTATTCTGATCCTTCTCCTTTCTTATTCAAACTCATTAATAATGATTTAGAAAGATTCAAGACAGGACGAGAAGATGATTAGTAAAATTCAGTCACTACTTATTCATAACTCTGAAAAAGACTATTTCATAAATATCGAGACAAAAATTGTAAATGGGCAAAATCTTATTGGAAATATTTGTAAAAAGGTTAAAAATCAATGTCATGCGCAAGCAGAAATACTTGTTAAATCGACAGACATTATATAGAACATATAAATCTTATTCTATTGTCCATTGAAACTGGACAAAGCATATCATATTCAGCCTTGCAAATTTCCGTTTGAAACGTAAGATATATATATGTTCCTTTCTACAATCTAATTTGTGACAGAAAACATCTTGCACGACAAGCTAAAAAACGGGTGTAGAACTCTAAATCAAGATTTCATTCATGATAATAAGTTTAATTACGAAATTGGCCTGTGTGGCACCCCGTTGGAGATGCTTGTTTTTTTTTTTTTTTTTTTTTGTCTGTAACAATTATGCTGGTCAGCGTATCACTTGTGTCGGGAGCTTTATGATTTCGTCCCGTTGGACCTGCACCTTCTGCTATTTGGAAATCATGAATTGTTTAAACAAGATAATGAAGTTATTTGCCAATCCACCTAAAAGTACATTTTGTATATTAAAGACACAGATTTTGATTCTTCTCTACTATATCACATATCATCCCTCCTGAGTTCCACATATTTTCCTTTCTTCTATCATAAGACAGATTGATGGAATGAATTTTAAGTAATGCATACATTACATTGATTATAGTCTTTCCTGGACCAGCAAGGACATGGAGAAAAACAACACTGACATGTGATATGATTTGATGAGTTAGAATGTTAAGCACTGTGATTAGTGTTCACATTTAACAATGGTGTCTGCCGCCTGAGTCGGATTAAACTATATGTAATTCATATGTGCTTTGCTTTCTTCTCCCCTCCCCTATGTTTACTTACCAGTCACGGTATATATTTGTGTATTTGTACTATATATATATATGCCGTAATATATATATAAGTCTCTGTCAATATTGATTTATATTGTTACATATTTGTAGCGACGCGTGGGTCACTTCGTGTCGTTTTTCGGAATTTAGTACAACCCTGTCCGAGGAAGCGAGGAACTCTGGGAGAAAAAGTGACGTCACAGCCTCTTCCTTTGGAGGCCAAGATACGATAGGTCGGTATTGAAATTCAGGCAGGGTAATCTGTTAGATTTTTGTGTTGTCAGCGCCCATCTCTTCCCTAAAATGTTATAAAATGGTTTACTAAACATCAGTTGCCACCTACAACCCGATAGGTTTGATTTCCGACCGTGTAATTTGGTATATTTTTCGATTTATGCAGACTTAAGTTTTGGCGGGAACCTCGTGTCGTGATTGAGGGGAACGTTCGCTAGCTGTTGAAATTTTGTTAAATAGTGGATAATTCGAGAATTGGTATTCTCGGGGAGTAGTTTTCTCTCGTTCGGTGAGGCTAATTTTGTGTGCCCCCCTCGCCAAGACGAACGTAGGAGAAGGCGGTAGTGTTGAGTTGGACTTTGTAAATTTGGAGTCGGTCACGTGGCGGAGATTTGTCCGTTCGGCGAGGTTTGAGACTCGCTCCGAGGAACGGTGTCAGATTCCGTGGGCCGAGAGTTAATTTAGCTAGAGAATTTCGACAACCACGACATTGGTTCCTGCCTGGTAGTTAGTTTAGGTAAAAGTTTGTTTATTTCAGGTGGCTTCTGTACATTGTTATGGTTAATTTAAAACACTCACTGAGCCGGTTAAATGTCTTTCATGCTAAACTTTACTCTTGTAAAATATATAATAAATTGTTGAATCTGTTTAATTCTTCTCGTCATTATTGCCAGTACTTGGTCGAAATTTGTTAGTGAAATCTGCAAGCGAAAGCGGCAGTCGAACCCATTGGGCACTTTTATTATTGTAACTACAGAGGTGACGTCCGCGGGGCGGCCACTAGCGGGTCGCGAGACGTCGTTCGTTACATATTATTGGGAAAGGGCTTACTAAAAGTTTGGTAACTTTTGCCTAAGCCCATTGAATACATTTGATGTAAGTAAAATATTTTTTAATCATATTGAATCAATATTTGATATAGTTTAATAAAACTTTCACTGGAAACATCAGTTTGATATGAGAAGAACGACAACTCGCAATCCAAGCAAAACCGTTGCAGAGAAACGATGTGATGGAAAGCAAAGTCTTGAAGCTCGGGTCATGTTTACAACTCATTTTTTGCAGTAAATTGGGTAGACTTTGTTTTTCATGTGAGGGAAGTAGGTATTGAATTGGATTTTACCTAACAATTAGGTTCTCAGCTAGGGGAGACGAACTTTTATCTGCCAGGTATTAGGGTAGATGATTGTAAAAAAAGACACGCAAGAAATTCAAACTTTTTTTCAGTACTTGTAGAATAAGATACAGCATCATACAGTTGTTTTGTTCTTCTTCATTGTATGACACGTCAGTGATTTCAGTGATCTAAATTGTTGAAACTTGTGATATGAATGCGAAAGATTCAAATTGATTCAAATAAATGTCAGAAACCAGATGAATAGTAACACTAATACTAAAATCAAAGTACTGAAAGTACTGAAAGGCTAAACGTAATGAAAAATGTTCACAAATAACCGCAAAGCTATATTACTTTCCCCATACTCCTACACTTTGGAATGCAAAAATTACTAAAATAAGAGAACCAGAGGCTATTTTTCTTAATCTTAAGCGATTTTATATCTTCTTTAATTCTTATTTCAAATTTGACGACAATAATGTGAACAAATCAAAATAGGTTAAAAAAAAATAAAATAACAAAATACACACAACCATATATTTAGCGTCAACAAGCCAAATGATAAATAGCTCTATGATGAAGTTGACGAAATAAAACCTTTGAAATACCCAAGATGTTGCAATTACTATCCTATCAATATGAGGATTTAGACAAATCGAAAGGACTTTGTACCTACTTCTTTATTTTGAATGTATTGCAAAGTAATAGTCCTTACTTATTATAATTATATTTGTAGTTGAGGAAAGTAAATAAGGTGTACACAGCATTTCAGATAGATAAAAGTGTAAGTAATTACATTAAATGTATTTACATGCCTATCTTCCTTGAAGTATCATGGTTAGACTTTTCTTCCAGTAATTATGTCTATAATAATTATGTCGGGTGTGCGCGTGGGACGAACAGTCCAATTCGGTGACGTCTACTGAGGTAAAGTGATGTTATATATAAAGACGATCTTGCCACAGCGACAAGGATTAAAACAAAATTGATGTTCTGTTTGTAAGTTTTGTTTGTTTATAAGTGCTGTTAGTTGACAATTCAAACCAAGCCCCCAGACTAGCTTCTTATCAGTTCGCACGTACAGTGTTCTGTATGCTTACGTCATGTCGAGAATTCTGTAAAATATATTGTTCAAAATTTATCAATAGTTTAACCACACTGTGCTTCTTTTTTTTAAAATATATAGTAATTGTATTGTTATTAAAAAAATAAACTAATTTTGGATGCTTTTAAAATAGCGATTTGAAAGATCGCGGCATTATTATTGCCGCTAGAGGGCTGTAACTCTTTTCGATATTTCAGCCGATGAGAAGGCCAGGATCGGTAAATTTTGTCTGAAAGACCGTCGCAATAGTCTATACTTGAGTGAGTACATCCTTACGTCCTTAAACAATTCTTGTTATTGCTACTTCTAGAGAAGCAGTGGAAATGTATAATTTCCTCTTTCATATGCAGGTTCCCCCTCAGTCCGTTGTGCCTAGTCAGTTTTGTTTGTTATCAGTTATCAGTCTTTCTGTGGAAGTACAAAATGGATCATTTTAAAATTTCATATGTAGGTTTCTGTTAGTGCTTAATTATGCTCGTTTGATTTTGTTACTGACCAGAAAAAAAGTGGCCTATCGGTAGCGGTCGTGGATTTTCGCAATTAAAGTTTAGTTCTCGATAAAGTATTAAATTGATCTTTGTCTAATTTCATATGTAGATTTCCTTGCTCTATAGTTGTGCCCTTTTGATTTTGGAATTGATCAGTAAAACCGAAACGGCCGACAAGCGGCCATCTTGGATTTAAGAGTTAAAGTTTATTGTCGCTATTTCATGAGAAATATGTTCAAATTCTTTATAACTAAAGTAAATACAGATGAGGGAAAACGAAAATATCCATTTTTAAAGGTAAAGTCAAGATTAAACAATGGTGGGCGCCAAGATAGCTCTGGGATCAGTATATTTTAGTATTCAATCATAGTGTACACAACAAAACAACGCGTATTAAAGGTGAAAAGAACGTCGATGACATGTTCATTTGTAGAATGACACCATTGTGACCTTGTAATAAGATGACTAGTTTACACTGGGATGATATGTAACGATATATTCTTATCAGGTACATTGATGGTCCTGTACACAGGTTACATATGTTAACTATACGAGACACTGAGATACCGTCGAAACAACACGTCTGGTGAGTGCTTCTATCATTGTCACTTCCTGCTGAACACGTTCCTGTTATAAACCAGCTGATTGTTCATAATACATTATAAGCAGACATGTGACGTACAGTTTTTGTACATTTCCTGTTAGTAGAGGTTGTATTATTTAAGTCCTGATCACGTTATAACCATAAGCTTGTTATTGCGGATATAGAGAAGATATATATCGCATACATATTTTTGCACTACATATTAAATCATACACATAGAATTTCAATTATTTAGCAATTTATGCAATTGTGTCATTGTTGTCACTTATGTCACTATAAATATAACAACATCGTGAGAGACAGCAAATACAATAACGAAATGTACAACCGTAATGAAAATACACCTGAACTTCATTTTAAACAGATAGTTGATAAAGAACGACAGCATGACGTCGGAGTCGTTGGAACTGCCGAACATAGACGTGTCAAATATACGCACAGACCGAGTAGCATTGTCTAAAAGCTTGGTTGATGCACTCGAGAACGTAGGATTTCTGACGGTAGATAACGTTAAAGGACTCGATTTCGACATTCTTCTCAAGGCTTGTAAGTGGTTTTTCAGTCGGCCATATGAAAAGAAGAAACTGTTACTGCGTAAGCAATGGGCTCCAGAAAATAGCAACATGTTCCGTGGCTATTTCCCTGTGATCGAAGGAGAACCAAGCAGAAAAGAAGGATTTGAATTTGGACCTGTGTACCCGGAATTTGACAGGAAAACGACACCTGCGCCATGGATTTACGAGGAGAACGTTTGGCCTGAAGAAGATGGCACTTTGGAGTTCAAAGCCGAGCTGACGAAAGCATTTGACATTATGCACAATACCGCCATGGAGATCTTGCGATTGACTGCACTTGGAATAGGAATTGACGAGAACGCATTTATTGGTCTATTTGATGACAAACCTTTAACTACGTTCCGCATGATTCACTACCCCACTTGGGAAAAAACACCCCCGGAAGTGTGTCTGCTGGACAACGGCAAAGTGATCACAACACCGGAACACACAGACACGGGATTCATGACCTTGCTTGCGACCTTTGGTTATAGCGGTTTGGAAGTTATGACAACAGATGGACATTGGGTAGCAGTTGCTCCGCGCACCAATAGCCTTGTCATGAACATTGGTGACGTATTTTCACGCATGCTTGGAGGTCGATTCCGCGCAACGCGTCACAGAGTAGTAGACATTGGTGAGGACAGATTTTCCTTTCCATTCTTTCTTGAGCCATCCTTTAATGCCGATATCGGTTTGAATTTCTTGACAAAATATACCGGAAGTGGCCCCGAACACGTACCAGAATTGTATGGACCGTGGGTATTTCACCAGTACAAATATGTTAAGAAGCATTTCGAGTACAGGGTATTACCGGATGTTTAATACTGACTAAGTGGTACAACATACCACAACATACCACAATAGGACTCAATATAAATATATATAAACGTTTAATTGTACATTTCTCAGTTTCATTTGTTCATAATTTTCTAGATTGTGAGGTTAACGTCGTATCAGTCTTAACATTTAACGGTGGTAACAAGGCGGACGACTGGACGGCGCGAGTAACGGAACGGACGTCCCGGCAATGTGGGTAAAAGGACGGACGCCTGGTTGTGTAAATTTGACGTAATGGAGTGTCGTTGATAGAATTTTATGCGTCAAACCGTCAAAAGGCGTGTACAACAAAAACGCCATATACCTTAGTAAAATGTTTGTGTCACAGATGTTTGAACTGTGATTAATGTAAATACTGAATTGGTTTTAAATATTGTACAACTTACAGAGTTCAAACAACAGTTAAAACAGAAAAATGTAACAGTTACACGGATAAAATAGCATTAATTGAAATAATGTTTATGTAGCTGAATATTTGTAATATGCATCAAATATTCATTTTATCACAAAAAAATTATATTGTTAATACAACGACGCTTTGGACTATTGAACTGTCGCATTGTGATAAGATGACGTTGGCGGTAAAATGATTAAACCAATCATTATGATAACAACAAACCGAGTGGAACTTTTATGAAATATGTTGTCCACAATCTATGAACGACTATGTGGAAAATATGTACCTGTATCAAGTTTTCCAATAACATGAAGAAAATACAAAGGGCCTATTTTCGAAGGTCATATAATGGAAAAGCCACCATGACATAACAACTTTTAGGTTAACTGAACCTTTTGCCCGTCATTGTCTTTCGTTGATTTATCGCATTTTTATCTTCTTCTCAAGAACCGCTGTGTAGATTGAAACCAAACGTGGTCACCACCACCAATACCGTAAGGGACAAAAGTTCTCCGTCCTTTTGGGTTTACGGCGTGGGTCAGATGCAGTGAAAACATGTTATTTTATATATCTTCTCTCTTGGGAGACACATCATTTGTATAGTGGTACTTCATAATGTCGAAGAGTACCTCGAGCAAAAAAGCCAAATTGATGGTCTCCCGGTGCACCATTTAGCCTCAAGGGATGGAGGATTCTTTTCAACGTTTTGTATGGCCATTATTATTTATTGAAAATTTTATCCAATCCTTTTGATGTTTGATGGCTATAAACTACGCCTCATTGAACTAAACATTTTTATTACTTCTACAGTATTTAGTAGAAATTCTACCAATAGATAAGTATCTCTTGTAGTCTGGGTACGGGTCATCATGGGTCAAGGCTGAGGCTGGGAGTGGCTATTGCAATGAAGAATACACAGCGCCCTATTGGTTCAATGTGGGATTTTTTATGAATGAAAGTAGTAGTTCCAAAATTTGTCGCTAGATGCCGTCATGGTTCAAATGATACTCACATGGTAAAGGTAATAGTACTGAACACAATCTCTAAAGATAGGGTTTTTTGAGTACATGTACATCTTTGCCATAGAAGATTACACAAAATCCTCGAGAACTCCATACCTTTGACTACGTACTCATTGATTTTAGATTAGATTACAGATAAACATACATTAAATGTATATATACATAAAGTCGATTTAGAAATAATGGCGAGGGTGTTCAACTGGCCTAAACAAGAAATAATGACGAGGGTGTTCAACTGGGCTAAACAAGAAATAATGACGAGGGTGTTCAACTGGGCTAAACAAGAAATAATGACGAGGGTGTTCAACTGGCCTAAACAAGAAATAATTACGAGGGTGTTCAACTGGCTTAAACAAGAAATAATGACAAGGGTGTTCAACTGGCCTAAACATACTTGACAATCCTTTAATTCATTTATATTTTGCATGTTTTGCTAGCTTTTCTGTTGGATCTATGTGAAGGTGTTTAAGTGTTATTAGCTTGTTTATTTTTTAATTGTATCGATTTCCGTGTTTAGTGTTCCTTTTTCTTTATCTTACTATATAATCGCGCCACGCAAAATAAAATCTCTCGAACGTCCTTAAATGATAATTCTTCAAAGGTCAACACGACCCAAAGTCATCCTTAACTTAACGTTACGACTGTATAGACCGATGGATCATAAATGAGCTACACAGCAATATTTATCGCGAAACTTGTCAGGGTTTTTTCTCTACTTTCTGGCTGTAATGAGATTCACTTTATTGGTGAGATTAAAATGAAAAATCTTGACGAGTTTCATAAATACTCATTTTATGACAAATAATTTCTGTTATTAAAACGAAACGCATGTCCCCGTTCCTGTCGTCCATTTTTGATAATATCTAAAGATAGTTAACAGAAATAATTTGCAACAAAAAACTTGCATTCATGAAATTCGTTTATGTTTTGTTATTGAAGACAAAAAATGTATCAAAACACAGGAAGACTACCGTTATATGCAAATAACGTTACAAATAAATGTCTCCTTTCCTTACCGTTACTATTATAGATGAAGATCACTAACACATCCACTGGCATCACCCCAATATCAATTACTCCGTGCTATTAGGTCATTGTTGACGTCACGAGACAATTTGCTGACCCGACGTTTTTAAATTTAAAGTCAGAATCAGAACCATGAAGTGGTAGTGTCAGGTTTCAAGCCTTCCGAAGTTGCAGCATCAGAAGTTTCACACCATTGGCGCTTGTTCTAAGTAGTTGACTACTTCACTTTCATCGCATCAATATCAAAACGTGCAACAAGGAAATAAATAGCAAAGCTAATGATAGACCTGTTACATGTCAAATGTGTGTTTACCTACGTGTGGACATAATGCAATTATAGGCAATTAACAACATTCAGGAATTTTGTTAAAAGACACTTATGCCCCGAAGATATACACATAATATATTAGACAGTGCTATCGTTCATCAAGTCCTCTGCGTCCATTAGATTAAACTTAACTAAAATAATACCTGGCGTACGTACACATACGTGTATATATATATACATATATATATATCTGTAAGTGGAAATACTATGATAGATGGTGTGATGTTATGCACACAGGAACGCCTCGTTGTTCTTATGTATACATGTATGTAAAAACAAAATATCTTTACTATCGCGGAAACTTATATTGATGAAACAATGCATGATTCCGTTTCTACAGTAACATGACGTCATTTAACGATGAATCTTACTGATGTCGACATTTTAGGTTCATTGACACCACCTTTGTGATAACAAGTTCCTTGTATGTGGTCTCTGGGAGTAAAGTTCGGAGATCGCGGGATTAAAAATAACTACATGTGATAACTGATTGAGTAGTTTATCAACTGATACCGCGGAAATTACATCAGACCTACATACAAGTGTACGAGTTAGTGACACTTTTGTTGTTGTTGCTGCTGTGGTCTCTGATCTGACCCCTGAACTACGAGAACAACGTGGCTGTATAACGGAGTATATGACTTTTTACAACCACGTCAATCGTAACATTCGGGAGATCGTAAGGATCTGTGATCAGTTGGTACAGAGAGGAAGTTGTTGGCGGTGTCCCGGGGGGTGTGTGAGGCAGTGGCGGTGGCGGTGGCGGTGCCGGGGAGGGGTGAAGCGGTGTCCCGTGGAGGGGCGTGACGGTGTCCAGTAGAGGGGCGTCGCGGTGTACTGTTGCCTAGTGGAGGGGTGTTGTGGGGATATGTCGGACGTACACACTATTTGTATACAGGATGACTAAGCAGGTACGCCTTATTCAATCGGTTTCTTTTCTCTAACTTAATGACCTTTTGTCAACTTTGCTGTTGGCATCAGGAATAATGATGTGATGTGATTAGCATAACAAGATATAGCTCGTAGATAATTTAATAACAATACATGTATTTACTACGACATTGATCATCACAACAGGTGAAGCAGGACCTACCACACTCAAAATATACTTAATTAAGGACATGAACACAACACACACGTGAAGCAGTACATCAAACTCAAAATATACTTAATTAAGGACATCAACACAACACACACGTGAAGCAGTACATCAAACTCAAAACATACTTAATTAAGGACATCAACACAACACACACGTGAAGCAGTACATCAAACTCAAAACATACTTAATTAAGGAAGCAAACACAATACACACGTGAAGCAGTACATCAAACTCAAAACATACTTAATTAAGGAAGCAAACACAATACACACGTGAAGCAGGACATCAAACTCAAAATATATTTAATTAAGGACATCAACACAACACACACGTGAAGCAGGACATCAAACTCAAAATATACTTAATTAAGGACATCAACACACACGTGAAGCAGGACATCAAACACAAATTATACTTAATCAAGGACATCAACACAACATACACGTGAAGCAGAACATCAAACTCAAAACATACTTAATTAAGGACATCAACACAACACACACGTGAAGCAGGACATCAAACTCAAAATATACTTAATTAAGGACATCAACACACACGTGAAGCAGGACATCAAACTCAAAATATACTTAATTAAGGACATCAACACAACACACACGTGAAGCAGGACATCAAACTCAAAATATACTTAATTAAGGACATCAACACAACACACACGCGAAGCAGGACATCAAACACAAATTATACTTAATTAAGGACATCAACACAACTCACACGTGAAACAGGACATCAAACACAAATTATACTTAATCAAGGACATCAACACAACACACACGTGAAGCAGTACATCAAACTCAAAATATACTTAATTAAGGACATCAACACACACGTGAAACAGGACATCAAACTCAAAATATCCTTAAATAAGGACGTCAACACAACACACACGTGAAGCAGGACATCAAACTCAAAACATACTTAATTAAGGACATCAACACACACACGTGAAACAGGACATCAAACTCAAAATATACTTAATTAAGGACATCAACACAACACACACGTGAAGCAGGACATCAAACTCAAAATATACTTAATTAAGGACATCAACACAACACACACGTGAAGCAGGACATCAAACTCAAAATATACTTAATTAAGGACATCAACACAACACACACGAAGCAGGACATCAACACAACACATACTTAATTAAGGACATCAACACACACGTGAAACAGGACATCAAACTCAAAATATCCTTAAATAAGGACGTCAACACAACACACGCGTGAAGCAGGACATCAAACTCAAAACATACTTAATTAAGGACATCAACACACACACGTGAAACAGGACATCAAACTCAAAATATACTTAATTAAGGACAACAACACAACACACACGTGAAGCAGGACATCAAGCTCAAAATATACTTAATTAAGGACATCAACACAACACACACGTGAAGCAGGACATCAAACTCAAAATATACTTAATTAAGGACATCAACACACACGTGAAGCAGGACATCAAACACAAATTATACATGGTCAAAATATCAAAATATTCATGATACATGATCAACATAACACACACGTGAAGAAGAGCATTGATACAACACACGTAAGATCCAGGACATCAAAATATGAACAGGTGAAACACAGGGCATCAACGCAACACGCGCAACAATCACAAGAACTCTCACTATAATTTGTACTTACGACCAATAGCTTTACGAAATTTATCGTGTTACTTTTTTTTATTTGCACGATGAGTGGGACACGGTACCAACAGAAAATTGATATCTGGAAAATGGAGGTGTTCAGAAATGTCAGCCTTAGCGGGGAATTGTCTCCCGAGCTCTACGAAATCATGCAGCAAAATACGTGCACGAATGTTTCTGTGACGTCAGCAGATATTTCTGGATTCACCGAGGTGAAATGTAAAAGCACATGTGACTATTTATTTATTGTGGACGTATTATGGTCAGACGGAAGAACAATGTGTGTGAAAAGAACTTACAAAAGCTTTTTAAATTTTCGTAGAGTTTTGGTGGATTACTTTCAGAAAGAAGACAACAGTCAGGGACCTGTATTTATACCAAAGTTACAAGGTAGGGAACAGTCAGGGACCTGTATTTATACCAAAGTTACAAGGTAGGGAACAGTCAGGGACCTGTATTTATACCAAAGTTACAAGGTAGGGAACAGTCAGGGACCTGTATTTATACCAAAGTTACAAGGTAGGGAACAGTCAGGGACCTGTATTTATACCAAAGTTGCAAGGTAGGGAACAGTCAGGGACCTGTATTTATACCAAAGTTACGTAGGGAACAGTCAGGGACCTGTATTTATAACAAAGTTACAAGGTAGGGAACAGTCAGGGACCTGTATTTATACCAAAGTTACAAGGTAGAGAACAGTCAGGGACCTGTATTTATACCAAAGTTACAAGGTAGGGAACAGTCAGGGACCTGTATTTATACCAAAGTTACAAGGTAGGGAACCGCCAAGTTTACTGCTTGAAGGATTTTATCTGAATTAATCAGTAAAAACAGTGCCAGTGGTTTAAGAGAATAAACCATTGATGAAAACTGGTTTTAAAGTCGCTAAAAGGGTCACTGAATGTTTTATAACTGGTATGGCCAGCTGACGAGTTTGTGGTCAATGGGTCTTCCCCAAAGACGTGAGCTCAATGGTTAGAACACCACCCATATCAAAGTCGAGAACCTAGTGGTAACTAATTAGTCAGTCATATCAAAGGCGAGAGTTCGTTGTAAATGCAACACTGGTATACATAATTCGCAAGCTGACAAGGATGCAATGACCTTGATCGCGGACTTTAGCAAGACTTAGGTGCCGGGTTCGTTGTGAACTATCACTCGAGGCAATGGTGGACATTGTCCCCATCACGACTATCCTACAAACCCACACTCATGTCAGTATCACAATGTAAATACTAGAAGCTTCTTGTAATGATATGTACTTTTGTATACATGTATAATGCCCTGTCTTTATCACCATAGAGCACAGAAAAAATATCAACTTGAGGCCATATAGGTGATGTCTAATTAAGTGTAGTGAATTTAACATATGATTACCTAACTAGAAAAAGTTACGTTAACATGTCTGACATACTCTTATACCTTCCTGGCTCGATTACTTGACGTCTGATTACATAACTTACACACAGGATAATTCTACCTCTCTTCTTCATATGTTTATTACATATCCGTCGTATTTGTTTAGATGCATTACATTTTCCCTGATGTTATTCAATATCTCTCTGATGGAACTCAATACTTTCAGGGTTAAAAATATTTCGGCGATATACACGAGACCTCGCAGAAGAAAGAGAAGTGGAGCTCCAGAAATTTGTCAAAAACTTGCTCAGTGGAAATCCTCTGGTAATATAAACTTATTGGTACTCAACGGAAACCCTCTGATTTTATAGACTTCCTAATGTTATGTCGTTGTATATACCTCGCATGGTGAGGACTTAAAGTGGTATCATAAAACTAGCATTTTTTTTGGAAGGGACTTTAAAGGTTACTATGTATACCTCGCCTGGAGGGGATGTTATGGGTTATCATATACCTCGCCTGGAGGGGACTTTAAGGGTTACCGTAAACCTCATCTGGAGGGGATGTTATGGGTTACCTTAAACCTCTCCTGGTTGGGACTTTAAAGGTTACCATATACCTCTCCTGGTGGAGACTTTAAGGGTTACCATATAACTCGCCTGGAGGGGACTTTACGGGTTACCATATACCTCTCCTGGTGGGGACTTTACGGATTACCATATACCTCGCCTGTTGGGGATTATAAGGGTTACCATAAACTTTGCCTGGTGGGGACTATGAGGATTGATTTAGATCTTGCCTGGTGGGGACATTAAGGGTTGTTTCGAACGTCACCAATTTAAACTTCGGGGCTTGTTTCATACATCGTCTAACGGGAACTTTACGGGTTACTACACAAATAGCTCTCCTGTTGGGAACTTTTACAGGGGGTTGCTTTATACCTTGTCCGTTGAGGACTTTTTTAAAGATTGCTTTTTCATTTAGGAATTTACAGTGTGGTAACCTTCTATCTTTTTTCTGTATTAAAGGTATCCTCTACTATCCCTGTGCTAGACTTTTTTGAACCTACCGCATCAGACCCCATCCCCTACAGAGGTAGTCCAGATGGTGATAATAGTGACGAGGATCCATTCTCTGAAGATGTATTCAGTCAAAAGTGGATGACAAAGAAAAACTAATCAAATAAAAATACATGAACTGCTTATTGTTTACAACACACTAATAATAATGTGGTGTGCTTTAGATTCCAGAAGAACCAGACATCACAGAACTTGATAATTATAATTACATTTTGATTGTGGCAAATCAGACATTCTAGAAACACTTGTCACACATACATGAAGCCACATAACATTGTTTCCATACACTTACTCTAAATGCCTCACATACTTGATTTTAATCAACATTTCAGTTTCTTTGTTAGATACAAGAAAACTCTGTAATGAGTTGGAAGATAAGGAAGATATACAGCCACCATTTGTTTCCGATTCAAATGGGGGTGGGGGTGGAGTGGGGTGGGGTGGGGTGGGGTGGGGTTGGGGGTTGGGGGTGGGGGAGAGAGAGTAAGTTTTCAGATATGATAAGGAGAAAGTGGGTTAGTTATGTGAAGCTAGAGAGTGAAACACACCAGTCAACAAAGCCATGCTTCGGGTTTGAATCAAACCAACAAGTCGATACATCTCATACATGTATATGTAGGTCATTGATTTTACAATGGAAATAAAGTTGACTCCAAATGGAGGTCAGTGAAAAGGTTCTTGTTTAAAATATTATTAAAACTGTCCATTGATGTATATATAACTATTTGGATACATCTCTTCTCTCCAGAGATGTCCTTGCACAGAAATGAAAATAGATTCAATTCTGTGCTGCTACTGATTAAGTTAGATATGTGCAGACATTCATGTTGTCAGTCAGATTTCTAAACAGAATCGTGTAAAAACATGTACTTTTTCTATGTTATTATATTTCTAAGAAATATAACTGGTAGGACAGATTGATCCATTTAGCGGCATTGTTTCATCTAAAAGACCAGGCTCACATCCGGAAAAGTGGCTAATACAAATGGAGACTAGCTGTTTCATGATCCATACAGACTGAAGTCTGTTTTTAAAAAAATGGTGGAAATCAATTCCATGTAATGTACACCAATATGACATCCATACAAAATCCAAGATGGCAGCTAGGCTGGTGCTTTGATTTCCAGATCAAGGATTAAACTGCAGCATTTAGTATCACTTAGCATCATCAGGTACATCAAAGTCTGAAAGAAAATGTCTTTTTTAAACCACTCACATTTATGTCCGTGGAAGGCTGAAATATGCCCCTTAAACTGATCATAATCACAGGTTCCACATTGTTTTCCTGTGATTTTGCAATCTCCTGTTTATGGCATGTGTGAACCCACTAGAATGAAATAAAAACACTTCCCAAAAACGTGGTATGTGCATATTTATTCACAGTTTCATTTTTTTTATTCCATCTTTAAACAATCTACACTTCAGCAGCAATAGCATATAAAAAATTGAAAACAACAATAAAATAATGTTAATAATCAGCATACCATAACAATCTTAGCACTTAATAGAACAGCTGCAAAATGAGGGCAAATAAGCTCTAATCAAAATACCAGGATATCAAGACTGTGTTAATCTCCTAAACAAGGATTTATAGTAATCTACTTCATGTAACTGGCACTCCAATGTTCTGTTATTTGGCTTTCCAACAGTCTTTCATATGATGAAGACTACACAGGTATTTAACAAAGTCTGTGACACATGACCTCCCTTAGTTATTGGGACTAAATTACATGAGATGTCAGGTTTTCATTCAATACTGCCACAGTCATCACAAAAAATTGAGGTGTTACAGTTCCATGGAATTTCCAAGTCACTAGGATAGAAAAGGACATCAATTTTAAAGAAAAATGTATTCTTGATGCAGTTAATATTACCCTGGAAAAAGGATGTTGATGACAGTTAATTAAACATTGGAAAAAAATTGTACAGTTGTTGATGCAGTTAATTTTACACGGGAAAAATGTTGTACAGTTGTATATGACAATCAATTTTACCTTGAAAAAGGCTGTCGATGACAGTCAATTTTACCCTGGAAAAAGGTTGTCGATGACAGTCAATTTTACCCTGGAAAATGGTTGTCGATGACAGTCAATTTTACCCTGGAAAAAGGTTGTCGATGACAGTCAATTTTACCCTGGAATAATGTTGTACAGTTGTATATGATAGTTAATTTTATCATGGAAAAATGTTGCTGATGACATATAAACTTTATTCTGGAAAATGTTAACAGTAGTTAACCACTCAAAAATAACCACATTCAACTACCTGGTATAGTAACCATACAAAGGAGTACACAGGAGGAGTATATATGATGACAGAATTAAAAGTAATAGAGAAAGAAGAAGTAATGAATTAAAAACTTCAGAAAAGTCATATATAGACCTAGTGGATTTTGCAATGAGCATTAGAAACCGGGTCAGCACAAGGTACATTTTCAGTAGGTATAACAATGAGGCTATCAGAAAACAATTTACAAAAAGACATTGGATTGAAACATCAAATGAAATCAGTGTGTGAGAACTCTCATAAAAATTTCCATGACTTTAAATTAATCTACCTGTGAATTCTGCGATAACGTAAAGAGAAGATCTTATTGACCGGAGTTATTCTGGTAACCGTCATGGTCATCCCCAGGTAAATACATAATCTTTACAATACATTACATATTGTATTAAAAGTTGTTGAAGATATTTTTTAAAAAACATTTGACCCCTTCAACATTGAAAATAGGCCAAGGACATTATTTAAACATTAAAAAGCCTTCAATCTTGGCATACTGCTCGCTAAATATAATTTTGGTTTTGAGAATTTGTAATTTATGCCAAAAAAGTTTGATGCGATATGGATAGACAGACTGCAGACACTGTGCCAGGAAATAAGCTCACATGCCTTTCAGGCAGGCCAGTTAAAAAGGAACCAGTAAGAATATTCTACATAAATGTCACCCTTGCCACCTAAGGATGGAATGTCTAAAAGTACAAGATGTACTAAGCACTTGAATGAGTCTAACCATTTCAAATGAAACGGACACTTTAATTTGATGAAAGTGAAACATCATTACAGATAGAATTGGTAAAGTGTGGCTAAAAATCTAAAATCCTTACAGGAATACTAACTACATCTATGACTGGTGAAATTCAGTATAACATCTCTCCAATGAAATTCAAAATACTTAAACAATTAACAATAAGAAGTTCTGAACACTTAAACCATCAACAAGAGCGTGTTGACTGGTGACTAGTAAAACTTACTCAGGTACAAATCCCTTTCTCTCTTCTTATAGGTATTTTTCCACAAGTTGACATTTCAATTCACCTTCTATTCATCAATAATTCACATTTTATCTGTTATCCACATTCTTTACAAATAAATGTTCTTTTTACCTCCCTTTCATCATCAATTCACATTTTATACATATGACTGTTCTCTTTACCTCCCCTTTCAGCAATGATTCATCTTTTGCCTCCCTTTCATCAATTATTCACATTCTATACAAATAACTGTTCTCTTTACCTCCCCTTTCAGCAAAAATTCACATTCTATACAAATTACTGTTCTCTTTACCTCCCCTTTCAGCAATAATTCACATAGTATTCAATTATAGTTCACTTTCTTCCATTTCATTAAACATAAACATTCACATGTCATACAACTGACCATTCTTTTCACTTCCCTCTAACCAATGGTTCATATTCAATGAAGTTGATTGTTGTCTCCCTTTAATTTAACACCTGGTCTTCATCAATGGTCCACCAATGATTACACTACAAGTGACTATTCTGTTAACCTCCCTCCAATCTATGGATAACATTTCAACAAACCATTGATTGTTCTTTTTGCCTCCCTCCTTCAACATGATTATTTATATCATTGGTGGTGAGAGAATTGCTGCCTTCCCCAGATTTTCCACCATCTAGCGCCGTAAACGACATGTTGGAAGTGGGCTCATCGCCGTTATCATCACTGGTGATGCTGGCATTGTCACTATTTACATCAACATCTAGGAAACTCTGCATGTCTGCCAGCTGGCTGGAATCCTGGAGAAAGAAAGGCAGTATTTTTCGTACTGAATACATGGTTTAATACATCTCCCATTCAACACTAAACTCTGGACAATAGATTTCTCTGACATTCCCTCACAAAGTAACAACTCCAAACTGAATGCCGGTCAAAGATTGCAAATGTTTTTGCATATGTATAAATTGACCTATGATACACTGTCTATAGGTAAACAATGATGACCTATGATACACTGTTTATAGGTAAACAAGATGACCTAGGATACACTGTTTATAAGTAAACAGTGATGACCTAGGATACACTGTTTATAGGTAAACAATGATGACCTAGGATACACTGTCTATAGGTAAACAAGATGACCTAGGATACACTGTTTATAAGTAAACAATGATGACCTAGAATACACTGTTTATAGGTAAACAGTGATGACCTAGGATACACTGTTTATAGGTAAACAATGATGACCTAGGATACACTGTTTATAGGTAAACAATGATGACCTAGGATACACTGTCTATAGGTAAACAATAATGACCTAGGATACACTGTCTATAAGTAAACAATGATGACCTATGATACACTGTCTATAGGTAAACAATGATGACCTAGGATACACTGTTTATAAGTAACAAGATGACCTAGGATACACTGTCTATAGGTAAACAAGATGACCTAGGATACACTGTCTATAGGTAAACAATGATGACCTAGGATACACTGTCTATAAGTAAACAATGATGACCTACGATACACTGTTTATAAGTAAACAAGATGACCTATGATACACTGTTTATAAGTAAACAATGATGACCTAGGATACACTGTCTATAGGTAAACAAGATGACCTAGGATACACTGTTTATAGGTAAACAATGATGACCTAGGATACACTGTCTATAAGTAAACAATGATGACCTAGGATACACTGTTTATAGGTAAACAATGATGACCTAGGATACACTGTCTATAGGTAAACAAGATGACCTAGGATACACTGTTTATAAGTAAACAATGATGACCTAGGATACACTGTCTATAGGTAAACAAGATGACCTAGGATACACTGTTTATAAGTAAACAGTGATGACCTAGGATACACTGTTTATAGGTAAACAATGATGACCTAGGATACACTGTCTATAGGTAAACAATGATGACCTATGATACACTGTCTATAGGTAAACAAGATGACCTAGGATACACTGTTTATAAGTAAACAGTGATGACCTAGGATACACTGTTTATAGGTAAACAATGATGACCTAGGATACACTGTCTATAGGTAAACAATGATGACCTATGATACACTGTTTATAAGTAAACAATGATGACCTAGGATACACTGTCTATAGGTAAACAATGATGACCTAGGATACACTGTCTATAGGTAAACAAGATGACCTAGGATACACTGTTTATAAGTAAACAATGATGACCTAGGATACACTGTCTATAAGTAAACAATGATGACCTAGGATACACTGTCTATAGGTAAACAATGATGACCTAGGATACACTGTTTATAGGTAAACAATGATGACCTAGGATACACTGTTTATAGGTAAACAATGATGACCTAGGATACACTGTTTATAGGTAAACAATGATGACCTAGGATACACTGTTTATAATTAAACAATGATGACCTAGAATACACTGTTTATAAGTAAACAATGATGACCTAGGATACACTGTTTATAGGTAAACAATGATGACCTAGGATACACTGTTTATAAGTAAACAATGATGACCTAGGATACACTGTTTATAAGTAAACAATGATGACCTAGGATACACTGTTTATAAGTAAACAATGATGACCTAGGATACACTGTTTATAAGTAAACAATGATGACCTAGCATACACTGTTTATAAGTAAACAATGATGACCTAGGATACACTGTCTATAAGTAAACAATGATGACCTAGGATACACTGTTTATAGGTAAACAATGATGAACTAGGACACACTGTTTATAAGTAAACAATGATGACCTAGGACACACTGTTTATAAGTAAACATTTATGACCTAGGACACACTATGTATATCTACACAGAAATATTTACCTGTGCAAAATGAACCCTCATGTGTTCTTTTATTTGGCACTTCCTGACAAATGACTTGCCACACACAGGACAGAGGAATGGTTTTCCCCCAGGGTAGGGACGGATGTGGCTCTGACGGTTCTCCTTCCCTGTAACATATAACACCAATGATACAAAAATATTTCACATGGGAGATAACTCTTACAAAAACAATCCAAATTAACTTGCATCTCAAATGAACATTTTTACACTATTGTGGCTTTATGATATTTGTAAACAAACCATACACTAAGATCATAAATGCAAAGCAATGAAACTTCCTAATTAGATTTTCTCACAAGCACATAATCAGAACCCACCACAGTAATCAAATTACTGGCTTGAAAATGCACTTTATTTGTACCAGAAATCTATGGATTTACTGCCCTGTTTTGACGTTTCACGAGTAGCTGAGACCTGTAAGTGTACTTCCCTGTTCCAAAAGTACCTGAGATTTATGAATGTACTTCCTTTTTCTGATGTTTCACCAGTACTAAATATCTATGAATGTACTGCACTGTTCTGATGTCTCACTAGTGAGGGAGTTTCTATCAGTCTATTGGTGTGTTCTGACTTACCTAGTCTATGTATCCGGAGATGACTCTGTAAGCTACTTAATGAAGGCAACTCTTTGTCACACTCTGGGCACCGGTAGGTTTGTTTGTCAAGTTCCGAGTGACAGAAGTGGCTCTGTAATGCCCCCATACTGTGGAATACCTCAGCACATACATTACATTTAAAGTTGTTTTCATTGTGTTCATGGATCTTCCTATGGTTGATCAAACTTACACTGCTAGTAAATGTTTTGTTACAGTCAGTGCAAGTCAGATCAGAAGAGACTGGTGTCAAGGATATAGAATTTTCCCCAACTGTGTGCATGAATGCGTGATTCTCCAGCTCTGCACTAAAGAAGAACTTCTGACTGCATTGGCTACATCCATAGCGTCGGGCACCTGGTCCATGCTCTATGGCATGGTTTTGAATCTCCATTGAGCTAGCAAATATCTTACAACACACACTGCACCTGAATTCTGAGTTCCTGTAGGTGTGGTCTATTAGGTGGCACTGTAACTTGGCTGGTGACTCGAATGTTCGTGAGCAGAGTTTACAATCATGGACATTTCCCTCAGTCATCATGTGTGTAGCTACATGTAGCTGAATTTCATACTCACTACTGAATGATTCCTGACATTTTATACACTGGTAACTTTTTTTATGTGTGCCAATATGTGTGTCAAGCTCCCCATTGGAGGGAAAACTTGCTCCACATTCAGAACACACATACTCTGAATGTTCTCCATGGTAACAAGGTTTACATACATAGTATGTGCGACCACTGCTGTTCATCTTTGACACTAAATTTTCTTTGGAGTTGAATGTTTTGAGACAGACACAACATGTGTAAAAGCTGGACTTGACCTGGAAATGATGTTTACCATGCATTTGCAGCTCCACCATGGACGCAAGTGTCTGCCGGCATATGAGACACTGCATGAAGGTACCTTGGAAGCCATGCTCCTGTGTGTGCACATAAAACTGGTCCTCGTTTTTCAGGGGGATCTTACAAAGTACACAACTGTTGCCCTGGACAATCTTGCAATGGGTGAGTTTGTGTTCAGCTAGGATACTGGATGTAGGGAACACCTGGTCACAGATGTTACATTTCTGGCTGCCATTGTTCTGGTGAATCTTCATGTGTTTGTCCAGATCACCTCTACTCTTGAATGTCTGACTGCAGTACATACAGGCTAGACTAAGCTTTTCACTGATGACAACAACAGGCAAAGACATGGATTTGGAGGTGACAGGGGAATGACTAACAGCAGGAGGCATTGACGTGTCTGCCTGGAGTCGTTCCTGTAAAGTCATGGCAGCAGAAGTGATGGATGCCAGCGAAGCCATGGAAGACGTAGGAGCCAAAGATGCTGAAGAGACAACAGAAGTCACAGGCTTTCTGACTGGGTGATGATCTGACTCGGGTTTCATGATTGTAACTTGGTCTGGACTGACGGAGGCGCTAGATGTACTAGACTTTTTAGCGGAGAGGCCGTGATCTACAGCTTTGTGTGCTTGTAATAATGCCTGCTGCTCAAACTTCATATCACAGATGTTACAAGTGTGCAGCAGCTCCGAGCTCTTCCAGATCCCTGGTCCATTAAGGTTCTTTGGGGAGTACCTAGGGCTTGGGTGGGGAGGTGTTCGGTCGTTGTAGCTTGGTGTATCAACATCTCGCTCTACCTTGATTTTTACAGGGGACATTTGTGGAGGTGGAGGAATTGCTTTGTCTGTGGGGTTTCCATGCATACACTGCATGTGTTTGTCGAGGAGGTACTCAACATGGAAGGACTCATCACACATAGGACACCTGAAGGGTTTGTTGTGGGTGGTCAGATGACACTGGAGATCCATTTCAGATGAGAAACTCTCTTTACAGAACAGACACCTGAAACAGTAAGCCAATTGAGGTAATTGAGACACAATACCAACATTTCTGCCAAATAAAATACAACCTGTAAAATCATGATGATCAGAATGAGAGCATTATTATTTCTAAACTTTGTATAGGTATAAATAAAACTTATAAGAAAATGAATGAGCTTTTGTTGAATAAGTTTATAAGTTATAAAATTGGATTCTGGGTAACTCACCTGTATGGTTTAGCAACATGCAGATGGTTCACCCTGACATGAACCTGCCACTCCATCTCAGACCTGAACACTGAATCACATTTCGTGCATTTGTATAACTTACACTCGTTACTATGCTTGATGGCAAAGTGCACCTGTACATTCACTTTGGAGTCGAAGATTTCCTTACACAGTGAGCATCTACAAAAGATCAATATCATGTTCTATTAAAACCATGTACTCAGACATATAAATATCTACAAAAGATCTATACTGTGTTCTATTAAAACCATGTACTCAGACATATAAATATCTACAAAAGATCTATACTGTGTTCTATTAAAACCATGTACTCAGACATATAAATATCTACAAAAGATCTATACTGTGTTCTATTAAAACCATGTACTTAGACATATAAATATCTACAAAAGATCTATACTGTGTTCTATTAAAACCATGTACTTAGACATATAAATATCTACAAAAGATCTATACTGTGTTCTATTAAAACCATGTACTCAGACATATAAATATCTACAAAAGATCTATACTGTGTTCTATCAAAACCATGTACTCAGACATATAAATATCTACAAAAGATCTATACTATGTACACAAATGTAACACTCAAGACTTAATTCCATGTAAGAGTTATCTTTCTTGAATTGTACTTGACAAATGTAAGCTGAGCTCAGAATGCAGAAATTATTGGTTAATTTTGGCCATGATTTTGGGGTTTGTTAAATTCTGTTACATATACAAACAGTACTACCACTGATATGGCACTGCTCAAATATGTCCTGATACCTGTTTTTAATCAGATGAATTTACTTGTTACATATGAGTGAGAAATTTAATGAGGTGACCATGTGGTACTTGTGATGTCAAAGTGTGGCTTTGTCTGACTGTCTTATATGTAAACAGTAGTGTAGAAGGCAGACACTTTTCATCTGTTCCCTCTTTTTAAAGACACCATTGATTGACAATGAAATATTTTACTTCAATTAAACACAAAGCAAACCTGAGCATATAAAACAGTGGGAATGAAATGAAACTGCAAAAAACTTACATCTAAAGATTGTAAATTTGCCATATCACAGACTTAAAACTAGATGCAGATGATACGTGTACTCAGTTCCATACATAGGTATGTAAACAAGAGAATTATATGGATATCCATGATTTATTGATAAAAAATATGAATCCCTGTGAAAATTCGGCCGTAAAAGCATATAAACGTAATGATTGGCAGGATTTTGAGAGTTGAATTTCCTGTGCTTTTGATACCAATGTTTATTACATGCTTTGACTGGTGGTACGAAAATGTTATGATACCTAATATTAACATACACAAGTCCATATTCTGAAATCTACCGATACATGGAATTTTCAGAGTATAAAGAAAGGATAGTTAATACACGAAATGATCTGCAAGGCATTGTAAAAAAAACTGTATTATAGGTATATACTCCTTAATATATTTGTGGTAGATGTATGTTTGGAATGTGGAATTTAAACATCAATATATACAAGATATCCCAGAGGAATCTTGGCGCCCACCATTTGAGGATCTGTTTTCAGTTCTTGAAGATTTTTTTTTGTTTGTTACAGGTGTTGTAAATGTTCATGAACTGGTCTTCATTGAATGATGGCACAAGATATTTTTATCAAGCACCTATTAGCAAATATCATTTGAAAAAGATCCCAAAGTATTATTAGATAGCAGTCAGTTACAGGTGGATAATGGACAATATGCTTGTGCTGTATTACTGTCGACATCCAAGATGGCTGCCTGTGGGCCACCTTGATTTCAAATCAGTCCAAAAAAGGTACAATGCACAACTAGGGACCAAGGGAAACCAATATCTATGAAATATCAGAAGGATCCATCCTGGACTTCCTCAGATATAGCAGTAACATCTTGATTTCGGATCAGTCCAAAAAGGTATAATGCACAACTTGGAACCAAAGGGAACCTGCATATGAAATTTGAGAAAGATCCATCCAGTACTTTCCAAGAAATAGCGGTAACAAACTTTTACATCCAAAATCCAAGATGGCCACCTCTCCACTACTTTCCAAGAAATAGCGGTAAAAAACTTTTACATTCAAAATCCAAGATGGCCACCTGTCTGCCATCTTGAATTGGAATCAAAAAAGGTACAATGCACAACTAGGGACTAAGGGGAAACTGCATATGAAATTTGAGAAAGATCCATCCAGTACTTTCCAAGAAATAGCAGTAACAAACTTTTACTTCCAAAATCCAAGATGGTTGCCTGTCGGCCATCTTGAATTCGAATCAGTCCAAAAAAGGTACAATGCACAATTAGGGACCAAGGGGAAACTGCATATGAAATTTGAGGAAGATCCATCTAGTACTTTCTCAGAAATAGCGGTAACAAACTTTTACTTCCAAAATCCAAGATGGCCACCTGTCGGCCATCTTGAATTCGAATCAGTCCAAAAAAGGTACAATGCACAACTAGGGACCAAGGGGAAACTGCATATGAAATTTGAGAAAGATCCATCAAGTACTTTTCCAGAAATAGCGGTAACAGACTTTTACTTCCAAAATCCAAGATGGCTGCCTGTCGGCCATCTTGAATTCGAATCAGTTCAAAAAAAGTACAATGCACAACTAGGGACCAAGGGGAACCTGCATATGAAATTTGAGAAAGATCTATCCAGTACTTTTCCAGAAATAGTGGTAACAAGAATTGTTTATGGACGGACGGATGGGCGGACGACGGACCACAGACGCAGGGAGATTTGAATAACCCACCATCTATTTGAATAGATGGTGGGCTAAAAATCCTTGAATGTAAACTCAGATAGGTTACAACATTTACTTATTAAACGCATACTGAATCAGTGATCCATCAATAAGTGTTAATAGATTTACTAAGGAATTAAAAACATGAAACTGCTGGAACTCTTCTTTAAAAAAATATGAGGTAATGCTTTAGAACAAATACAGGATAATAATACATTGAACATCAAACTCCTAAGTCTAAAGTCTTAACCATAGTTACAAAATAAATTAAGAATTCTAAGTACACAGTATTTAGTTGCTTTACATGTATTGCTTACATCAAAGAAAAAATGAAATCAGACTGAAACATCACCACTGGTGTGAAGAGAAAATTTTAAATCTAAAGCATGGAAACATGCACTATTGAATATTTTTTTTAGAATCTGGCTGTTTTCCTGCCAACTTGTCAGTAATTATTGTATCTAGGTGTTATTACAGACCTAAACAATTACACCTAATAAGTTGGAAATTGTTTACTCAATAAACAGCTTTCAGATGTCTGTACTAAACAAGATATTCTTCCTGATGCACTGTTTGGTTTCAGTCCTGGTTTAAGCAAGCTAGATATTATTTTCTGAAAACTTTGTAAAAATAAGCATATACTGTTGTTTCGTCGATTTTCCTGAAGCCTTGAATTTGTCCTTACTTTAGTTAATGTTCAGATGCAAGAAGTTTTTTTGTTCAAGTCGCAGTGCGTCCATCTGCCATGGTCTGACAGACAGATGGATGGAATAAAGATGATAGACCATGGAAGACAGATGCACTGCAACTTCAACAAAAACACTTCTTGCCTACATACGTCATTATGTAATCAATACACTTTTTATGATGGTAAAACTTAAAAACGATTTTGAACATGTGTAAATGAATGTAGATGTGGTATGTGTAGGTATGTCTTATTAGGTAAACAGTATCTCTCTGTTACCGTCATATATAACCTGATCTCATTTTACTCTCAAAGTATTCTTATTCACTAGATTAAGCTAAAGGATCAGGACATGCTTGACACTAGGGCCCGTATTCATGAAAGCGTTCTCATGCTCAAGCATAGATTTTGTACTCAAGATAACTTTTTCATAATTCACCTAAATCATACCAGGGTATCAGATTACATACAGTAATACATCATTTAAGATTGAAGTATGGAATTATGAAAAAATCATAGCCAAAACATATTAATCTTGAAGTTTCAAGGTATTTGCCTTTTTTCATGTTATTGTACACAGTTTTGATGTGGGAGTAAGAGTTAAGTCCTACATTTCCTAAGAGTTTTGATGAGTATATATCAAAACAATTGACTCTATTACCTCACAAACAATAAGCTTACTTAATTAGTAGTGCACATAAACAAAAAGCCTGATAGGTGAGTTACGGACACAAACAATAAGCCTGCTGTATTACCTCATAAGCAAACATTGTATGAAGTTTCAATCAAATCCATCAAACCATTCTGAAATTATCATTTGGAATCCAAAATTTGACAGAAAACATCCATTTTTAGCAACAGTGACCTTTGTAGTTGACCCTTCGGTTCCCAACTCAATCCCACTCTTTTACCCGATAACCTAATATTAAATGAAGTTTCATTCAAATCCATCTAACTTCTCTAAAGTTATTGTCTGGAAACCAACATTTGGACAGACATACAGACAGATGGACGGACAGGCAGATGGAGATAAACACTTTAGTCCCCTTTGGTTTCACCCATAGGAAACTAATAAGCCTGCTTAATAAGTGGTTTGACACAAACAAAAAGCCTGGTTGAGTAGTGGTGGGTGAAATAATAAGAAACAATAATTAGTGATGTACCTGTACAGGTGATGAGCGTGTATGTCCATCAGGTGTTTCTGGAGCTCATCCGGTTTGGAGAAGAACTTGACACAGCTGGTACAGCCATACTCTGTGGTCATACTGAGGTAGTGTGTGGAGCTATGCTTCTCCAGTTGGTCCTCAGTAGAGAACTGCTGCTTACATAGTTTACAGCAGTATGGTCCACCTGCACTACTTTCCAGGTGGAGCTTGATGTGAGCCTGGAAATTCTTCCTGTCATGGAATGTGGCATTACAATGGTCACAAGTTACCTGATCCTGGTAAGGCGATGATGTGGGCATCTGGTCTTTATGTGGCTCAGGAGCTGAGGTGAAGTTCAGATGCATGTTGATACCTCGTCTATTGAATGACTTGTCGTTGTCCCGTTTGTGGTGGTATCCTCCTTCAGAACCAGGAGTCACCAGTGAGGAACGGCGCTTGTTGCTGGTGTTAGAGTGAGACTTGGTGTCGGAATACTTAGGTTCTGACTTTGGTGAAGAGTGATGCATCATGGCCATGTGATCCTGAAGGGCACCTGCTGACTGGAATGCCATGGAACACATGATGCAATAAAGGGGATCGCGAGACTCACTTCTCTCCCTACGCTCGTAGTAGTGGATAAGCTTCTTGTGCTGTTGGAGGTTCTCTATGCTGGAAAACTGACGAGAGCAGTGAGTGCAGGGGTACTTGATGTCCATGCAGGGCTGGTTCTGGTGTACTGCTCGCATGTGTTCATGTAGGCTGTACAGGTTCTGGTAGGGAGCATTACAATAGTTGCATGTGTAAACTTCTGTGGGCTTTACAGAGTGTACACTTTGCATGTGTATCTCAAGGATCTCTAGGGAATCGTAATCACTACTAAAACAATATGGACATACCAGCATCTCACTAACCAAGGGCTGCCCTCCTAAGGAGTGGGTGAGGCTGGCTGTGGCCCCTGTGGTGGAGCCTGAGAGGTTGTGTTCATCAGTAGGGATACGATCAACTGTCAGTAAGTCATGGGTGGCCATGTGATGGACTAGGTCATCAGTGTTTAAGCATGACTTCTGACATATAGGACAGTTGGTGAGCTGGTCAGCAATGTGCATCTGTTCCACATGAAGCTTGAGGGCATCCTGACTGGGACACACGTCCCCACAGTAGGGACAGTGGACGGAGGACTTGCCTGGGGCAATCTCCTCACGGTGTATCAGCATGTGATTGTGAAGCTCGGCAAGGGAAGGAAAAACATCCTTACATTGTTGACACTGCAAGTCAGAGCTTGACTCAGCATTCTTCTTATGGATCATTACATGAGAGGTCAAGCCTGCTGCTGTTTGATATCCACGGTTACAGATCGTACATTGAAATGGTTTCCCATTTTCGTGGGTTTTCAGATGGCTCTTCAAATGATCACTCCTAAAATGCAACAAAAAATTTATAACAAAGAAATATATATACGCCTCTACCAAAGAATTCAGGATCTATTGTATTCAAAATAATACTAACCAAAATAATATGAATGAAGTAATGATAAATAAATTAAAGTTTCATTGAGATGGCTGGGAAGTTGAAAGAAATCTATAGACTAGACTTTAATTTTGCAAAGAACAAAGAACAATAACTTTTGAAATATCGTTGAATCAGAATGCTGTCCGTAAGAAAGCAATCTCATGCTGTGCTATTGAAGACTACCAAATTTCAAAGAAATTGGTTTAAATGTAAAGGAAAGGAGATATCTGGACAAGATAAAAGTTTTTAAAAAAAAACCCAAAACAAAAACAAACCCAAAAAACAAAAACAAAAGGCAGTAGTAACTTATGGGTCATTGCATGAAAACTGACTTTTTATTATTGCATATATATTAAGTGTATCACCTCATGAACAATGACAGTTGGATTTGGCTGAAATATGCACATAAATAGATTGACTAACAATTAGAAAAAAGGAAATTCTTTTCTGTTAATCAGCAGTCTGGATATATAAATTTTTGCATCATATATGATAAAATATGCAAACAAAACACAGTTACTTGTAAACCAAAACGGTTTCTTACCTGAATTGGTTGGTTATTATGTTATTCATTTAATGATTATGAATTGACTTAGAGTTATGAAATACAATTTGCTACGCCCCAAAACAAAGTCTTGTGCTGAAAAAAACAGAATTTCACTGACTATGTCATTATTGTTGTTGTCATTTCCGCCACCATCAAGTGTTTGTCTTACAAAATAAACTGCTTCATTTTCAATTCTATCCTGTGATGTTATATTTGAGAGGGGTTTCGGAACTAAAGAAGTGGTCAGGCTTGACATTGGACATCGACTGTGAATATCTGGATAGCATAGAAACATAACTGGAAGTGTATAAAACACACAATAAAAAAAGATTAAAAGTTTTTACCATATGTCCCTTTAAAATTCTTGTTTGAATAAAAATGTTTAAAATGTCATAATTATTATGCTTACCAGATTTTAAAGAAATCTGCTGAAAACTGGAAATTTCGAAAAAATATTACCTTTATGAAAACAATAAAGTGCAATACCTCTTCGAAATAGTCAAATTAAACTGCTGTTCATGAAAACACAACTTCATGTCATGATATCATGCCTACCAAGTTTGAAAAAGATTGGTTAAAAACTGTGCGAAGAGATATTCCACACAAATAAGAGTTATTGGCAGATGCATAGAAATACAACTTAAATAAAACAATTTCAAGAAATAAAATCACTGACTATTATATCATGTACTACTACTAAAAAAGACAACAAGGGTTACTGTTAAATGATTGCCTTCCGTTTGTAGGACTTGACTGTGAATACATGTATCTGTTACACAATGACATTCCGATTTATATCTGATATTCATGCTCTGATTACTAAGCCTATTTGAGCAAAAATTACCTCGCAAATGCTGAGTCACACTGAGAGCACTTATATTTCTTGTCTCCTGTGTGTAGCTTCACGTGACGATCGCGGCTCCGTTTGTGTCGGAATAAACGGCTGCAGAATGCACACTTAAATGGCAGCTGGTCACTGTGTACCTGCAAATTAGAACCATATTCTAAAGATGGTCCTCAGACAGACACTGGCTCAAAACGGACATAATACAGACACAGACAAGAGATATTACGTCTGGCGGACACAGACAAGAGAAGGACATCATACAGACTTGAGACAGACAGACATACAGACAGACAAGAGATGGACTGTATAGACACAGGCTCCAGATGGACATCATACAGACATGAATAACAGATGGACATCATACAGATGCAGATTAGAGACAGACATCATAAGGAGAGGATGAACATCATACAGACACAGACAAGAGACGAACATCATATACAGACTAGAGATGGACATCATACAGACACAGACTTGAGACAGGCAGACATACAGACAGACAAGAGATGGACATCATAAGACCACAGACTGGAGACGGACATCATAAGAACACAGACTGGAGACGGACATCATACACAGACTAGAGATGGACATCATAAGACCACAGACTAGAAGACGGACATCATAAGAACACAGACTGGAGACGGACATCATAAGAACACAGACTGGAGACGGACATCATAAGAACACAGACTGGAGACGGACATCATAAGAACACAGACTGGAGACGGACATCATATGGACACTGACTAGAGATGAACATCATACAGACTCAGACTTGAGACAGGCAGACATACAGACAGACAAGAGATGGACATCATACACAGACTAGAGACGGACATCATAAGACCACAGACTGGAGACGGACATCATAAGAACACAGACTGGAGACGGACATCATACACAGACTAGAGATGGACATCATAAGACCACAGACTAGAGACGGACATCATAAGAACACAGACTGGAGACGGACATCATAAGAACACAGACTGGAGACGGACATCATAAGAACACAGACTGGAGACGGACATCATAAGAACACAGACTGGAGACGGACATCATATGGACACTGACTAGAGATGGACATCATAAGAACACAGACTGGAGACAGGCAGACATACAGACAGACAAGAGATGGACATCATAAGACCACAGACTAGAGACGGACATCATAAGAACACAGACTGGAGACGGACATCATAAGAACACAGACTGGAGACGGACATCATATGGACACTGACTAGAGATGGACATCATACAGACACAGACTTGAGACAGGCAGACATACAGACAGACAAGAGATGGACATCATAAGACCACAGACTAGAGAGGGACATCATAAGAACACAGACTGGAGACGGACATCATATGGACACTGACTAGAGATGGACATCATAAGGCACTGTCCCTCCAATCCCAGGTGGCCAAGACCCACTGTTTATACAAAACTGATTATTATTCCAACAGAAGGAGTAGAATTTTTTTTGCTTTATTTCCCCTATTGGGCCCCGTCCCTCCCACCACAGGGGGCAGAGACGTAATGTTTATACAAAATTGATTCTTTCCCCAACAATGCTTTAGACTAAATTATGATTTTAAAGAAATTGCTCAATTTCCTAATTGGGCCTGAGCCCTCCTGCCCCTTGTGACCGAGACCCATTGTTTATATAAAAAAAATGATTATCATTCCTACAGGAGGAATATGATTTTTTGAAAAAGTACTAAATTTCCCTATTGGGCCCCGTCCGGATTAGGGACAAGACCTACCATTTAGACAAAATATATTCCGCTTCCCCTAAGGATGCTTCTGACAAAATTTGGTCAAAATCTGCTCAGTTATTTATGACTAGTAGCGATTTGTAGAAAAAGTTGATTGATGGGAGGATGGCTGGAAGGATGATATATGCCACAGTATTCCAATAGCTCACTTGGCCCCTCAGGGTCAGGTAAAACATTGATAATCTTTGTGTAAGTTGCCAAAGTACATTTCAAAATGTGATGTTCATGACATAACAAATTATGATCACTCTTGATGCTGTTTTTAAGAAAAAATGTGTTCGATGTTTAGTAAATCGGACCTAGTGAAATTGTAGATCATTTATCTGAGGAAAGTCTGTAACACTACATCCTAAATAACTGCTGGCAAATGATATGATTCTGAATCTTCTGAAACTTAAGATGATTCTAAAACATTTTTAACATATTTAACTGCAGTGGCATTATAAATGAGAAAGCTTTATAGCTCTCTATCCCGAGTCCTCTTGGTATATCTGGATTTGAGAAGAAGATTCCTAAATTAATTAAACATATTTGATCCATGACCTTGAAAATAAGCCATTCTAAAAGGAATCTTCCTATATTGCATTCCATGCCAGGTACCTACTGGCCAAATATCAGTGTCCTGAATCTTTTGACATTTGACATCAAGATTCCCAAATGTTGCTGTGAAAATTTTGACCCCTGTGACATTGAAAATAGGTCAAGGACATTTTTCAAGAGGGAACTTAATAGCACTCCATCCAAGGTATCTATTGGTGAAGCATCTGAATCTTGAGAAGGAGATTATTAAAGTTTTTTACCTGTATGATTCCTATAACCTTGAAGATCTTTCTCATAAGAAAAATTAACTGAACTCCATCCCAAGTACCTCCTGGCCAAATATAAGCCCTCTACTGATCATAGTTTTCTAAAAGCTAAAAGTTGATGGACAAATGACTGATCCGCCATAATACCATAAGTAAGCTCACTAGCACTTCCAACCATATGAGCTAAAAACTGTAAAGATAGTGTTTTTAATTTCAGGCAGTTTCAAATTTTCTGAAGCTTTAAGTTTCCTATGAAGTCAATATATCTCTGAAAGTTAGTGTCTGCTCTTTGGGGACAACAAGCTAGGTAGTTCCTGTTATTAGAGATTAAGTTCAGACAGGTGCAAGTACAAAAAGCCACACAGTGAATGCTTTGTGCATAGAACTATGGTTGGCAGACATATAAAGTTGTAGGTTCTAGGAGCTTGGCAGACATCTAAAGTTGTAGATTCTAGGAGCTTAAGTACCAGTGACATTGCTACCCCGATCTGTAGTGGTGCTTCGTCAGTAATAACATTGATGGTTACAGCCTTATTTGTAGTTCCTTCATATTGAACTGGGGAGTACTTAGGGGCTTGGGACAAAAGCTGAGGAGGTGTGTCGCACATTACAGCTCCCAGTATCATAATAACTACTGTATAATGCCATTACTATATGGCACCTGTGATCTTACCATGTAAAACACAGCCAATCACAAAGTAGAATATCACAAAGGTCAAAGTAAAGGTCATGTCTAAAACCTATTGATTTATGGCAGTAAAGGATTACAGTTGTAATATATTCTGTAGAACACAGATCTTATAGATTTTAAAATTCTCTATCTAATATCTGTATTACAAAATCTTTACCACATAATTTCTGTATAAGACATCAAGTTTGTATATTTGTTTATTGGGTTAATCGTCCCATGAACAGCCAAGCTCATTTTGAGTTTGGATCTCCTAGAAGCAGCTGGTGGCTACCTCACTGAACAACATGCAGAAGGCCAATCTCATGACATTCAGACCAATTAGTGTTAAGTGTTTTGCACAACAACCACAACAACACAGATTGGTGTTTCTCAACTTCCTTAAAAACACAAAATGCCATCGGTAGTCTTCTAAGGTTAAGTATGCCAACCCTTTAACTGACTAAGCTATCACAGTCCCACCAAAATATAACCTACCCCAGGTGTCAATCAAACCAAAAACCTTTAGAATGCTCTGTTTAGTGCAATTAAGAAACGTGTATCTTTATTAACAAATTATTATGAAATTTGAAAAAAATGACATATGAAATAGAACAAAAGAGAAAGTAGCAGAAAGAATTCCACATTCAAGCTTGTTTAAAACAATAACTTTTATATATTCAAGTTTCATTTGTTTTAAACTACTTTCTATATTGTTCTATTTATAGTGTCAAAGTTACATCTATTTCTTAACTTCTTAACCACCTAAACTGCAATTTAACTAACTACTTCAATGTAAATGACAGCTCTGATAAAGCAACACCAAACATGCGAAATTGGTCAACCGCCTTTATGTAGCGAATAAATACAAGAATTGGCTGTAGTGTGTTGAGGTTGTATTTCACCATATCTTATTCACTGCATAAAATGCTCCTGCATACCTACGGTATCCTCACTGACAGCTAGGGATCTCAAAGGAAATGTTGGTTCCATAATTCACATTTTATAAACAAATTGGTATGAAATCATAAATTGATGATAAAAGCATTCCCACTATCATCTGAAATGATGATAACATGTTTAAAATTATTAACTTGCTATTTAAATTTGTAGCCTTTACCTGTTCATGTATTTTCAGATAACTGAGCTTTGGGAAGGCTTTCTCACAGAACTGACAGCCATAAGGATTAACATCAGACACGCCAACCCCTGAGGGGACTTGCTCAGGGGTCATGTTCTCTGAGGCTGGTGACAGAGGGCAATCGAGGGCAGAGAGTGGACTGTCCCCTAATGACTCGGAGGACAGAGGGGACTCTGGTGGGCCCATGTTGACAGCCAGATTGTCGATTGTCCATGGATGATTCTCTCCCTCGTACTCTGAAACAACAAATTAAGAGACTTTTGATCACATGAATCAGAATAAGATACTTTCCCACAGGTTTTAATGTTATTTTGTGGTGCCATTTTCAATTCATTACATAACATCATTGTCTATATTATGACATTAGAATCAATTTCTGATTGGCACACTCTATGAAAAATACTCCAACATATATTTCATTGATAATATATATATATCCAAAAGTACCATAAGGGCAATTTCACAGGAAAATAGGCACACAATATGATATATCATTTCACTAACTTATCACTAAATTACTTTATTTAGAGTCCGCTACATTTTTTATCCTTTTCAAATTTTTTCATAGTTAAACATAAAATATCTTCACCAGGTCGTGATGAAGCTTCATCATCACAGGCAGACCTAGTCAACCAATAAATGAAGGAACCAATTTACCAATTATGTGTTAGTATGTTGTTACTGAATTTGTTACATTGTATTTATAATAAATGTGTAGATCAAATTTACAGCATTACAGAAAAAATAGTATCACTGTAACAAGTGTTACTGATGACAGATAACATGTGCTAACATAAATCGGATTATTGTGACCTTATCTATATAAACAAGAGGGCCAAATCATTTTACTCTTGATGTTTTTCTAAACAATGACTGTGCAAACATTTGCATTCTGGTGGGTGTTACCTTGTGAACAGGAAAGATCTGCATTCAAATGTGAGTTTTACCTATTGATCATATTTGGATTTATCTTATATTCTTTTCATTATTCATCCTTGGATAATTACATCACAGGGATAGAGACAAGGTAATTACTATACTCATTAGTTCAAGAAAAAAAACCCAATGTACTCAGAGACATTTCAAGTTTTAGAAATTTGTCAGTTTTTTAAACCATTAGTTGATAATGAATCTCTGCACATCAGGTGTTACGACCCACTTAACCTTCTAAGGAAACATTTTGATTTGATCTGCTACCACAGAGTGCTGTCATCAAACAAATTTGGGATGTACATGATAAACAGTCAGAAAATAAAACAAACCTGACACAACTTTAAGGGTAATTAACTATCCCATCAAACCAACACAAGTAATGTTTGTCATTTGAATCAGAAAATAAAATGTTATTGCTTCTTCATACTATAAAACACACAATTATGTAATGATTGATGTCTAATTTCTTACATTATCATAACACAATTACACTATTTTTTGCATCATCAACACCACTATTAAAACACTTTCATGGTTTAAAATCAAAAACTTTTATCATTTTTACCATAAAATATCAGTCAGACAAGCAAAACAAGAGGCCCAAGGGCAGAAACAGTCGCCTTGGTGAACTCACAAACCGAAACAATAGGAATAAATGTGTAGTAGAGAAAAAAGAATATGAGAAATGCTATTTGTACAGGGACTATAGATCTCACTTTTACCAAGGTCATGAAATTTATGATTTTGGTAAACCCCTAGAGACCCTTCCATCCATAAACAGCATTTGATTCTACCAAATCTGGGTAGTGAGGAGAAGAATTTTGAAATTTCAGTCAATTCAATCCTTTTTGGCCATGCCTATCAACCCCTGAGGATTAATTACTAAATAAATGTAAATTTTACCCCCTCCCCAGGGGAAAATGTGAGACCCTGGGGTCATTGAAATTATAATTTTGGTAAAGCACCTTAAAACCTTTCCATCAATGAACAGTATTTGATTCTACCAGACATGAATATTGAGAAGCTTTTTGAAATTTCAGACAATTTCAGACCTTTTTTGGCCATGCCCTTCAGGCACCCTGGGAGATGGGGACAAAATTCTTTACAATTTTGGTTTACTTTATTAAAAGCAGTTCAGGGGTGTTCCAGAAGTTGAAAATGTACAAAATGTTTATGGAGGAATGATGCCAAACAAAAGGGGATCACAATAAGTTACCATGAGACTACGTCCACTAGACATAATATTACTTACTGGATATAAATTCCAAACACTAAACATAATATTACTTACTGGATATTAATTCCAAACACTAAACATAATATTACTTACTGGATATTAATTCCAAACACTAATAATATTACATAATATTTTCAAACACTTAATATTACTGGATATTAATTCCAAACACTAGTCATAATATTACTTACTGGATATTAATTTTCAAACACTAAACATAATATTACTTACTGGATATTAATTTTCAAACACTGAACATAATATTACTTAATGAATATAAATTCCAAACACTGAACATAACATTATTTATTTGATATTAATTTCAAACACTAAACATAATATTACTAACTTGATATTCATTTATGAACACAAACATAATACTAATTGCTGAATGAATACGGATTACAAACATCATATACAACGCACCCTAAGAATGAAACAAGATGAAAACAGTTTACATCAGTGAAAAAGATTGACTTTTTTCAAACATTCTTTATCAGAGAATAAGAACCTACAAATAAAATGTCTTTCAAGAGGTTGAGCACAATTAAACACAACTATTAATCTTATAAACAAATGGTGCCTGTAACGTCCTTGATGATTTCACCTTCTAAAATTCTCCAACCTGCCATTTTATAGTCACCTCCAACCATAAAGTAAAATTATGGCATGCAGAATTTCAAGCCCTTTTCGACATTTAAAACCCAAGGTGTTTCTATGAACGAAAGTGCCCCATAAGGTTTTACATAGAAGTCAGTTAAGACCTCTTCAACGTTGGTAATGACATAATCGAATAGTTACGATTGCCTAGGGTCTGCTCAGTGTCATATTCAAACTAGCTGTTCTTGGGTTGAGGAGTACTGTATATCTTTTCTGAAAGACTAAAACTTCCTTTTTCAATGTAGCTAGAGAAGAAATAAAGTTCAGGGAATGACACCTTTCAAGGATAGGAAACAGCAGACTAGAATCAGTCTTCCAATTGGCTGACTACATCATCTCCATTTATAATGAGTAATGATGCAAATGGAGAGGGTATCCTTATTGTCTATTGTTGCTGGTAACAGACTTCATTAACAGTATCCAAATCAAATAATGCTTTATTGTCATCTAGAAAATTTACAACGAAACAGAGCATTAAAAGTACTGATTTTGGCACAAAATCTGGCGTAGTGGATGCTTAGTCATTAATTTGGTGATTAGAACAAAAAGTGTTCTCAAATACAGGTGTTGGGTTAGGAATCGGGTCAAGTTCAGGTGTTAAGAGTAAGCTAAAAGCTTGAGGTCAGAATCCCAAGGTAAGATAGGTTGGTTCAGAGGCCAGATTAAAGGATTCTGAGCATTTTGAGGTACAAGTGAAAGGGTTCACAGGTCAGGGTTCAGAAAGCAGATTTATGGCTTCAGGTCAATTTGGTAAGATTGAAGAGTTCAAAGGTCAAGTTAACAGATTCCGAGCTAAGACCAGTTAGGTTTAAGCATTCTTAGGTCAGATGGATTTTTTTAAGCAGGTAGGTCAAAGAATTCCGAAATATTTTAAAGGATTCCAATTTCAAATAATTCTGAGGTTATCTCTAAAATGTTTCGAGGTCAAGTCTAAGAATTCAGAGACCAGGTTAGAATTCAAAGATGAGATGAAAGGATTAAGCCAGGTTTGGAAGCTTAAACAAACCATTGCTATCTATTCCTATGTCAAAGCCAACAATACTTTTTGGTTTATTTTGAGGACAAAATCTACACAATTTTATTCTTTATTCTGCTGTCAAAGCCAACGGAAGTTGCTTGTTTGCTCTGACACCACAGGTTACAAAATTGTTTATTATACTGTCAGGTTTATCATTTCTTCTGAGGTAAAAAACTATCAAAGATTTATTTCTTATTCTGATGTCAAAGCCAGCCCATTTAAATTTGGTTTAGAAGCTAAAACAAATCATTGTTTTCTCTGATGTCACAGTCAACACAAGTATACCGTTTATTCTGACATCAAATTCAATTTGGGATTATTGTTTATTTTGAGGTCAATGTTATTTCAGGTTCGTTGTTTTTTCCAATACCAAACCTTGTTTGCTGGGTTTCTTGCCCCCTTGATATGGGATCTCATTGCAGTAAATACTGGCTCCTTCAGGAAATAACATATGAGTGGCTCATCACATGCCATCCAGAGCAATAAGGACAAAGTGGTTTGCCCAAGGACACATCCATTACAGTGTAGATCAGCTAGTTTCTCAGCTGCCTAAGAAACACAAACTGTCATCCTTTATGAGTTGGAAGCTTGAGACTATGCACCTTGGATCTTCTATAGAACTTACAAAGGCCAATGCTCTACCAACTGAGCTAACATGGACCCTAATGTCACTCTACTGACATAGGTAACATGGACCCTAATGTCCCCCTGCCGCCTGAGCTATCATGGACCCTAATGTCACCCTGCTGACTGAGGTAACAAGGACCCTAATGTCACTCTACTGACTGAGCTACCATGGACCCTAATGTCACCCTGCCGACTGAGGTAACATGGACCCTAATGTCACTATACTGACATAGGTAACATGGACCCTAATGTCCCCCTACACTTTGTACCCGCAGGTAACTTCATATATTGATACCATACCAGTGTATATATCAAAATATAATTTAAAAGAATATTAAATCTATATATCAGTTAATTAAGTGTTTTTGAGTGCCCTTAAATACGGATATGGTCATAAAACAGGCAATATTGTTGACACATTGATACATTTAATGACACTTTACCATTTTATAAACACATATTTTTTAAAATGTACAGACAATGATACATTTGAAAACCATAAGAAAAAATCTCAGAAATATGTCTATTACATATCGGTGTGATTTTGTATTTCAGTACGACGACATTCTGTATCTGATAAATGATGGTAGTGGTGATTAAATAGAAAACAAATTAATTAAAAACAGAGAATCTCCGACTTCATCAAGAAATTGTGTATCATGTCAGCCGGGCAGAGACACGGGAGTCTACTTGAGGCTGTGCCTTACCTAACAACATCTTGTAAAGAACATTGTGTCCCTGAGGTCATGAGCTTGCTGGAAACTTTGAGCTTCAACAAACATTATGGATTCATGTCGCAACCAGCACACATAAATTTAAAAGCAAGATACGGCCTCATAAAATTTGAAAATTTAATATTATATAAGCAAGCATGGCAAGCGATGCAGGCTCCTGGCAAGTCGTGCAGGAGAATCAGTGCCATGGTGACTGTGTACTGCACCCCAGGACTATATCAATAATAAAAGAGAATTGTGCATCATCACGGTCCTCTGGGGCCAAATGCAATACCAAGACAGAGCTCTGATCAAGTAGTACTGTCTCTGAGAGAATATCATTCTTTGATTGATTTCGCTGCCAAGTAAAGCCCAGTGCCCATAATTATTTCCCCTTGTCCCTTGAGAAATATGAAATAGCTAGCTGAAATTATGGTATCCTGAAAGCCTATCTCCCCATGGACAGCCAGGATGTATTTTGTTCCAGCCTGCTATAGATTGTCAGTGTGTGCGTGTAGTTTTGTAATGAGGGGTACTGGTTGGGGAGTTAGGTATATACAAGTTATATATGTCCTCCACCAAGCAAGACTAGTTAATATAATTGTGTTCATAATATCAACTGTGTGAAAACTCCAGGTACCTCGCTCCATGTAACCAAGACTCATATTGTTAATCACAAAATTCATTGAAACAGAACAAAAAATATCACACACAAACATAGGAATAAAGATATTTTGTGTGATTTTCCAAGTCATTCATTACCATGTCTCTCAATCATAGCCCCTATGTCTTAAACTCCCTGAGTCAAGAGAACCACAGAGGTAGGCAGTCTAAAATATACTGGTAACCTTGGAAGAAAAACAACAAGATTCATGTGTTGTTTTTTTTTTTAATCTTGTCTAAGATTTAATGTATTATTTGTGAAAGGAAAGAAGCAAACTGGTAGCATTCCCCAAGGACAGAACTCATCTTTAATTCACTACCATCTTTTTAAATTACACCTCAAACAAATAGAGTTATTTCCCTTACAATGTTTCTGAGCTGTGAATAGGAAGCACCTGTTTAACAGCGTGAAACAATGATGATATTACAAAAACACAACCTTGATGATGAAACACCAAGCTGTAAGTTCTTGCTCAGCTAGTAAGACCCATTTCCAAGATTAATTTTGTTATCAAATTAAATGTTTCTACTTTTTAAATTGACATCTAAATTCAAAACTAGTACAAAATTGTAAGATTGGAAAATAAGCAGAAGCCATTTTAACCAGAACAAAATTTGTTTATACTAAGTCATTCGTATACTTTAAAAAAAAATGAAGCAGCTTAAATCTGTCTAGTTAAAAGCACTGGTAAACATTTTGATACAGTGATGTGTATTGATTAGTGCAGGGGCCCCCTGGGACGAGCACAATACCACCACGAGATATCAACCCATGGTACTCCCTGACAGAGCCAGCCTAGCTACCAGGAATATCACACTATGATTGATTTCTCAGGGAAATATAAAGCTCTGTGCCCACATCATTTGCAAGCATCCTCAGGGAAATATGAAATAGTTGGCAGAAATTATAGCATCCTGCAAGCCATTGTCCCCAGGGATTCCTAGCTTGTATTTTTATGATGCTTTAATTATGTTGTATGTTTTACTTCATTCCAGTGATTATACATGGTACAGATATCACATATATATATATATAGTTCTACACAGTTCAAGTTCCTCCAAATACACAAGCTACATATATATTAACCATACATACAGGAGACATATGCTATACACATTTATATAAAATATCATACTTACACAATACACACATCATATATATGTATTATACATAAAATCTACACATATATATATATATATATTTGCAGTTGAAACTCGTTGTCTCGAAAGAAAAATTCTGTTTGACTTGAAATAATTTCCAAGTCCCCATTTTTCCTTTCTTTATCATTATAATTTAGTTCGGATCACTCAAATTTCATTGAGTTGAAGTTTTCTTAGAGTTGAAGTGATTTTCAGTCCCTTCAATTGTAAAGCAAGGAAAAAGTCATTTATCATCTCGAAATTAATTTTTGTTTAATCATCAGCACATCTTCTGGAGATATAGGTAAATACATACACAGAGTGCAGAACACTTGGCTAATCATGGTATATCAGTGTTCCATTGTACACACAACACTGGTAACTGACAATTAATTACCAGTTTAATTATCCATTTAAAAGTTGGTTTCTTCACTATCACTAAATGTCACTATCCTGTAGTAGTGACTTACCTGTACAAGTGGTGCATTTACATAAGACATGAAAACAGCTAGCTTGGTTGCATGCATCTTCAGGGACGAAAAAAATAAAACCGTCAAACCAGTACAAACTTTTTGACGAAATCTGATCTCCACAACTCCAACAGAGAAACTATTTTTTGTACTTATTAACTAAAGGATGGGGTACTTTGATAGATTTAGTGCTTGGACAACGCAGTTGCTAAAAGTATTTTTTCATAGATATAATCTGTATCTGTGTGTGATTTATTAAGTCTGGACTAGTGCTTATATAATGTTTTCTATTACAGGTTAAAAACTTTCCAGTGTTGCCTTTTTCATGTTTATTCATTTGTAATAGAGTCATGTTTATATCATCTGTAGCTTCATACATCCCTTCTTGTAGCTTATCAAAAGCAAATTTTAGTTTTATTTAACTGTTTTGTAAAATATATGATCTATTTGTGCTTTGTCAGTAAGGGGAGTGTACAAAGAATGAAGAAAGTACAAATGTAGTTGATTGGTATTGTTATTACATGTTTTGTTCTTTGGATGAATAAACAATGAAAGGAAAAAGTAGAAATATATTTTTTTCTGTTTATTTACTGCCACTTCAAATAACAGATTAAATTATGTTGTCTGTACCACGATGTACCGTGCTATTGCAGCCCTACTTCATTCAACCATAATCAACATCAGCAAAATGATATTGTCAACCTTATTTGGACACTTTGTTTGAGTAAAAAATTTCCACTGTCCCTTGACTTTAGAGATAACGAGTTTTGCCTGACACTTAACTCTTGTGCTTGCAATCAATTTTTTAGAAAATTTAAATCCAGACAGTGTATATCAAAGAGCACACAATAAAAATGTTGAATTTCTTACAAGAAGGATTACATGTATGTATTCATAATACTTAACTCATTCAATCATTTATTTAACATATTCAGTCATTTCTACTTTGTGGTGACAGACTTTGTATGGATCCTTAAAATTCCAGGCCTTGTTGACCTTTCTTACTGAAACAAGATGCCTAATGGGTCTGAATCCCTCACCTGTTCTGCAGCTTAACACAGAGGAGATTTTCTGTTTGTTATATCAATTTCTACAAACTTAAGAAAAGAAAACATCGTAAGTACATAAAACATTTGACCTCTGTGACTTTGAGAGTGGGTCAAGGTTGTTCATTTAAACAAACTTGGTAACACTTCATGCCAGCATGCTACAAGCTCTATATCAGCACCCTCTAACCCTTGTGGTTATTGAGAAGTTGTTTTTAAAGATGATAACTTTGACCAATGTGACCTTAAAAGTGGGTCAAAGCAATTTATGTTATGAAACCTGGTAACCTTTCATCCAAGCATGCTACAGAACCAATATCAGTACCATGTGCATTTTGGTAAATGAGTAGAAGTGGTAAGAGATCTACACATTTAACCCCTGTGTTTGTAAAAGTTGGTCAAGTTCAATCCTTTGATGAAATATGGTAGCATTTCATCCTAGTATGTTATAACAACAACATCAACACCCTTGTTTGGTTTTTGAGAAAAAATGTTGGAATATTTAAACACATTTAGCCCCTGTGACCTTGAGAATCCGTGTTCAGGTGATGCTGACTACTTAAGAAGTTGATTACACAATGAACCTACATTGTTTATACACCTGCACAACTTCATGAGATGAATACGGTAAAAAAGCAAAACATCAATTTGACTAAAATGAAAAAAAAATCTGTTTTAAAAATCTTCAGGATTATAATCACATTGTTGTGACTACTGCAATGGAAAGGATGGTTTAAATGCCAGAGATAAAATTTAGTGTTATTTTGTAGAGAATGATATCGGTCTCCACTGTTTGATCCCCCAGTATGGCTAGTAGCCTGTGAGGAGCAGGGCCATGGCAGTAGACTAGTCCTTTGTGGAAGGTTCGTGTGCAATCACAGTACAATTGAGGTAGCCCGGCTGGAGTTCAATGGTGACACACAGCTTGGCCCATTAATGCCCTCGCTCTTGACTGCCTCCCCTCTGCCAGCCATTTCCACACAGCGGGACAGACTTCCTGCCCCTAGTAATTAAAATCCTGACTTCACTAGTGAGACTAGAACACAATATATTGAACCTCTTGTTGTGTGTCATGGGAATAGTGTGATATTTCATATATAACCTGTCTTTTCCCCTCTGTTATCTTCCTTCACACTACGGGTGTTATTTCTTCTGTGATACAACATCAATAGACTCAATACAACAGTATACATCTTAAAACAAGATCTTCAAATAAAATTTGTTGTTATATTCAAAAGGACAATATAAAACACAAATAAATATGCTGTAAGTTTAAGTGTAACCATTACACATTAGAATTAACCCACTTAGTCACATAAATCCATCAATGTGTAAGGAGTATCATCCAAGTTTGTGGTGTTACAAGTGTGTTGTGTATGATCCACATGTGTGGTAAATCATCATTATGTGTGTGGTATAACATACAGGTGTGCGGTGTATCATCCAGAAATGTGGTATATCATACAGGTGTGTGGTATATCATACAGGTATGTGGTGTATCATACAGGTGTAATATATCATCCAGGTGTGTGGTATATCATACAGGTGTGTAATATATCATACAGGTGTGTGGTATATCATACAGTTGTGTAATATATCATCCAGGTGTGTGGTATATCATACAGGGTGTGTGGTATATCATACAGGTGTGTGGTATATCATACAGGTGTGTAATATATCATCCAGGTGTGTGGTATATCATCCAGGTGTGTAATATATCATACAGGTGTGTGGTATATCATACAGGTGTGTAATATATCATACAGGTGTGTGGTATATCATACAGGTGTGTAATATATCATCCAGGTGTGTGGTATATCATACAGGTGTGTAATATATCATCCAGGTGTGTGGTATATCATACAGGTGTGTGGTGTATGATAATATACATTGAGGTGTGTGGTATATCTCTCTGATGAGGACAGGTGTGTGGTATATCATACATCTCTCTATGAGGACAGGTGTGTAATATATCATACAGGTGTGTGTAATATATCATCCAGGTGTGTGGTGTATCATACAGGTGTGTAATATATCATCCAGGTGTGTGGTATATCATACAGGTGTGTGGTGATCATACAGGTGTGTAATATATCATCCAGGTGTGTGGTATAACAAACAGGTGTGTAATATATCATCCAGGTAGGGTATATCATACAGGTGTGTAATATATCATGAGGTGTGTGGTATATCATACAGGTGTGTCATATATCATCAAGGGATGTGGAGTATCATACAGGTGTGTAATATATCATACAGGTGTGTGGTATATCATGACAGGTGTGTGGTATATCATACAGGTGTGTAATATATCATGGTATGTCTCTCATACAGGTGTGTAATATATCATCCAGGTGTGTGGTATATCATACAGGTGTGTAATATATCATCCAGGTGTGTGGTATATCATACAGGTGTGTGGTGTATCATCCAGGAATGTGGTTATCATACAGGTGTGTGGTATATCATACAGGTGTTTAGTATATCACTCAGGTGTGTGGTATATCATACAGGTGTATGGTGTATCTGCAGGTGTGTGTAAAATCCTACAGGTTTGTGGTATATCATACAGATGTGGCATATATCATACAGGTGTGTGGTATAGGTGTGTGGTATACCACCCAGGTGTGTGGTATATCACCAAGGTGTGTGTAGTAACATACTGGTGTGTGGTATATCATACAGGTGTGTGGTGTGTCATCCAGGTGTGTGGTATATCATACAGATGTGTGGTGTATCATACGTGTGTGGTGTATCATCCAGGTGTATGGTGTGTGGTATATCATACAGGTGTGTTGTATACCATACAGATGTGTGGTATATCATACAGGTATGTGGTGTATCATACAGGTGTGTAATATATCATCCAGGTGTGTGGTATATCATACAGGTGTGTGGTATACCATACAGGTGTGTAATAATATCATCCAGGTATGTGGTATATCATACAGGTGTAATATATCATCATCCAGGTGTGTGGTATATCATACAGGTGTGTAATAAATCATACAGGTGTGTGGTATATCATACAGTTGTGTAATATATCATCCAGGTGTGTGGTATATCATACAGATGTGTGGTATATCATACAGGATTGTGGTGTATCATACAGGTGTGTAATATATCATCCAGGTGTGCGGTGTATCATCCAGGAATGTGGTATATCATACGGGTGTGTGTGGTATATCATACAGGTGTGTAATATATCATCCAGTTGTGTGGCATATCATACAGGTGTGTGGTATATCATACAGGTGTGTAATATATCATCCAGATGTGTGGTATATCATACAGGTATGTGGTGTATCATACAGGTGTGTAATATATCATCCAGGTGTGTGGTATATCATACAGGTGTGTGGTATATCATATAGGTGTGTAATATATCATCCAGGTGTGTGGTGTATCATACAGGTGTGTAATATATCATCCAGATGTGTGGTATATCATACAGGTATGTGGTGTATCATACAGGTGTGTAATATATCATCCAGGTGTGTGGTATATCATACAGGTGTGTGGTATATCATACAGGTGTGTAATATATCATCCAGGTGTGTGGTGTATCATACAGGTGTGTAATATATCATCCAGGTACGTGGTATATCATACAGGTGTGTAATATATCATACAGGTGTGTGGTATATCATACAGGTGTGTAATATATCATCCAGGTGTGTGGTATATCATACAGGTGTGTGGTATATCATACAGGTGTGTAATATATCATCCAGGTGTGTGGTATATCATACAGGTGTGTGGTATATCATACAGGTATGTGGTATATCATACAGGTGTGTGATATATCATACAGGTGTGTAATATATCATAAAGGTATGTGGTGTATCATACAGGTGTGTAATATATCATACAGGTGTGTGGTATATCATACAGGTGTGTAATATATCATCCAGGTGTGTGGTATATCATACAGGTGTGTGGTGTATCATCCAGGAATGTGGTTATCATACAGGTGTGTGGTATATCATACAGGTGTTTAGTATATCACTCAGGTGTGTGGTATATCATACAGGTGTATGGTGTATCTGCAGGTGTGTGTAAAATCCTACAGGTTTGTGGTATATCATACAGATGTGGCATATATCATACAGGTGTGTGGTATAGGTGTGTGGTATACCACCCAGGTGTGTGGTATATCACCAAGGTGTGTGTAGTAACATACAGGTGTGTGGTATATCATACAGGTGTGTGGTGTGTCATCCAGGTGTGTGGTATATCATACAGGTGTGTGGTATATCATACAGATGTGTGGTGTATCATACGTGTGTGGTGTATCATCCAGGTGTATGGTATATCATACAGGTGTGTTGTATACCATACAGGTGTGTGGTATATCATACAGGTGTGTGGTATATCATACAGATGTGTGGTGTATCATACGTGTGTGGTGTATCAGACAGGTGTGTGGTATATCATACAGGTGTGTAATTGTGTAATATATCATCCAGGTATGTGGTATATCATACAGGTGTGTGGTATATCATACAGGTATGTGGTGTATCATACAGGTTTGTAATATATCATTCAGGTATGTGGTATATCATACAGGTGTGTGGTATATCATCCAGGTGTGTGGTATATCATACAGGTGTGTAATATATCATACAGGTGTGTAATATATCATCCAGGTGTGTGGTATATCATACAGGTGTGTGGTGTATCATCCAGGAATGTGGTTATCATACAGGTGTGTGGTATATCATACAGGTGTTTAGTATATCACTCAGATGTGTGGTATATCATACAGGTGTGTGGTGTATCTGCAGGTGTGTGTAAAATCATACAGGTTTGTGGTATATCATACAGATGTGGCATATATCATACAGGTGTGTGGTATAGGTGTGTGGTATATCACCAAGGTGTGTGTAGTAACATACAGGTGTGTGGTATATCATACAGGTGTGTGGTGTGTCATCCAGGTGTGTGGTATATCATACAGGTGTGTGGTATATCATCCAGGTGTGTGGTATATCATACAGATGTGTGGTGTATCATACATGTGTGTGGTGTATCATACAGGTGTATGGTGTGTCATCCAGATGTGTTGTATACCATACAGGTGTGTGGTATATCATACAGGTGTGTTGTATACCATACAGATGTGTGGTATATCATACAGGTGTGTGGTGTATCATCCGGGTGTGATGTATGATTCTACAAGGCAAAGTGGTGAAAAATAATCATATAAGTATTTCTATCAATTTGACTGATGTGACCTTAATATGGGTCAAGGTAATTTATTTTGCAATCTTAGTTGGGTTTCTTCCCTGAAACCTATCAGATCAAGATTCTAACAATTTTGGTTAATAAGAAGAAATCATTCAAGTGTTTTGCCAATATAATCCCTGTAACCTTGTATATTGATAAAGGCAATTTCTTTTCATAAACTTTGTCAGACTTAATTCCTGAAAAATATCAATTAGATATGGCTTTAGGCCATTCAATTAATCAGAAGTAGTATAGTGTTTTTTTCAGTGAATTCTTGAGACCTTAAGAAGGACAAAAGTAATTTTATTCACTTTATTAACCTGACTGGGCTTTATTCCAGAGAATAACATATCATGATCCTACACCATAAGATTTAGAAGAAGTCTTTCAATAAAAGTTAAATCAAAGGACAGATGGAAGGAGTGAGAAGGAAAGACAGACAGGAAATGGATATCATGCTATGACAGATAGGCTCACTTGGTCACTTGACCCAGATGAGCAAAAGATGACAATTTATGCATTATTAAAGACAAGGAGGAGCCAGGTACTTAGGTGATGATTCACTGTTAATTGGAGGTTATAGATGAGCTGAAACTTATATCTGACTGCATATATGTGTTATTTACCAGAAAGGAGAAGGGTAAGCAAATATCAAATGAAATTCTTTTCTAGATTCCTTTGTACTTATGCACTAAATCAATTTTGAACTTTGCAGTCTAACTTTCTATTTGATCGAACGTAAATAATTTTACAACCCTTTCATAAATGTTCAACTTTATTCAACACTGACTCTGCTGCCTTTCTCTACCTCTATTAAAACTGTCATTGCTACAACTAAACAATTTCATAATGGATAATGCAAGCTGTAGGCTTTTTCCCAGTATCACCATCAGCAGCAGCCAGTCTCCCCTTTCCTGTTAATGGCTCCCAGTGGGACCTTAAGCTGCCTGCATACAGGCAGAGTCCCATGGGGGTCCTGACAAGGCCCAGTATTGATCCAGTCACTTCAGTATCCCTTTGGGAGGGGGCACTTAAATTACAGAGAACCTCTAGGGGCGGAGAAGCACTCACTCTAGCAGTGGGTGTAAGATTGGGACCAGGTTACCATCTCTAATGCACTGGTACTAATGTTACACAGAACAAATACAGCCAGAAGTGGTGAAGGCTCAAAAAGCCCAGTCTAGACTGACATACCAGGGAGCTTTGAGCATCAATACACTTCAGTACCTTCTAATGGGATAGTCTAACCTCATTTGTAATAATTATTGAAATCTAAAGCTGTGTAACTCATTTTCTTTACCTATTTTTACATTTATTTCCATATATCTATCAATCAATAATCTTAGTCAATACATCTTGATTTATTCAAACAATTTGAAATTAAAACAATGAGCAGTTATTCTTTCTTCTTTTCTTGACAGTTGCCATGGTGATAACATTGTTTATGTGGGGAAGTAGGACTCCAGTAAAGAGCACAATGTTGTCCTAAAGAACATGTTTGAGAGTGTTGTCTTTACAAAGACATTTTCACCTGAGTGTTTCAGTCTCTCATATGGGTTATACCACAGTGTGAAGTTGTTTCATCATTTATAGTATATTGTACACACAATATACATTATTCACATGCCAAGTCATTGGGGTAGGTAGAGACCTTGGTTCTAAAGGCCTTGTGGAAATGTCAAATTTTCTATTTAAAAAATCATCATTATTGATGCATTGTGGAACTATTACATGATCAATAAGTCACTAAAGTGTTACAAAACTTAACTAGAGTTATTTAAATCATTCTTACTATAGATCAATAAACATGAATTCATTAGACACATCCTCTATTATCATCTCAAACCTAAAGTTACTTTGTCCCAATGTTCTCACTCCATTGGCCCTACTACATTTCCTAATCCTCCAATTCAGCATTTATGACCGATCCCCACCCCCCACCCTAACACACACATAAAACTTCTGCTCTTTCCCTCCCTTACCAAACTTCTCATTCCAGAATCTTTCCATGTCTGATGTCAACACCAGTTCTACTGCAGTTCTCTGCTGAAGTTCCCACCGGGCTGTTACCAGGGTAACATATGGACTGGTCACAGGTATATTACTACTTGTTTTAATGTTTTATGTCCCTATGTAATGATTTTATTGAGGTATCAGTTTGTCGAAAAATCAAAATAAAATCAAGTCATTCTTAACTTTTGAATCAATTAAATTAATAAAAAAAAGAAAATGCTGCATATATAAAAGGTATGAAGGAAGTTGGCAGAATGGTTTACCAGAAGCAGATTCTGGCATGTTCCACAATAATTGGCTGCTACCTGCTGTTTCTGTAATGATCAGACAGGGAGGAGGTTTAATTTCAGTTTTGCCAATAATGTTCAGGAAAACCTAGTCCTCCACTGAGATTTCTCCTACTCGAGTTTTTACACTGTAGGGATATGGGGCCAGTATTCAGCTCCCAAGTCTAATCCATCAGTATAATACATTCTAATTTGAAAAATTCTATCTCCAGCTATTTGGTATCCCTGATGGGGTTTATACAGCATTCACTCATGATGAGACGAGCTAACCCCAGGGGAGCTTTATTATACTGATGCCATCTTCTATTGTAAAATTAATCTTGCTAGAAATTATACAGGGACCTCAACTCTGGCTTATGTAGGAAGCCAGCAGGCCCATGGTGAATTGTGAAAGTGAAATTTGACAGGTTCTATTTCCACTAAGGCAGACTATGTCTAGATTTAATCTATAGAGATTTCCTCTACTTACAGAAATGTGTTGGAGCTGCAATTGTTGACTACAAAATCATACAACTGCATACTAGAACCGCTTTAATCCCAACTTGTAGGTTTTATCTAAATGTGAGCAAAAATATTGTTAATAAATCAATTCACAAATGTTTAATGCAAAATGATTTTCAGCAAGATTGGAAAAGCATGTCAGATAAAATGTATTTATAACATATGTAGTTGTGTAACTGGTGTTAAAAAAAACCTGGTCAAGACATTAGAAAGAACAAGAGATCCCAGAGGGATCTTGGTGCCCATCAGTGTTTGATCTTTGCACTTTTTTCCCTTCTTTCCTGTTTTTACTCTTACAATTATATAAATTTCTCTTAGGAAATAGTGATAATAATCTTAACTGCCAAATCCAAGATGGTTGCCTGTCAGCCATTTTTACCTTTTTTATCAGTTTTAAAATCAAATGGGCGCAACTAGGGACCAAAGAGAACCAGCATATGAAATTTAATAAAGATTTATCCAGTATTTCTAAAAAAACATAGTGATAACAAACTTTCATTGTCAAAATCCCAGATGGCCTTGTGTCATCCATTTTGCTTTTTTTTTTATCAATCTTAAAATGAAAGAGGCACAAACAGGCACCAAGGTGAACTTACTTATGAAATCTGAGAAAGATACATCAAGTGTGTCTCAAGAAATGCCAACAATAAACTCTCAAAGTAAAAATCCAAGATGGTTGCCTGTCAGCCATTTTGTTTTAATATTCAGTCACAAAATGAAATGGGCACAACTGGGGACAAAGGGAACCAATACATAAAATTCAAGAAAAATCCTTCCATAACTTCTCAAGATATTGGGATAACAAGAATTGCTTATGGATGGAAAGACAAACTACATAACTGTCCCCCTTAAAAAATTCTTGCAGAATTGCCATCTCCATCAATGGTTCATGCAAAATTGTCACTCAATCACAGATTCATGCACAACTGTCACTCTATCAAAGGTCCATACAGAACTTTCATCTCTATCATTGGTTCATACACCAGTGTCACCTCTACCAAAGATACATACAGAATTGTCACATCTATCAACGATTCATACAGAATTGTGCCTCTACCAAAGATACATACAGAATTGTCACCTCTATCAAAGATACATACAGAATTGTCACCTCTATCAGATTCATACAGAATTGTCACCTCTATCAAAGATACATACAGAATTGTGCCTCTATCAAAGATACATACAGAATTGTCATCTCTATCAAAGATACATACAGAATTGTCACCTCTATCAAAGATACATACAGAATTGTCACCTCTATCAAAGATACATACAGAATTGTCACCTCTATCAAAGATACATACAGAATTGTCACCTCTATCAAAGATACATACAGAATTGTCACCTCTAGCAAAGATACATACAGATATGTCACCTCTATCAAAGATACATACAGAATTGTCACCTCTATCAAAGATACATACAGAATTGTCACCTCTATCAAAGATACATACAGAATTGTCACCTCTATCAAAGATTCATACAGAAATGTCACCTCTATCAAAGATACATACAGATATGTCACCTCTATCAAAGATACATACAGAATTGTCACCTCTATCAAAGATACATACAGAATTGTCACCTCTATCAAAGATACATACAGAATTGTCACCTCTATCAAAGATACATACAGAATTGTCACCTCTATCAAAGATACATACAGAATTGTCACCTCTATCAAAGATACATACAGAATTGTCACCTCTATCAAAGATACATACAGATATGTCACCTCTACCAAAGATACATACAGAATTGTCACCTCTATCAAAGATACATACAGAATTGTGCCTCTATCAAAGATACATACAGAATTGTCACCTCTATCAAAGATACATACAGAATTGTCACCTCTACCAAAGATACATACAGAATTGTCACCTCTATCAAAGATACATACAGAATTGTCACCTCTACCAAAGATACATACAGAAATGTCACCTCTATCAAAGATACATACAGAATTGTCACCTCTATCAAAGATACATACAGAATTGTCACCTCTATCAACGATTCATACAGAATTGTCACCTCTATCAAAGATACATACAGAATTGTCACCTCTACCAAAGATACATACAGAATTGTCACCTCTACCAAAGATACATACAGAATTGTGCCTCTATCAAAGATACATACAGAATTGTCACCTCTACCAAAGATACATACAGAATTGTGCCTCTATCAAAGATACATACAGAATTGTGCCTCTATCAAAGATACATACAGAATTGTCACCTCTATCAAAGATACATATAGAATTGTCACCTCTACCAAAGATACATACAGAAATGTCACCTCTATCAACGATTCATACAGAATTGTCACCTCTATCAAAGATACATACAGAATTGTCCCTCTATCAAAGATACATACAGAATTGTCACCTCTATCATAGATACATACAGAATTGTCACCTCTATCAAAGATACATACAGAATTGTCACCTCTATCAAAGATACAAACAGAATTGTCACCTCTATCAAAGATACATACAGATATGTCACCTCTACCAAAGATACATACAGAATTGTCACCTCTATCAAAGATACATACAGAATTGTGCCTCTATCAAAGATACATACAGAATTGTCACCTCTATCAAAGATACATACAGAATTGTCACCTCTATCAAAGATACATACAGAATTGTCACCTCTATCAAAGATACATACAGAATTGTCACCTCTATCAAAGATACATACAGATATGTCACCTCTACCAAAGATACATACAGAATTGTCACCTCTATCAAAGATACATACAGAATTGTGCCTCTATCAAAGATACATACAGAATTGTCACCTCTATCAAAGATACATACAGAATTGTCACCTCTACCAAAGATACATACAGAATTGTCACCTCTATCAAAGATACATACAGAATTGTCACCTCTACCAAAGATACATACAGAAATGTCACCTCTATCAAAGATACATACAGAATTGTCACCTCTATCAAAGATACATACAGAATTGTCACCTCTATCAACGATTCATACAGAATTGTCACCTCTATCAAAGATACATACAGAATTGTCACCTCTACCAAAGATACATACAGAATTGTCACCTCTACCAAAGATACATACAGAATTGTGCCTCTATCAAAGATACATACAGAATTGTCACCTCTACCAAAGATACATACAGAATTGTGCCTCTATCAAAGATACATACAGAATTGTGCCTCTATCAAAGATACATACAGAATTGTCACCTCTATCAAAGATACATATAGAATTGTCACCTCTACCAAAGATACATACAGAAATGTCACCTCTATCAACGATTCATACAGAATTGTCACCTCTATCAAAGATACATACAGAATTGTCCCTCTATCAAAGATACATACAGAATTGTCACCTCTATCATAGATACATACAGAATTGTCACCTCTATCAAAGATACATACAGAATTGTCACCTCTATCAAAGATACAAACAGAATTGTCACCTCTATCAAAGATACATACAGAATTGTGCCTCTATCAAAGATACATACAGAATTGTCACCTCTATCAAAGATACATACAGAATTGTCACCTCTATCAAAGATACATACAGATATGTCACCTCTATCAAAGATACATACAGAATTGTCACCTCTATCAAAGATACATACAGAATTGTCACCTCTATCAAAGATACATACAGATATGTCACCTCTAGCAAAGATACATACAGAATTGTCACCTCTAGCAAAGATACATACAGAAATGTCACCTCTATCAAAGATACATACAGAATTGTCACCTCTATCAAAGGTTCAGATAATTTATTTTAATTAAACAATACACAGCCAAGTTGATATTTCCAGTACTTATTAACTTAAGAGCCAAGAAGATTAAGACAAGAAGAAAATGTATCAGAAAAAAACCCAAATTGAGGTTTACTATTGCTTCTGTTTGATAATATAAATAGATTTCATCAACATATTGACAACAGACATTTGAATAAGATTTAAATCACTTAACATTCTTGAAACCTAACAATATCTTTATTAACAAAGATCTTGCCCAATTATCAGATTTCTTGCTGATGACATTTCAAAAATAAACTAGCAACTCTAAGGCTGTCTGGCCGCCTAGATCTGGTATGGTGGTGTGGTTGTAGAGCTGTGTAGCTGCTGTGGTGTGGCCCCCTGCCAGTATTTACCCCACCTTTACCTATTGTTAGGCGATGGCCTCCTAGCAACTGGGGACTGCCACAGAGCCACTCAAAGCCACCTCTAAACTTCAGCAATAGCAGGGACCCCTGACTGGCGGCTCCTCTGGCAGTCAGTAATTATTAACTTGTCTTGGCTCAGTAGGGCCTCCCTGGCTGTCTATCACCAAAGCATGATATGAAATGGATCCCCTGGGGAGGGCTTCAAAACACAAGTGTTCAGAAAGAGAAGACTGTCTGTACACACAAACCTCAATCTATACTACCTGGTCATTCCCGCGCTAGCTCAATCACTCGTATTCACTAAAGTAGACACTTTTAAAATTTTAATCAAAGGGAAAAATAAAGTGATATTCAGCATTATCCAACCATGAGATGTAATAGATATATCTTGTATCCTGTAAGCATTGTATGTTATATTCCTTATGTAGGTAATCTTTTTCTCTCATTAAGAATCAATACTTCTATATATAAACTACATCTAGTGTATACTTCTGTCGTTCCAGCAAAATTTTAAACTCCTATCATTTTATATCACACAACCTGTTATGTACAGTAACATACACAATTATCATTATGTAAGCTGTTAATATCTTAATCATCATCTTCAATGTGTACGTTTAATACATGCCATCATATACAACAGACCCAGACCATTTCGATTTGGTGTAGTTATCTATGTTGTGAAACGCGCAGAGATTGTATAATTGTCAAGTAGAAATGTCAGTACAACAACGCCACTATATACCCAGTCTACATCATTGTTGTGTAGTAACACCATCATACACCCAGTCTACATCATTGTTGTGTGGTAACACCACCAAACACCCAGACTACATCATTGTTGCGTAGTAACACCATCAAACACCCAGTCTACATCATTGTTGTGTAGTAACACCATCAAACACCCAGTCTACATCATTGTTGTGTGGTAACACCACCAAACACCCAGAATACATCATTGTTGCGTAGTAACACCATCAAACACCCAGTCTACATCATAGTTGTGTAGTAAAACCACCATACACCCAGGCTACATCATTGTTGTGTAGTAACACCACCATTACACAGTCTACATCATTGTTGTGTAGTAACACCACCATACATCCAGACTACATCAATGTTGCGTAGTAACACCACCATACACCCCGACTACTTCATTGTTGTGTAGTAACACCATCATACACCCAGTCTACATCATTGTTGTGTAGCAACACCATCATACACCCAGACTACATCATTGTTGTGTATTAACACCATCATACACCCAGTCTACATCATTGTTGTGTAGTAACACTGCCATACACCCAGAATACATCAATGTTGTGTAGAAACACCACCATACACCCAGTCTACATAATTGTTGTGTAGTACCAGCATCAAACACCCAGACTACATCATTGTTGTGTAGTAACACCACCATACACCCAGTCTACATTATTGTTGTGTAGTAACACCACCATACACCCAGACTATATCATTCTTGTGTAGTAACACCACCATACACCCAGGCTACATCATTGTTGTGTAGCAACACCATCATACACCGAGACTACATCACTGTTGTGTAGTAACACCATCATACACCCAGACTACATCATTGTTGTGTAGTAACACCATCATACACACAGACTACATCATTGTTGCGTAGTAACACCATTAACACCCAGACTACATCATTGTTGTGTAGTAACAGCATCAAACACCCCAGTCTACATCATTGTTGTGTGGTAACACCACCATACACCCAGTCTACATCATTGTTGTGTATTAACACCATCATACACCCAGACTACATCATTGTTGTGTAGTAACACCATCATACACCCAGACTACATCATTGTTGTGTGGTAACACCACCATTGCACAGTCTACATCATTGTTGTGTGGTAACACCATCATACACCCAGACTACATCATTGTTGTGTAGCAGCACCATCATACACCGAGACTACATCACTGTTGTGTAGTAACACCATCATACACCCAGACTACATCATTGTTGTGTGGTAACACCACCATTGCACAGTCTACATCATTGTTGTGTAGTTACACCACCATACACCAAGACTACATCATTGTTGTGTAGTAATACCATTAACACCCAGACTACATCATTGTTGTGTGGTAACACCACCATACACCAAGACTACATCATTGTTGTGTAGTAACACCATCATACACCCAGACTACATCATTGTTGTGTAGTAACACCATCATACACACAGACTACATCATTGTTGCGTAGTAACACCATTAACACCCAGACTACATCATTGTTGTGTAGTAACAGCATCAAACACCCAGGCTACATCATTGTTGTGTAGTAACACCATTAACACCCAGACTACATCATTGTTGTGTGGTAACACCACCATACACCCAGTCTACATCATTGTTGTGTAGTAATACCATCATATACCCAGTCTACATCATTGTTGTGTAGTTACACCATCATACAGCAAGGCTACATAAGTGTAGTGTAGTAACACCACCAAACACCCAGACTACATCATTGTTGCGTAGTAACACCATCAAACACCCAGTCTACATCATTGTTGTGTAGTAACACCACCATACATCCAGTCTACATCATTGTTGCGCAGTAACACCATCATACACCCAGACTACATCACTGTTGTGTAGTAACACCATCATACACCCAGACTACATCATTGTTGTGTAGTAACACCATCATACACCCAGACTACATCATTGTTGTGTGGTAACACCACCATACACCCAGTCTAAATCACTGTTGTGTGGTAACACCACCATACACCCAGTCTACATCATTGTTGTGTAGCAACAACATCATACACCGAGACTACATCACTGTTGTGTAGTAACACCATCATACACCCAGTCTACATAATTGTTGTGTAGTTACACCACCATACACCAAGACTACATCATTGTTGTGTAGTAATACCATTAACACCCAGACTACATCATTGTTGTGTGGTAACACCACCATACACCAAGACTACATAACAGCATCAAACACCCAGGCTACATCATTGTTGTGTAGTAACACCATCATACACACAGACTACATCATTGTTGCGTAGTAACACCATTAACACCCAGACTACATCATTGTTGTGTAGTAACAGCATCGAACACCCAGACTACATCATTGTTGTGTGGTAACACCACCATACACCCAGTCTACATCATTGTTGTGTGGTAACACCACCATACACCCAGTCTACATCATTGTTGTGTATTAACACCATCATACACCCAGACTACATCATTGTTGTGTAGTAACACCATCATACACCCAGACTACATCATTGTTGTGTGGTAACACCACCATTGCACAGTCTACATCATTGTTGTGTGGTAACACCATCATACACCCAGACTACATCATTGTTGTGTAGCAGCACCATCATACACCGAGACTACATCACTGTTGTGTAGTAACACCATCATACACCCAGACTACATCACATCACAGTCTACATCATTGTTGTGTAGTTACACCACCATACACCAAGACTACATCATTGTTGTGTAGTAATACCATTAACACCCAGACTACATCATTGTTGTGTGGTAACACCACCATACACCAAGACTACATCATTGTTGTGTAGTAACACCATCATACACCCAGACTACATCATTGTTGTGTAGTAACACCATCATACACACAGACTACATCATTGTTGCGTAGTAACACCATTAACACCCAGACTACATCATTGTTGTGTAGTAACAGCATCAAACACCCAGGCTACATCATTGTTGTGTAGTAACACCATTAACACCCAGACTACATCATTGTTGTGTGGTAACACCACCATACACCCAGTCTACATCATTGTTGTGTAGTAATACCATCATATACCCAGTCTACATCATTGTTGTGTAGTTACACCATCATACAGCAAGGCTACATAAGTGTAGTGTAGTAACACCACCAAACACCCAGACTACATCATTGTTGCGTAGTAACACCATCAAACACCCAGTCTACATCATTGTTGTGTGGTAACACCACCATACATCCAGTCTACATCATTGTTGCGCAGTAACACCATCATACACCCAGACTACATCACTGTTGTGTAGTAACACCATCATACACCCAGACTACATCATTGTTGTGTAGTAACACCATCATACACCCAGACTACATCATTGTTGTGTGGTAACACCACCATACACCCAGTCTAAATCACTGTTGTGTGGTAACACCACCATACACCCAGTCTACATCATTGTTGTGTAGCAACAACATCATACACCGAGACTACATCACTGTTGTGTAGTAACACCATCATACACCCAGTCTACATAATTGTTGTGTAGTTACACCACCATACACCAAGACTACATCATTGTTGTGTAGTAATACCATTAACACCCAGACTACATCATTGTTGTGTGGTAACACCACCATACACCAAGACTACATAACAGCATCAAACACCCAGGCTACATCATTGTTGTGTAGTAACACCATTAACACCCAGACTACATCATTGTTGTGTGGTAACACCACCATACACCCAGTCTACATCATTGTTGTGTAGTAATACCATCATACACCCAGTCTACATCATTGTTGTGTAGTTACACCATCATACAGCAAGGCTACATAAGTGTAGTGTAGTAACACCACCAAACACCCAGACTACATCATTGTTGCGTAGTAACACCATCAAACACCCAGTCTACATCATTGTTGTGTAGTAACACCATCATACACCCAGTCTACATCATTGTTGTGTAGTAACACCACCATACACCCAGTCTACATCATTGTTGTGCAGTAACACCATCATACACCCAGACTACATCACTGTTGTGTAGTAACACCATCATACACCCAGACTACATCATTGTTGTGTAGTAACACCATCATACACACAGACTACATCATTGTTGCGTAATAACACCATTAACACCCCAGACTACATCATTGTTGTGTAGTAACACCATTAACACCCCAGACTACATCATTGTTGTGTAGTAACAGCATCAAACACCCAGGCTACATCATTGTTGTGTAGTAACACCATTAACACCCAGACTACATCATTGTTGTGTGGTAACACCACCATACACCCAGTCTACATCATTGTTGTGTAGTTACACCATCATACAGCAAGGCTACATAAGTGTAGTGTAGTAACACCACCAAACACCCAGACTACATCATTTTTGCGTAGTAACACCATCAAACACCCAGACTACATCATTGTTGTGTAGTAACACCATCATACACCCAGTCTACATCATTGTTGTGTAGTAACACCATCATACACCCAGTCTACATCATTGTTGTGCAGTAACACCATCACACACATATACAATCTTTTAAACGACAATGTAGGTATTTACAGGTAATTGTCTATATAGAGGTTTAGGTATAGAAGTAGTCTTCTATGAAAGCATGATGTAGGTATCACAGGTTGTGGTATATTTCTAGGTTTAACTATGAAGTAATTAGTGGACACCATCAATTAATTGATGAATTATTATTAATTCACCCCGTATGTTTAATGTATTTATAACTTTTTTTCTTCATTTTTTAAAATATTTCCATGAAAGCTTGTCAAGATGAGGTAAAATATCAACTGATTCATTGATTAGTTACAATACATTGTGTTGTCCTTTCCAATAATTTGTGAAAAAACCAATCATTGTAACATCACTTTTTCAAATTTACTGAAGCCTCAAATTGGAGCATGTACAATATGAAGGATTCATGCCTTCCTTGTTTCACTGTGTGCCATTAAGCAGATTTTCATGAATCTGACTTACAGACAGCAAATCACAAAGGAAAAGCTGTTTGAAGCATTAACCTTCAGGTGACAGTGATCGAAAAATCTTGCTTATTTCTTTTGAGACACAAGATATAGATCTAGTTGTATACTACATATGTACCAGGACCATCAAACTGAGCTCTGTGCCCTTTTGAGCCAATTCAAAAGATGCCAATTTCCCAAAATAGCCATCAAACAATATAACCAATCAGATCCATAATGTCAATCTGTATCGCCCAGTGTGTACTAGGATTTCAAATCCAGCCCAAATAGAGCTTTAATTCAATAGCATTGACCCACTGTCACAGCCCAGACTGGAAACATTCCATAATCCATCTGATAATTCCCCTTCTCCATTTCCATTTTAACAGCAAATTGCACAAAGATCAAATTTTGGAAACAAAATGCATATTAAACTTTACTTGTCATTACCAACTCAAAAATCTGTCGCCTCTCACTTCAGATTTTATTTCCTTCTGCCTCCATTTTATAGCAGAACAGGGTGTCCCAAGGTAGAACACAGCTTGCAAATTTTTACTGAAGGTTGTCAAACTCCACATAAACCCTTTCCAAATGGTGGCGGTGTCAAGTCCTCTGGGGGGCTGTTTCCCGAAACACACAAACCTCAAATGAAGATTTCCCCATGAGACAGGGTTCAGGAGTGCTGGCAAAGAGATACTTCAAACTATCTCCGCATTTAAACATGATTTTCTACTGCTTTGCTCTGACAATTTTCTCACTTGTGAGGTAAATTAGCACTGATGAGTTTGACTTGGAGTGTCAGTAGACACAAGCCCACATCCATGTAGCTAGAGGTGTTCTCACATACACCAGAGGTATCCACTACAATACACTATAGCTCAACTTCACCAAATTAGTTTGTTGACTAAAAACATCAAATGCATATTGTTCAACATCTCGTGTAAAACAACCTTTTGCGACATGATCATTATTTGAACCTTAATTTGTGAACTCAAAACACTAAACAATGTATCTACTTACTTTTATTGTCAACACTCCAAGTACTTGTAATTTCAAAAATGTTACATTTAAAACAGAAATGTTACAAAACTAAGGAATTACATCAAAGACTTTATCTGGTTTAAACTTATGATTGTCAAGGTTACTGGCTGGCCAGTTATTTTGTAATTAAATTGGAGAACAAAGCTGGTAAATCTGGTAAATCAATGCACAAAGGATAATGTGTTGACAGAAACTGTCCAGCATTTGACAGCTAATAAAAGCATGTGCACCTTTTTCTTTTACAAATCATTACATCTTAAATTGCACATGTTCTTAATGTTCAAATGTACAGCTGATTTTAAACAGTACAAGTCACTAGATGAAAATGTACAAATAATTTTGTACAAGTCACAAGGTCCAACTTTAAAGGTTATTTTTGTACAGTAAAAGTCACAAGGTTAAAATATACAAGTTATATCGTACAATTAAAGTCACAAGGTACAGGGGAAATTTTACCATACAAGTCACAAGGTACAGGAGAAATTATACCATACAAGTCACAAGTTTGAGGAGAAAATATACCATAAGTCACAAGGTACAGGAGAAATTATACCATAAGTCACAAGGTACAGGAGAAATTATACCATACAAGTCACAAGGTACAGGAGAAATTATACCATACAAGTCATAAGGTACTGGAGAAATTATACCATACAAGTCACAAGGTACGGGAGAAATTATACCATACAAGTCACAAGGTACAGGAGAAATTATACCATACAAGTCACAAGGTACAGGAGAAATTACACCATACAAGTCACAAGGTACAGGAGAAAATATACCATAAGTCACAAGGTACGGGAGAAATTATACCATACAAGTCACAAGGTACAGGAGAAATTATACCATACAAGTCACAAGGTAGTGGAGAAATTATACCATACAAGTCACAAGGTACAGGAGAAAATATACCATAAGTCACAAGGTACAGGAGAAATTATACCATACAAGTCACAAGGTACGGGAGAAATTATACCATACAAGTCACAAGGTACAGGAGAAATTATACCATACAAGTCACAAGGTACAGGAGAAATTATACCATACAAGTCACAAGGTACAGGAGAAAATATACCATAAGTCACAAGGTACGGGAGAAATTATACCATACAAGTCACAAGGTACAGGAGAAATTATACCATACAAGTCATAAGGTACTGGAGAAATTATACCATACAAGTCACAAGGTACAGGAGAAATTACACCATACAAGTCACAAGGTACAGGAGAAAATATACCATAAGTCACAAGGTACGGGAGAAATTATACCATACAAGTCACAAGGTACAGGAGAAATTACACCATACAAGTCACAAGGTACAGGAGAAATTATACCATACAAGTCACAAGGTACAGGAGAAAATATACCATACAAGTCACAAGGTACAGGAGAAATTATACCATACAAGTCACAAGTTTGAGGAGAAAATATACCATACAAGTCACAAGGTACAGGAGAAATTATACCATACAAGTCATAAGGTACTGGAGAAATTATACCATACAAGTCACAAGGTACAGGAGAAATTACACCATACAAGTCACAAGGTACAGGAGAAAATATACCATAAGTCACAAGGTACGGGAGAAATTATACCATAAGTCACAAGGTACAGGAGAGATTACACCATACAAGTCACAAGGTACAGGAGATATTATACAATACAAGTCACAAGGTACAGGAGAAATTATACCATACAAGTCACAAGGTACAGGAGTAATTTATACCATACAAGTCACAAGGTACAGGAGAAATTATACCATACAAGTCATAAGGTACAGGAGAAATTATACCATACAAGTCACAAGGTACAGGAGAAATTATACCATAAGTCACAAGGTACGGGAGAAATTATACCATACAAGTCACAAGGTACAGGAGAAAATATACCATAAGTCACAAGGTACAGGAGAAATTACACCATACAAGTCATAAGGTACTGGAGAAATTATACCATACAAGTCATAAGGTACTGGAGAAATTATACCATACAAGTCACAAGGTACAGGAGAGATTACACCATACAAGTCATAAGGTACAGGAGAGATTACACCATACAAGTCATAAGGTACTGGAGAAATTACACCATACAAGTCATAAGGTACAGGAGAAATTATACCATAAGTCACAAGGTACAGGAGAAATTATACCATACAAATCACAAGGTACAGGAGTAATTTATACCATACAAGTCACAAGGTACAGGAGAAATTATACCATACAAGTCACAAGGTACAGGAGAAATTATACTATAAGTCACAAGGTACAGGAGAAATTATACCATACAAGTCTCAAGGTACAGGAGAGATTATACCATACAAGTCATAAGGTACTCGAGAAATTATACCATACAAGTCACAAGGTACAGGAGAAATTACACCATACAAGTCACAAGGTACAGGAGAAAATATACCATACAAGTCACAAGGTACGGGAGAAATTATACCATAAGTCACAAGGTACTGGAGAAATTATACCATACAAGTCATAAGGTACTTGAGAAATTATACCATCCAAGTCACAAGGTACAGGAGAAAATATACCATACAAGTCTCAAGGTACAGGAGAGATTATACCATACAAGTCATAAGGTACTTGAGAAATTATACCATCCAAGTCACAAGGTACAGGAGAAATTATACCATCCAAGTCACAAGGTAGAGATGTACAGATGATTTTGTACAAAACAAGTAACAAGACTCAAATATACAAGGCAACAAGTTTGATTGTACAGGTGATATTTCACAAGTCACACAGTTTGGAAGTACAGACTTTTTTTTCAATACAAGTCACAAGGTTTAAATGGACAGATGATATTGTAAAAGACAAGTCACAAGATTCAGATCTACATGTGATTTTGTACAGTGCCATATTTCCCAGCATATAAACCGCACCCAGGCATAAGCCGCAGGACTGGTTTTTAGTCATATAGCCGCACCCTTTCCTACGATGTGGTAACCGTTATGTTGACAATGCAAGCCAATTTATCAAGATCGTCAGTGAAACATTTAATACAAGTTTACAAATTAATTATACACAGATAATCCTTTATGTCACTGACATGTTCCAAAAACATAAAATAGCAATTAACAAACTCATTTGGCTTGGGTGCCTTCATAGATTGTCTATGTATGGAAATAGGGCCTAACAATATCTCCATCAGTGTCTGTATTGTTAAATACTAACGAAGACCCTTGCATGCTAAAAAAATTCTTACAGTCCCATATTATTTCTTGTAAGTTACACAAAGTCATTCTTACATGGCAGTTGTTCTAGAGTTTGACCCGATGACCTATCGATCCGAGGATGCAACAGGCCATTGTTAACTTCCTCCGCTATGGCTTCAAAAGTAACCACAAAAATCCAGAGGATATTATTGTGATTTATATTAAAAGGTATGATAAATTAAATCCACAAGAATGTTATCTTTCTTTCAATCTAAAAATCATATATGGTTGCAAATGATGGTTCTAGACGATCTGTTTCAGTCACAAACATGTGATGGACAGGTACTCATACACACATCTCATACTGGTGTCCTGGTATCCTGGGTTTAAATCACTATTCTTTTCCCCTTCCTTAGATTTTTTTTATTCGTCCACATATAAAACATGCCCGACCACAGAAGTAAAAAGCTGTGACTCATAACCCAGAAAATATGGTACATGTTACAGACTTCAAATATACCGTACAAGTCAACATTTCAATTATAAATTATAAGTCAATTGTGTAAATTAAAATATGCAACAGATATAATAGAGTAAAAGTTCAGGTGATTTTGTACAGAACATAGGTCTAAATATACAATGGAAGTCACAATATTCAAATTCACAGGTGATTTTGTACAGTACACTAGGTTCAAATACAAAGTGGAGGTCACAATATTCAAATTCACAGGTGATTTTGTACAGTACACTAGGTTCAAATATAATGTGGAGGTCACAATATTCAAATGTACAGGTGATTTTGTACAGTACAAAGGTCTAAATACAAAGTTAAGGTCACAATATTCAAATTCACAGGTGATTTTGTACAGTACACTAGGTTCAAATATAAAGTGGAGGTCACAATATTCAAATTCACAAGTGATTTTATACAGTACACTAGGTTCAAATATAAAGTGGAGGTCACAATATTCAAATTCACAGGTGATTTTGTACAGTACACTAGGTTCAACTACAAAGTGGAGGTCACAATATTCAAATGTACAGGTGATTTTGTACAGTACACTAGGTTCAAATATAAAGTGGGGGTCACAATATTCAAATTCACAGGTGATTTTGTACAGTACACTAGGTTCAAATGCAAAGTGGAGGTCACAATATTCAAATGTACAGGTGATTTTGTACAGTACAAAGGTCTAAATACAAAGTTGAGGTCACAATATTCAAATTCACAGGTGATTTTGTACAGTACACTAGGTTCAAATATAAAGTGGAGGTCACAATATTCAAATTCACAGGTGATTTTGTACAGTACACTAGGTTCAACTACAAAGTGGAGGTCACAATATTCAAATGTACAGGTGATTTTGTACAGTACACTAGGTTCAAATATAAAGTGGAGGTCACAATATTCAAATTCACAAGTGATTTTGTACAGTACACTAGGTTCAAATATAAAGTGGAGGTCACAATATTCAAATGTACAGGTGATTTTGTACAGTACAAAGGTCTAAATACAAAGTTGAGGTCACAATATTCAAATTCACAGGTGATTTTGTACAGTACACAAGGTTCAAATACAAAGTGGAGGTCACAATATTCAAATTCACAGGTGATTTTGTACAGTACACTAGGTTCAAATACAAAGTGGAGGTCACAATATTCAAATTCACAGGTGATTTTGTACAGTACACTAGGTTCAAATATAATGTGGAGGTCACAATATTCAAATGTACAGATGATTTTGTACAGTACACAAGGTTCAAATACAAAGTGGAGGTCACAATATTCAAATTCACAGATGATTTTGTACAGTACACTAGGTTCAAATATAAAGTGGAGGTCACAATATTCAAATTCACAGGTGATTTTGTACAGTACACTAGGTTCAAATACAAAGTGGAGGTCACAATATTCAAATTCACAGGTGATTTTGTACAGTACACTAGGTTCAAATACAAAGTGGGGGTCACAATATTCAAATTCACAGGTGATTTTGTACAGTACACTAGGTTCAAATACAAAGTGGAGGTCACAATATTCAAATTCACAGGTGATTTTGTGCAGTACACTAGGTTCAAATACAAAGTGGAGGTCACAATATTCAAATGTACAGGTGATTTTGTACAGTACAAAGGTCTAAATACAAAGTTGAGGTCACAATATTCAAATTCACAGGTGATTTTGTACAGTACACTAGGTTCAAATACAAAGTGGAGGTCACAATATTCAAATGTACAGATGATTTTGTACAGTACACTAGGTTCAAATACAAAGTGGAGGTCACAATATTCAAATTCACAGGTGATTTTGTACAGTACACTAGGTTCAAATACAAAGTGGAGGTCACAATATTCAAATTCACAGGTGATTTTGTACAGTACACTAGGTTCAAATATAATGTGGAGGTCACAATATTCAAATGTACAGGTGATTTTGTACAGTACAAAGGTCTAAATACAAAGTTAAGGTCACAATATTCAAATTCACAGGTGATTTTGTACAGTACACTAGGTTCAAATACAAAGTGGAGGTCACAATATTCAAATTCACAGGTGATTTTGTACAGTACACTAGGTTCAAATACAAAGTGGAGGTCACAATATTCAAATTCACAGGTGATTTTGTGCAGTACACTAGGTTCAAATACAAAGTGGGGGTCACAATATTCAAATTCACAGGTGATTTTGTACAGTACACTAGGTTCAAATACAAAGTGGAGGTCACAATATTCAAATTCACAGGTGATTTTGTGCAGTACACTAGGTTCAAATACAAAGTGGAGGTCACAATATTCAAATTCACAGGTGATTTTGTGCAGTACACTAGGTTCAAATACAAAGTGGAGGTCACAATATTCAAATTCACAGGTGATTTTGTACAGTACACTAGGTTCAAATACAAAGTGGGGGTCACAATATTCAAATTCACAGGTGATTTTGTACAGTACACTAGGTTCAAATACAAAGTGGAGGTCACAATATTCAAATTCACAGGTGATTTTGTGCAGTACACTAGGTTCAAATACAAAGTGGAGGTCACAATATTCAAATTCACAGGTGATTTTGTACAGTACAAAGGTCTAAATACAAAGTGGAGGTCACAATATTCAAATTCACAGGTGATTTTGTACAGTACACTAGGTTCAAATACAAAGTGGGGGTCACAATATTCAAATTCACAGGTGATTTTGTGCAGTACACTAGGTTCAAATATACAGTGGAAGTCACATTATTCAAAAGTTCTGGTGATTTTGTACATGCTTAAGTCACAATGTACAAAAGATTTTGAACAGTATGAGTTAAAAGGTTAAAAAAACAGATAAATACATTGAACAAGTGATTTCTAAACAGTTAACTACATTGTACAAGTGATTTCTCATCAGTTACTACATAGTACAAGCAATTTCTAAACAGTTCACTATATTGTACAAGTGATTTCTAAACAAACAGTTAACTACATTGTACATGTGATTTCTCAACAGTTAACTACATTGTACAAGTGATTTCTCAACAGACAGTTCATTACATTGTACAAGTGATTTCTAAACAAACAGTTAACTACATTGTACAAGTGATTTCTAAACAGTTAACTACATTGTACATGTGATTTCTCAACAGTTAACTACATTGTACAAGTGATTTTTCAACAGTTAACTACATTGTACATGTGATTTCTCAACAGTTAACTACATTGTACAAGTGATTTCTCAACAAACAGTTAACTACATTGTACAAGTGATTTCTAAACAAACAGTTAACTACATTGTACAAGTGATTTCTCAACAGACAGTTAACTACATTGTATAAGTGATTTCTCAACAAACAGTTAACTACATTGTACAAATGATTTCTAAACAGTTAACTACATTGTATAAGTGATTTCTCAACAGACAGTTAACTACATTGTACAAGTGAATTCTAAACAGTTCACTACATTGTATAAGTGATTTCTCAACAGACAGTTAACTACATTGTATAAGTGATTTCTCAACAGACAGTTAACTACATTGTATAAGTGATTTCTCAACAGACAGTTAACTACATTGTACAAGTGAATTCTAAACAGTTCACTACATTGTATAAGTGATTTCTCAACAGACAGTTAACTACATTGTACAAGTGAATTCTAAACAGTTCACTACATTGTACAAGTGATTTCTCAACAGACAGTTAACTACATTGTACAAGTGATTTCTCAACAGACAGTTAACTACATTGTATAAGTGATTTCTCAACAGACAGTTAACTACATTGTACAAGTGAGTTCTAAACACTTCACTACATTGTACAACTGATTTCTCAACAGACAGTTAACTACATTGTACAAGTGATTTTTAAACAAACAGTTAACTACATGTACATTGTACAGGTGATTTCTTAAAAGTCAGTGAACTAAACTGTACAAATAATTTTGTAATAGACAAAACTTAATGGTACAAGTGATTTTGTACAAAGCAATAAATGCCGACATACTGATGACTTACATGTAATTGGGTACAAGCCATTCACTTCAAATGTTTAGGTGATTGTTTGCAGGCCACTTGGTTAAACAGGTGATAACAGTCATTTTGTTCCAATTACTGCATCAAATGTAATATTTTGTAAAATTTGTAATGTTATTATGCACTGGTGATTTTGTACAAGTGGTTAAGTTTGAATGTAAAATGACTTTATATCAAATGTCATTTCAAGGACCAGCATTAGAAATACAAAGTTCAAATAAGCATGTACATATTTTTGTCATTATTTTTCTTCTTTACAGTTCCTATAATTTTCTCTCTTCCTAGAGGTGGAGGTGGCCTAAATAGAACTGGTCAATAAAAATGTCACAATGTCCACATCAAGACTACTTTAAGTGAAAAGGAAGTCTCAATTTTGTTCGGAGCTGGTGTCAATCTTAAGATGTTAGGGCCAGCAAGTGCCCTGAGCTGGTAGGTAAAACTACCCCACAGAGAAACATTCACAACTGTATCCTTGATTTACTACATACTTGCCTGGAAAAAAATTAATTGAAATTTTTTTTGATGTTGTGACATTTTGTGTGCCATTTGGGGAACATTACCTAAATGAAAAATTTTATTTTCAGTCACTTTGGACTTACCTGGAACACATTCAAAGTTCCTATGGTCCATAAACTGCTCAAGGTTTCCAAACAGACTCCCGCACGTGTCACAATGGAACTCTCCTGTGTCTCCCGAATCTGATCGGTTACCATTGACAACACCCTCTCCATCAGCATTGTTGCTCATTTTGATACCATTGTCACCTTGTTCAATACTGTCTGACACACACAATCTCTTGGCCACTACAAGTGAATATTGGCAAGTTGTTTTAAAGAAACACTAAAACATGACAAGCAATGTTCTGTAAATTCATTCTTTTACAAACTTCTGCCATATTGCTTCAAGTTATTTGGCATGCAAGTAATATTGGGTGATGGTTAAAGAGGCTGTTATGTTCCTAACAGCAATGGGAACCACTGTCCAGGTGTAAAATACCTTGTTGTGCATTATACACCCCATAAACAACTACGGCAAAGCATTACAGCATCTCAAGGTATTATCAGCATTTGATAGAATTTTCTAAAAAACAATTTTGATTGTTAATCCACATTTAGATTGTGACTTTAAATACCTTCCAAAGTAATTTCACAACAAAGAAAAATAAATGATGTAGCTTCAAACTTTGAAATGAAACATGACTTTTGTATGAAAAACAACTTAACATATTTGTCACACCTGAAGGTTGGATACAGAGGAAATAATATCCATATTTACAGCACATAGTGGATAACTCAGTCACCACACTATAACTTATCCACCAACTTAGTACCCACAAAATAATATAACCCTCTCAGTTAATTCAGTAACCCTTTAACTCAACAATGCAATGCATGCTGGTAGAAATGTGAGACACCATGCTGACATGAAATTTGATTCTTTACCCTATATTAAAAATGAAAACAAAAAAACACTAAGAAATTTCTTCAATCCAGTGCAATATTTTGTACTTTTTTCCGTTACAAAACACCTTACTTTGCAGAAATACCAAGCAAATGTCTTGGTTAAGCTTTTATGTTGAGATTTGTTCAATAAGGAATAAGGATTCTGTTCCCTTACGAACACAAAGTCCATAAAATTGCCATCTTTTTCTCACTTCTTGATCTTCAATTTTAAATGGCTGTTGAACTTTTGTTAGTATTATGTGACCATGTGGTGTCATACTACTGTGTCCAGTCAAAAAGATATATCAGAGTGATGACATCTTAAAAAAGTGATCCCCATCAGCAATTATACCTTCTAATGACTTTATAGTTCTTCTAAGTATGTACAACCCAAAATAACTCCACCTTCAGGTGTTGCTGTACTAGTTCAATATTTGCCTGGCTCACATCAATTGATGCTAATGTTACTTACATGGTTCCTCCTCCACATTTTCATCCTCATGGACTGGTTCCATCTCTCCTTCCACGTCATCCTCCTCTTCCCCCGATCCTGTCAACAATACAATCATTACATGAAGATAGACAATTCTCTGGTCCTCTCAAATTGTATGTAAAGAACTGGCTAACATGCAACTGTCAAGCACCTGATCTCACTTACATTAAAATTACTAAGTTGTCATTCTGAGATATGCTCTGACAAAATCATACCATCTGTGATATTTGGAACTCAAATTATTTGAGTCCTTGACTAATGCTTTTCCTGTGGGACTCAATCAAATTTTGAGAACCCATTATATTCCTTTGTAACTGGTCTCATCAAAATTTTAGAAATGGTGCTCTGGACGTAACAGAAAAAATCCTGGAAAATTGACTGATCATACATGAACACAATACAAACCACTTTAACTACGAAAATTAAAGAAATGCATTTTAAGATCTAGACATACTTGCATAGATGTTTTTATTGATTTATTTTTTATTAAATAATCCCAATTTTTTCTCTTGATTTGGTCTGTGTACCTAAGATCTAATGCATGATACAGAACTGATACTTTCTAAAAAAAAATTATCTAAACACCACTACTTCACACAGATGTGTAGATACAAATGCTGATGACAAAGTTATACCTTAATAGACTCAGTTCCACACCTTTATCATGACAAGGCAAAGATTTCTAACATTATCTGTTCTATACCTTGTAAACTGGTGTGGTGAATAGATTTGATCAGAGACCCAACTGTGAGTTTTAGTTTGTGAGTCCCATGTTTAGTCAATAACCACACAACACAGGTGATATTAGCATCTTCATAAAACTATATTGGTAATCTTACGAAATGAAAATCTGTCAAAGTTATTATCAAACTTCTCCACTTATAAGAAAGTATAATCAAACCCTACACAATAACATCAATGTTACTGTGCCCTTGAACATGCATTAATGTTACAATTCATTCTTTTGGGGAAAAAACTTTTACCACACAAACTTTCATTTTCAAGAAATTGTTTTCACAATTCTAACAAAGCCACTATGGAAATCATAATGTATTTGTGTATGACACAAAACTGTACACCAGCTACCAGTAGCTTGTACAAAGCTAATGTCTCCATAGAATTGTCATTTGATAAGTGCTGCAATATGCCTTCCCTGGCAGATTGAAATATTCTGGAAATTGGGTTGGTGAGATAAGGGCTTTTCGTTTCAATAAAAATTAGGCAGCACCCAAGGGGATCTTCCACACACCTCAAGTGCCAAATGTATCTTTGATATGAGATGATTTTTAGTGAAGATCTGCTACAAAAAGCTCAGGGCATTAAGTGAATATTGTGTTATTGAAAACATGATAATTACTGGCAACAGAGAAAGTTGTTTTAACTTTTAACTATATATGAGCCACATCCTTCCACACATTTATCTTTTAACCAGACCATCTATTCATCACGTTTAAATTTCAACCAGTGAAGCCCCATCTATTCAGTCTTCAAAGATGCAGTGGTAACTATCTGACATTTGAGCATGTCTTGTAACCATGACAATCATTATGTTATTATGACAAACATGAGGCCCATACAGAAACGGTCACCTAAGTTGAATTTTTGCTTTTAACAAATGACAAGCACAAACTTAACAAAACTGTCTTTGCCAATTTGCCAATAAACAGCATACAGATTAAAAACTGCAGAGAATTGTGTGTTGCAAGTGTGGATTTAGAGGATATTGCAGAAATTTGAACAAATCCAACTCTTAGGGCCCTGCAATGAAATTTTCAAAACATTGAACCTCCTTGTTAGCCCTTCATTCCAGCATACTACAGGCCAAATAACAGATCTCTGGATCTTTCGATTATCAAGTAGAAATCAATTAAGATTTTAACACATTTGACCCCTGTGACATTGAAAGTCAGTAAATTAAGGGTATAACTTTGAACAAACTTGGTACCCATTCATCCAAGCATACTACAGTCCCAATATCAGAACTCAGAGCCTTTCAGTTATTAAGAAGAACTCAAGAATGAAATTGTTTATGCTGAACAACACACTATGATGGACAAAAGGTGATTGCAATAGGTCGCTTGGCGTATAGGTCTCAGGTGACCTGATAAAAAGTAGTAGATTTAGGTAAGTCTGTATATTACAAAGACAAACAGCTGTTTCTATGACAAAATTGGTGTTATCACTACACAAATTCATTGTAAAGAGCTGGCCTGTATCTGCATCTTTCCGAAATTTCAAAATTACGCAAATGCATGCAAATGGCGCTAGCAAACATTGTGTAGTGAAATTCACTGACTTTTTAAAGCATAACTTATCCTTCTTGGCACAGTTTCAATTTTAGTGTTAGCTGATTACAACATTTATTTTCACCAGAAAGGTACAAACAGAATTACTGTCATCTTAGTTAGGTTGTCATTATTTGGGATTCAAAATCCAAATCAGAAGTGAAAAGGTAAGGAATCCCTTGCACCCAGCCATGGCCAAAGGTAAACCGAAAGAGTAAACTGTAAGGTCTCCAACCCCTAGGGGCCTAAGAGGCGGGGCCTAAGAGACAGGGCCAAGAGGGGTCCAATTGACTGAAACTTCAAATTTCTCCATCTGAATACGCAAATATGATAGAATCTGCAATTATTCTTGATAGATGGAAGGGTCTTAAGGTGCTTTTCCAAAATTTCCCCCTGGAAGGGGGATAAAATTTACTATAGGTAATATAAAACAAGAGGCCCATGGGCCTTAACGGTCATCTGACAAAAAGCAAGCCAAACCTAGAAAGTGGGTTGAGGTCATTCATTTGAACAAACTTGGTAGCCTCTCCTCCAAGCATCTTATAGGCCCAATATCAGCACTCATGGACTTTTGCTTGTTGAGAAGAAGTCGTTTGTATATTTTAACATATTTGACCCCTGTGACCTTGAAAGTGGGTTGAGGTCATTCATTTGAATAAACTTGGTAGCCTTTCCTCCCAGCATGCTACAGACCCAATATCGGCACTCATAGACTTTTGCTTATTGAGATGAAGTCCTTTGTATATTTTAACATATTTGACCCCTGTGACCTTGAAAGTGGGCCAAGGTCATTCATTTGAACAAACTTTGTAGGGCTCCATGCCATACTATGGGCCAAGTATTAGCCCTCTAGGCCTTCTAGTATTTGAGAAGAAGTTATTTAAAGATTTTGACATATTTGACCCCTGTGACCTTGAAAGTTGTTCAAGGTCATTCATTTAAACAAACTTGATAGCCCTTCATCCCAGCATGCCACAGGCACAATATCAGCAATCTGAGCCTTTTGGTTATTGAGAAGAAGTTGTTTAAAGATTTTAACATATTTGACCCCTGTGACCTTTAAAGTGGGTCAAGGTCATTCATTTGAACAAACTTGGTAGTCCTTCATCCCAGCATGTCACAGGCCCAACATCTACACTCTGAGCCTTTTGGTTAATGAGAAGAAGTTATTTAAAGATTTTAACATATTTGACCCCTGTGACCTTTAAAGTGGGTCAAGGTCATTCATTTGAACAAACTTGGTAGAGCTCCATGCCAGTATCCTCTGTGCCAAGTATTAGCCCCCTAGACCTTCTAGTATTTGAGAAGAAGTCGTTTGAATGAAAAGTTTACGGACGGCGCACGGCGCACGGCGGACGACGACGGACGAAGCATGATGACTATAGGTCATCGGACCCTTCGGGTCAGATGACCTAAAAATGTACACTTTTGAGTATTATTTGTTGATTTTCTACTGGAAAAAGGTCAAACTGGGTTATAGTTATTACTATATAATGACAGTTTGATGATATGCATATATTGACCTTAGTTGACCTCCAGGGGCTGATGGGCAGTTCCAAAAAGGGTCAAATTGACTGAAATTTCAAAAATCTTCTCAATACTCAATAATGGTAATATACATTACTCTTCTTGGATGGGAAATTCTTACGGTGCTTTACCCAACATGCAAATTTCATCACTCCAGGATCTCATATTTCCCCCTGGGGAGGATATAAAACTACCTATTGTTTAAATGTGAAAAAGACATTTTCGAACATAATTTGTTTATTTTCTATTCGAATAGGTCAAACATGGTTTTAGCTATTAGAATGGGATGACAGTTTGATAATATGCACATATTGACCGAGGCTGAAACCTGGGGTTGATTGGTATAGCCAAAAGGGATCAAATTGCTTGAAATATCATAATTCTTCACAATACCTGTACCCAAATATGGTAGAATCATTTACAATAGATTACATAGGAAAATTACATTTCTGAGCATAACTTGTTTTTAGTTTTAATTGGAAATAATCCAAACTTGGTTGGCATATAATGATGGTTTGATGGTAAACAGTTATTGCTCCTGGCTGATCACTAGAGGCTGATGGTGGGCAGGGCCCATGGGGTCAAATTTCAAAGATCATCTCTCCATATATATCCATATATAAAATCTATTTAACATTTTCTTCATGGTTTAAAGTTTAAATTGAAAAATTTAATTTTTAATTGAATTTTTTGAAAATCCAAACATGGTAAAAAGCCTTAGCATGGGATGGTAGTTAAAGTCATGTACAGTTTAAACTTGCATGATATGTAGAATGTAGTTCAACTTATCTTATTTTGTCAACAAGGTTATTTCAATGTTACAAGAACAATGACAGCATTGTATCTCAGATGGCTGTTAAGGTCCTGAGGCCTCTTGATATAAAGTTAATATAACTTGTATCACAACTGTTGAAACATAAAAGAAAAAATGCATCACCAACAATAAAAATCCTGCTAGGTTCCGCCTTGACTTAAATGCAAGTAAAAATATTGCGACTTGTCTAAAGTTTGACCAACATCTCCCAAAGCATAAAACCATTGAAGTGCTGACAAAAACTTACTTAGAAAATCATAACAATGACTTTGACTTGTATACTACAATTCTGAAACTTCACCTTGTGTGGGAGTCTTTTAGAACTGACTGAAGTTTGATCAAATACCCTTCAAGAAATGATGCTGCAAAAGCAGTGACAAGGATTTTCTGAAAACAGAGGTAAAGTAGTACCAGTGACCTTGACCCTAAATCTGAATTTGTTTGAGATATAATGATCCTTTGTAAGTGCATGGGATTAGTTTGAATACGATTCAATAAAGCTGACAGTGCTAGTTACAAAAATGTCCATGTTGTAATAAAAAAAAGTTTTTCAGAATGCTTACGAGACCTCCCCCTTAAGCCAATGATATCTTTCAGTCATTGTATCTAAGGAAATGGCAGACATTTTAGTCTAAACCTTGCTTGGAAATGTGTATGGGCATCCAAAGGTATAAAAGGCCTGCGACCTGTCTAATCGGTTACCATTATTACAATGAAGGCACAATGTGTCTAATAGGTACATAGCATAAGAATGTTTACTTTCTTTCATTTTTTTCTTCAGAGTGAATGGAGAACTTGGTAATGGACGTTGAATATGTATCTGTGACAATCATATATTATAACAACAGAAATACACATTAATTTACATTACAATTTACACGTCTTGCGCTGTGCATTTTGATGGAAAAAACACCCAATAAATCAGCAGATTAAACAAATCAGGAGTACAGACATAAATTCCTGTGTAATAAGCTTTGCTACTTCCAGTTACTTCCTTCAGATAAAGAGTTCACTACCCAAATTTTACACAATCTAAAACAGGTTACCACTTTGAATGGGTTTTACTAGTCAAGCATTTACACAACCAAGATTGAGAAAACAGTAAATAACAGTCATATCATATAAAGCATTTTCAAGCTCTTCAGTGACATAGTAAAATTGGATGTGTATAGAGTTCAGCGCACATGAAAATCTCAGGTAAGTGTGTTCTTTTTGGGTCAGTTTGGCAAGGCTTGGACTAAAATGTTGACCACTTCCTTAAATATGCTGTGCAGAAGATATCGCAATCATATGGGGCATCTCTGAAGCATTTGGGAAAACAGAAACTTTGGTGTTTATTTTCATCTAAAAATTATTTCTTTTTAACCTGCAATGTCAGCTTTAAAAAATGAATCCCAGAGGAAGCTAACAAGAAAATTTTCTAAAAATAGTTACAGTGACCCTTGAATTCTAACTTTTGCAATACGTAAAGCTGCCTTGTTAGTGTGTGAAGTGTGATCAAAATCTCTCTAGGAGTGAAGATGTTTAAAAGCTGACAATGATAAATAATACATACATAAAGACACATCCCTATATCCCCTGTGACATTCGTACTTTATACAGAATTTTTCTACTTGACTTTTAAATGATTATTATTAGTAGCATCTGAGATAACAATTTGCTATAGAGCTTTCTCTATTTTCATCAATAAATCTGCAATATGAGCAGTGATGAACTCTCGCGGTTCTAAATTTTCTTTTAAACACCATTAATCATTTTATGATGTTAAATTTCCTTTGAATTTGATATTTGGAAAACGGAACAGTCACTGTACACAGACTTCCTCATACTGTTGATGAACCCTGATGCTACTTCAGTCATATGTTTGATCAATTTATAGGAATCATAAGTTCATCACTATACCTAACAAAAGAAGAAAACACTGTCTTTATTATGTGCTCTTTCTGGTACTTAAGTTATACACAATAGGGTAGTTAATGTTTAAAATCACCAATATCTGGCCACAATCCTGTACATATTTTACTTTATCAACATTATTTATGATTGATCCCTGTCATTTTATAGGTATTTTCATGCAATCTTATAGAAATTAAGTGGGTACACATATCTTTTAGCACATTTCTGTGATACCAATTTGCCAAATATCAGAATGTTCTGATCCAGGAGTTTACAGTCTTTAAGAAGAAGCTGTTAAGTTCCAGACAGTTAACGGTCTGTCCAATTATCAAAATTACAAACTTCTATAACACTTTGTATAACTTTTAATCTAACCATATCTAGGTAATACAATACAAAGTTAACAGCGAACAATATTATAACATTGTATATCATAAAATCTAATCCTCTATTCATACTGTTCCTGTTTATCAAAAGATTGCTATTGGTTGAAAAAACTTTATACAGTGTAGCAGAATTGCTGATTATCTAGGAGTATAATCACATTAATTGTTGAGATGCTGATTTCCATTTACACACTTATATTTAATGATCTGTGATGTGAGTTACCTTTTGTTTTTTGTTCTAAGAAATCAATATTGAATTATAACAATATATTTCTCTAAGATCCAATAATTCAGTACATTATTCATCTAAATGAGACCTGTAGTCCCTGTGAGGTGGAGCTAATTTTCTGAATTATGTAATAGATTCTCTAGTTTATCTCGTCCTTTCTACTTAAATCCAAAACCCCCTAGCTGTCTTGAAATATTTCAATTTTGTTTCCATGCACCTGTTTTTACTAAACTTAGATATTTGAAAGGACAGCACATAACCCTTCTACGGGTATCAATTTGCATTGCAAATGACTAGAAAACTAACAAAAACATCAATATGAAAGCTCAATGTCCCAAAATGGAAAAAAAGGAAGAAAAGAAAAAATGTAAAGAGTAATTCTAGTATCTGACTGTAATCAAAAGATACACAGGCAATACCATAGGGAACCGATACTGCAAACTATAATTTCTAATCTACCAATACAGCCAGAGAGAATGATTCCCGTGGGCACGAAACATGCACAAGTAGACAACAAGTAAATATCATTGCTATCTAGGGACTACACACAATCTTTCTGAGGTGATCTCAGCAAGATGAAGACTTCTCAATATGGAAATTGTGCTGTCTGCAAATGTACTTGTCTCCCTGGAGTACTATACCATTTTCAGAACTAAGGGAGCATTTTCAAGCTAAATTTTCAAATGAAAAACTTGCAAGCCTAATTTATCGGAGAAATGGCCCACATAAAGTTGCCTGATGACACATACATTTATGTCACAGATGAGCAGAACACAAGGCAAATTGATATTGTGATCACCTCCATCTTCCTCAGAGAAAAGTTAAGGGTGTTCCTTTCTCAATCTCAATCACCCAAGCATCCACATACAAACACTAAGGAAGCTCGTCACAACCATTAAATTCCTCCAAAATTAAAATTTATTGTAACATATTTTCAAAAAACGTTTTTAAAACTGAACTTAAAAGTTCACTGCACTATTATTCAGAAATATTATTGTTCATAAAATATCAATTTTATTTCGAATGTTTCATGAAATATCCCCATGGTTTATGAAATATGTGTATTTGTTGCAACCACCATTTAATGTTAAAGTTCAACCTTTTCCTATAACATTCAGTTCATCAAAACTTTGATTTTCAATTATTACAGGTGATACCATCAATAAAACTAAAACTTTGACATTGTGGACATCCTGTTATTAATTAACATCTACATGTATCAATTAAATTCCCTTAAAGGTACCTGGCAGACAATTCTAGACATCAGAAGTTTTAGAAATATGCCACATACAAATGTTTCTTGTATAACTTTTTAACATTAAGAGTGGTCAAGCATGACATTTCAACCTCTTGACCTTGACAAACAATTACAATAACAAGATTTTTCAAGTGTACTAAGTATGAATTAAATAATGAATAAATTTGATGACTGTTTCACCAAGTCCAGATACAATACACACAAGACTTCATTCTAAAAAGGTAAATCAACATTTCATATTCTTGAGGTTTGATGTGTTATGGGGTATTAACAGCCAGGTCCATTTGAAAAGCTGTCCATTAATGATGGGGCCACTGATGAACATTGTTATAGTGCCATCACACCGAAATATCATAATCAAGACATAGCAGCAAGAACCACACAAGGCCACATTATACTATCAATAATCAAATCAGTTCTTGTGCACCCCATGGGATGCCAAGTACCCTGCCAGCATGAAGTATCATACATGTATTAATGACTGGTATAGGTCATAGCTTGGGGCAGAACAATAATGTCCCTTAAATACTATTTAACTAAGTTATGAGAGGGATATAAAAAAAAACCCAAAAAAACAAAGAGAAAAAAAATACCCCAAGTTTAGTTGCCTCCCTTGATCATGCAATTGGGACAGCAGGTACCCTTCTGAAGCTAGCTACCTGCAGGGCATTAAATACAACTGCTATAACGAAGGGTAATTATTATGTATTGTGTTGACCTCTTGCTTCAGACTTGGAGACAATTTGAAAAGGAAGTAAATTTAGGTATCAAGACTTATTAGGTCAAATATGTGTTTCTGCTAATTATTACCACTTGCTCATACATAATTAGACCTAGTTCACTATAAAACAATTGCATGACAATTAGGGTATCAGAGTGATTCAGATAATAATGCAGGGAATCAGTTTAATTTCATTACCAATAACTGCATGCATGGAAATGATTAAATATTGATTATAATAAATTTCAGATGTTTACTCCAAAATTAATTTGAGGTGTGAACATGTGTTTCTCTTATTGAAAATATGGTTTATTTTAAAAGATTGTTAAAAGCAGTTGTATTAATCTTTAAAACTAGAAATTGAATTTATTACATAAATGTTACCATTTTTACAGCTTTAAATGATTAACAAGAGGATGAAGGGACCTGCATTGCTCATATAACAAAGAATTTCAAGTATATTTGATAAATAATTTCCTTGCCAGGTTCAGGCTGTATAGTGGTCAAGCATGCACAGAAGTCGCCATTCTTTACAATGCTACAGACTAAACTTGGACAATATCCTTGTACAGAAGAAGGATGTCTGATGTCAGACTCCTGGTTCATACAAAATTAGGTTCCTTCCAACTAGGTGTGCTTCAGACCAAATCAGGACAGAATCAAGGCATTCCTTCGATAGAAGGACTTTAGAAAATTTCCTTTGTTTCATCTACTTCCACTGTTCAGCTCCACTCCTCCAATCCCAGAGGGATGAGACCCATCATTTATATGACACAGATTCCTCTTTTCCTACGTATGTGTCAGATCAAATTAACAAAAAATCTTGATATTTCTACAGAAGAAGAAGGATTTTAAAGAATTTTTTCTATTTCACCCTTTAGGCCTCGCCCCTCCCACCCCAGGGAGCCAAGACCCACTGTCTATACAAATTGATTTCCCTTTACCAAACAATGCTTCAGACCAAATTTTCACAAAATCCAATAATTCCTATATCAGGAGTAGGATTTAAAAAATTTGCTCTATTTCCCTTCCTGGTCCCTGCCCGGTCACTGCCCCTCTAACCCCAGAGTACCGAGACCCACCATTCTCCAAAACAGATTCCCCTCTACCCAAGAATGGTTCCAACCAAATCTGGACCAAACACAATTATTTCTCCAGGAGAAATAGGTATTTGAAGAGCTTGCTAAATTTCCCTTTGTGTACCCCCATACCTCAGGCTCCTGGGGGCCAAAAGCTAATTTATAATTTGGTTCCCAATCCCCTAAGGAAGCTTCTGAACAAATCTGGTCAAAATCTGTTCAGTCGTTCATGACTAGTAGCAATTTTTAGTACATTGGACCAGGTGAACTAAAAATTACCTCTACATCAATCCATCTGGTCATAGTATAATTTATATAGACTGAACACAACTAACCACAGTGAGATCTATATAGACTTGACACACTGACCACAGTGACATCTATATGGAATAGATATTCAAAGACCACAGAGAGACCTTAATACAGACTAGAGACATACTGACCACAATAAGATCTATATAAAGACTGGATATACTGACCACAGTGAGGTGAGACCTTAATACAGACTAGAGACATAATGACTACAATAAGATCTATATAAAAACTGGACATACTGACCACAGTGAGATGTGACCTTAATACAGACTAGAGACATACTGACCACAATGAAATTTATACAAACTTGACACACAGACCATGGTGAGATAAATAAAGACTGGACATTGACTATAATAATCAAGATGTTCATTGATTGGAAACACAAAGACCAACACCAGTTTATTATTTTCTGGACACTTACTGACCACAACAATTGTCTATAGACTCATACTGACCTCAATGTGATCTATATAACCTCAATGTGATCTCTGTTACTGGACACAAACTGACACACACTGGACACACAGAGACCAAAGTGAAATGTTTATAGAATGGATACTCACTGACCACAATATGATCTATTTTAGACAGGACAAACACATACAATCACCACAGTGATGTGTTAATAGACTGGACACTGATGGCCACAGGGAGATCTATATAGATCAGACACATACTGACCACTCTCAATTGTTTATAGACTGGACACACACTGACAACAGCGAGATATTTAGTCAGATGTTTATCAATGGATACTCATCACAACAAAATCTTAATAAACTGGACACATTCACCACAATGAGATCTATAAAGATTGGGCACACTCACCACCTTGAGATCTATATAGACTTGACACACTCATCTCAATGAAATCTATATAGACAAACACACTCATCTCAAGGAGATCTATGTAGACAAACACACTCACCTCAAGGAGATCTATATAGACTTGACACACTCACCAAGGAGACCTACATAGACTTGACACACTCACCACAATTAGATCTATATAGACAAACACACTCACCACAATTAGGTCTATATAGACAAACACACCCACCCCAAGGAGATCTATATATACTTGACACACTCACATCAATGAAATCTATATAGACTTGACACACTCACCACAAGGAGATCTAAATAGACAAACACACTCACCAAGGAGACCTATATAGACTTGACACACTCACCAAGGAGATATATATAGACTTGACAAACTCACCTCAAGGAGATCTATATATACTTGACACACTCATGTCAATGAAATCTATATAGACTTGACACACTCACCACAATTAGATCTATATAGACTTGACACACTCACCTCAAGGAGATCTATATATACTTGACACACTCATGTCAATGAAATCTATGTAGACTTGATACACTCACCATAATTAGATCTATGTAGACAAACACACTCACCTCAAGGAGATCTATTATAGACAAACACACTCACCTCAAGGAGATCTATATAGACTTGACACACTCACCACAATTAGATCTATATCGACAAACACACTCACCATAATGAGATATATCATAGACAAACACATTCACCTCAATGAGATCTAAATAGACAAACACACTTACCTCATTGAGATATATATAGATTTGACACACTCACCTCAATGAAATCTATATAGACAAACACACTCACCTCAATGAGATGTATCATAGACAAACCCACCCACCACAATGAGTTATGTTATAGACTGGACACATCACAATGAGTTCTATATAGATTGGACACATAGTGACCACAGTCAGTTGTTTATAGATGGACACACCACACAATGGCTTTAGTGAACTTTTTGTATTTTATCATTACATAGTGTTGAAATCTCACAGTAAACTCTACCACAAACTTAATGTTGGTTTCTAATTAAAGATATTTCACCTATTTTTTTTTTCTTCATTGAAAAAACATTTAGTAACCGACAACATGTAAATCCAAAATTGAACTAATTTTCTCCTCACAGGGTGAAATTGCAAAGTGAACAATATGCCAGATGTTTTTATCCTAATGATGTTTCTAGTTACATAATTATATAAGAACATGTGATATAATATCAGACATGTATGCACACATATATGGATAAATCACAATTAGATAAATGATATATTGACTTAGTATTCTACACTATGTTATAACTTTAATCTAAATCAACAAACTCATAACATCATTAAATTATAAACTATCAACTGTTGTCGTTAGTAATGTTGATATCAATATTATGACATTTACTTTTCAATTCACAATTTGGGAATGGCTGTTGACTTGCGTACAAACAAACATATTAAGTTATATCTACATGCTTCCTACTCACGTTTACAAGATCGAGGTCTGGCCTGCTTTCTCCTAGACATGAGGCTGGTCAATGGTTTAACTCCAGTGTGTCACAGATGTGTCAGCCTTGGGTTGTCGCACCTGTCCAGAGTTTGTCCTGTTACCTGGTCCCGCCACTCCGGGGGGTCGTGCTGTGTGCTGCTAATCAGTCTGTGGCAACAAATCCATACCATGGATAGCTAACATAAATGAGAATGTCAGAGTTCACAGTCAAAACTCATTCATTAAAGATAATTACCACCAGGGACATGGAATGGGAAGTTTGAAGCTGATGGTAGTTCGGATTAATTGTTCACCTGTGTGAGCTCAGGAGACATCGTCTGTTTTAAAACTACGCCTCTCGCTGTACAAGTTGTGACACTTGCTGGATAATCTACATTTTATATGTGAACCTAGGCCCGGTATCCTCAAGCCGAACTGGCGGGTTGGCGGGCACACAGCGGCGTGTTGAGTAAACCTACTTCCCTGGGCCTCCCTCGACTCTCGGCACTACAGTGAACCAGTCGTGATAATATTTCTCTGAAAGCTGAAGGCACAGCATGTGGGATTTGGGCTACGTCATGGAGATGAATATTGAATTGCTTTGTAACAAATCTATCCCCAGGGGACCCCTCCCTTGGGACCCAGCCTTAAAAAATGTCTTGGCAAAATCTTGGAATGAAGTGTGCCTTTGGGACTGTGACAGTCTCCGCTATCGCGAGACAAAGCAATATCTGCAGGTATTTTTAGCTGCGAAATCAGGGTGTGTTTCCCGATAACACATCTGTATAAATCGACTTCCTGTGGGAGTTGTTCCATGCTGATCGTCGATGAACAGATCCCAGTGGGGTTCCTATTCAATCATTCGCCGGCATGCAGCACCTTTCATTTGTAAACAGTCAGTCGGACATGCGCAGAGAACCGAAACAAGGGACGCCACTCTAACAACGGGTGCGTACCGTACTAACTCCAATAATCTAAGACGAAACTATTAAAGCGGCATGATCATTCAATTTTGTCACTTACGGATATGTGAAATGAAATGACAAACGTGACATTAGACAAACTATAAGGATACTAGATGATGATGATTTCTACATTCAGAAACATGCAGTCCTTTGCTACAATATAGGAGGTTTTATTTAAGCGACAGTAAATGGTCAATAGTTAACGTTGTACTGTATAAAACTTTTAACATGATTCGAGGAAAAATATGACCATCGGCATTGTTTCTCCGAATAAAAGAAAGTTGTTGAATTATCTGTCACCAAGTGACAACGTCTGTATGAATAATTTACACAGTAGTTAAGGAAAGTGCATTTAAAACCGCGAGCGCAAACATTTCAAAATACCGATCGACTGCCATTATTTATCATATGGAAGGAAGGTCCCTGTAACAGATATACTGTTACCAAGGCCATTTTATTTCAATTATTACACATACATAAAACATTAAACTCGTCGTAAAGCAATTTTCCAGCATGTTTTTATATATATCGTCTAGCCATACACCGTGAACTTATTATTAAAGTAAGGGATGTATCAGGACTTTAAACGTGCACGAGTTATGATAAGTTTTTTATTAAATGCATTTTAGGTCACCAGAGACTTTAAAAAAATCTCTAGCTTCTCCATACCCAGATAATGTAGAACCAAATACTCTTCATGGTTCGAAGTGTCTTACAGTGTTTTATAATGATAAACTTTATTTATTTTGGCAATAATTGCGAAACAAGTTTTTCCAACTTATATACTCGTGTTGGCTCTGATGGAATCGCGAGTGGGGCCAGTGCTTTACCATATAGTTAGTTTCATCATGACCTTAGGGTCTCACATTTCCCCTTGGGGAAGGGTAAATTTTACTATAGTTTATACAGGAAAATAACATTATTGAGCATTATTTATTTGTTTTTTTTTTATTTTGTTTTCTTTTTTTTTTTTTTTTTAGAAATAGTTCAAACTTGGTTAGAATCTTGTAAGATGACAGTTTGATGAGATGCACATATTGACCTCGGCTGACCCCCAGGGGCTGATGGGCGGGGTCAAAAATGGGTCAAATTGACTGAAATATTAAAGATGTCCTACTTATCATGGATGGAAGATTTTATATGGGAAAATTGAGTGTAATTTTTTTTAATTCAAATTTGATAAGAAGCGTAAGCATGGGACAGCAGTTAATGTATACACAATTTAATATTTGCATTATGTATACAATGTAGTTAAAGTTTTCTTACCTTTTAAAACAAAATCATTTCTATGACATGTTACAAGAAGTATTGTAACTCAGGTGACCGTTAAGGCCCTTGTACCTCTTGTTATTTTTGATTTTTTATTAAAAAAAAGTAAAAATATAGTAGCGTTTTTCTAAATGTTACGACTGACATTTGCTATAAAAATGGTAAAAGGCAGATTTGAAACACTAGTTTATGTGAGTAAAACAATAAAATAAAGGCATATCTCATAACAAAACTAAAATAGTAGAAAAAGAAAAAGCAAAACCCAAACAAACAAAAGTTACTTCAAACATGCACAAAATGCTAAGCATTTCCAGAAGATGCATTCCAAATGAAAATTTTAAGAATTGAGATTAATACCGGAAGAACAATAAAAAAAAAAACACTTTCCAACAACAGCTTTGAGTCACGAATCATTTTATAGAGGACCTTCCGTGATTTTCTATTTCACAGAAGATTTATGGAACAAGGCTCAGGATCGTTCGTAAAATAGAAATTCTTAAGGAGTTTCCTAAATCTCATATAAAACGGAAATTATTGTACCCGTGCGAACATTAGTGAAAGCAGTATGTTTTAATCGGATATCGAATATATATCGACGATGCTTTCACTCCTCATCACTTTTTGTGGTGACTTCCAGCATGAAGATTTCGATTAAGATTTTATTGTCATGCTCATCTGCAACAGGATTGGACACAAGTTATTAGAACATCATTTAAGCCTTTCCCAATACAAATTACAATTGAAGCATTTGGCAGACAAAGTACCATTGATCTGCAAACTGAAAATTATTTTTAGACTTATCATAATTTAAAATCTGTTACTAGATTAAATGAAATTGAGTTTAATTTCCATACAGGAGTAAGCCTAAATTAAAAAGGAAAACGGGGCTCCATATTAAAGATTAAGGAAATGCAGTTGTATCTGTCGTTATAATTGGGACAATTAAAGAGAAAAAAAAAATGAAAGCATTTTCACAAGGGTTCCCACATGAGAATTTTGCTTCATCAGCTAATGTTTACACAAAATGAACTATATTTCAAAGAACTACATCGATGACGTAACTTTGTATGAATTATATCTAAACTCTCTTTCACCAAATCCGTAGTAGACCGGGGGTTTTGGTTGGTTGAAGTTACAGAAGATTTGAAAGTTTACAAAGATGATGAAAATCTAGATGTTATATCAAGTGAATTCCAAGGTAGAAATGTAGAAGGAAAAGGAAGAATTAGTAGGAAATACATTTTTTGTAGTCTGTAGTTTGGAATTACAAAAATCCTTTCTGTTTCTTATAGGATATGTAATAGTTTGACCAACTGTTGGCGATAAATAGCGTCACAATGGAAACCATGGAAACCTTCAGCCAATGACAGGCCTCCCTTTGTCATTACTATACACGAGCTATAACAAACTGTTATTGATAAGGTAACATTATAACACTAATAACAGAAAATGTATATGATCAATAAATTAATAAGCGATTGCTTAGAGCTGGACCATCGAATACTGTTAATAAAGAGAAGTCTAATTTTCTTTGTTTTTTGTTTGTTTGTGTGTGTGTTTCCCCCACAGTGTTCAATAATGATATTGATGATGGAAATAGAAGTTGATTTCTCATTCTTTTTTTTAAGCATGTCTATGAAATAACAGGGAAAAATATTAACGTTTATGAGAGCCTGATTTGATTGGAACCGGGACATAATCTAATTTAAAAGAGATTCAAAGGTAATATCCGGTACTTCTGTAATGTATACTTTGGTTACTAAACGGTTAGAGCACGTCAATATGGACATATAGCATGTTCACACTACTCTTTTATCACCGCAGTACCAGTCTATACTAATTTTAATGAATAAAGGCCATCAGTTAGATAAACTTAATTGTGGCAACGAATGTCTGTTATTCACGAAAATAGCAATAATGAATAAAAACCGATTTTTACACAGATTCCGAAGCTTGTAGTTTGTTGTTGTAGAGGAAAAAAATGCACAAACATTATTTTTGTTGCGCTTTAAACTTACTTTCTAAAATCTAACTTTTCAAGTAGATCATCATCAGAATAAAACTTGTTTTTTAGAGAAATTCTCCATCCTGAAGGATAAGGGTTAATTGAGAATACTGTATATGACATGTTGTGACATAGGGATTGACATGAATAAGACATTCTATAAATGTAAAATTAAAACGTTGTTGCAATGTTTCTACTGATCTCAACATGAAACACTTACATCATTATGTATTATAACGTACTTCCTCGCACCCAACTAATGATTTCAGAGTTATCTGCGGGGACGCATATGAAAAAAATTAAATAAAAGAATTTATTTTTAACGTTATTAAGTTTGATGAGATTATGTCACCGTCGTGATTATAGAATAACCACCAAACTTGGCGTCAAGTCTCTGATTTGTGATAATATAATCTTATACAAGGTTTTACAATACCTGTTAAATTGTACGCTGAGAATGATGTCATATAGCGCTGACTGCTACTTGTGTATGGTGATTGTCATTGTTAGTACGCTCTTATTATCGATGTGCATTAAACCTAGTCAAACGTACATACACGAAATAATCGATTTCTGAGGCGAGACTCACATTGGCGGGACCAATTCTTCTTTCATGCGATGTCTTACATATAACTCACTAAATTTCTTTCCATTACAAATGCAACACGTAAGAATTTCTACAAATTTGGTTTTGAAATACTAACCCCTATCAATAAAACGGATCTCACGAGGAGTATATGGTTGACATCTTTATCGCACAACAGTAAACTTTGGTTCGGTTTTTTTTATTACTGTGACATATATGTAAATAGGGAGGAACATCGAATTCGTAGAGATTCGTAGAGTTACAGGACAAAACATTTATGGTTATTGTACATCTGGTGGTTTATGACGAGATCAAAAAAAAAAGATCAAAATCAAAATCATAGCCAAAATGATACATGGGTGAGTTTCTACGAAGATGTTGTACAGTCGGATGCCAGGTTGTCTTTTTAAAGATAAATGTGACAGAAATTCTTTATTCTCAGTTTTCACACCTGGCTACAATCACTCGTGTATTACCTCAAGATTTTCAATCGGAAGCAATTTAGATAATGCCCAGCTTTCCCAGCTTTCTAAATCCGTTGTTATTTTGTTTCGTTTATAATTAACACTGTTAACATAGAACAACCTCCCTTCGCTTGTGATTTACTGGCGTCAATTTTGCGATCTGAAAAATCGCCGAGAATCAAGACAAATCTGGTCCAAGAGCGTTAGAAGGCGCCTTCAGCTTTATCGACACCACCCGAAATGTAATCTAGATTAGTCCGAATAATGCCACGTCTTCAAAATAAATACAATGTTAGTGTAACTAAACTAGTGCGCATATGCACCTGACTTCATACTTTCGAGCCTCGAACACATTTAACTTCATAACATACAGCAAAACTAACAGGCATACTTTCTACAAATCACACAATAAAACACTAGGCATACTTACAAACCTCGAACGTGCCGATCTTCAAACCGCGTAACAAAATCACCACCAGGCCTACATGCGAGCCTCGAACGCATCTAACTTAAAACTACACAACACTTATGAGCCTCGAACATTCTTAACTTCATAATTACGAGCCTCGAATGCGCCTTCACATCACACAGAGAAACTATCAAACATACTATTACAAGCATAGAAATTCCCTGAAATAGGTATGTACTAGAAATCTGTCAAAAAATGTACAAAAGACACAAGACAACAGCAACTTTTAATACAAATTTAGAGTTTGATATACTAGAGCCAAACAATGAATTGAAATGCATTATACATCTGTTTCGTACTTCTAGGACTCGTTAATGAACCGAGACAGGAAGGCCCACTAATCCCATAATAAAATTAATTTCGTAATTTCGCATATCAGATGATTTGAGAACAGCGTCAAGTATATATGTATATTCTAAAGCGTGCCACTATTCGAATGAAAAGTTAAATCGTGGCGTGCAGGTAGGTTACAGCAAACTTTGGGGACTTAAAGTCCACCAGCGGTGTCTACCATGTGTTATCTCCAAGACTGTACAGAAGACATACAACTGATTAGCACCTGTAAAATAGATACAGTAGCGCCAAACAATCCAATCTTACATCCCCTAACACTTCCAATACAGAAACACTCCGGTTATTTCCTCCATTTACTCTGAACCCATTGCATCGAATCTTTTCAATAAGAAACGAATACTGGAAGAACTGAGTGTAGTTGACAAAAGAACTAATACTGCCTCTGTGTGCTATTGCCCTACCCCTTTTAATAAATATGCTCCAGCTATCCATATAGTAACTGACTTTTTAAGCACATATATAGTAACTCACCTTTTAACATTATCTAAAACTTTAAAATACGAGGGGTTTTTAATGAATGGCCCAAAAGATCGTGAAATCCCGTAATTTGATTGGAATACTTACTAATTCTGTGTCACAGAGTGAGTGAAACCAGAGTATGTTGTGTTTAATTCACTTTCAGATTGGTTTAAATAATTCGTTCTATTAAGACACCTAACTTCATACCATAAAAGGAAACCATATATTACACCACGGAATCATGGTGTCGGACATACAGTTTGCTCATAATCTTCTTTCAACTGCTTCTTCCAAATCCCTTTGCAAAGGACCTTCTGTCAGCATCGTTCAAAAGGAATCGTGATATTGGAAACCAATCCTAGAATATCGAATCCGCCGCGGATTTTTAATACCGTACCATTAACGGGAGGAATATTGAAATGAGAAGCTGTCCCTGTTGGTTCGGTTTTAGGTAAATATCGAGATAAGGACTGTTGTTATTGTCGTCATTCATGGGAAAGAGCTCGAACAAGGGAGGGTATCTAGCTATTTTCTTCTCTTAATAGTTAATCGATTCCTCATTATGTAACACAGTATATCATAAATGAATCTTAAAATTAAATCGAAGGATTGATCAAGGTATATGCCACCTGTTTTAATCATGTCTTCCATTTTTAGATTGAAATAGGTCATATGGGTGTTCATGGATTAAAATTTTTGCTCTCTCTGGGTAGTTCAATGCACCCGACTGACTCTGTTGGTAAACAACATTTGAATGTTTAAAGATGGCGACTTTCATTTGGCTTAATTAAGAATACACAACGGTGGCCACAATCCTGGAATGATTAGCCTCTAATAACACAGTAAATGTAATATTTAATACTCATTTTACTGGTAAGTACTCAGGTTTTTCAGACTAATTCGGACATTATGATTGTACGTGGTCAAAAATGGTTCATATATGATAGTTTTATGTGAACTCTAACGTCAAGTCTCCACTGTATGTACACAGTTAAACACTGTTTTCTACCGATATAAATGTATATATCATTCAGAAATTAGAATAATGATGGATGTTTTTCTCTTTGTTCTGGATAGAAGACAAGGAAGAAGCACTTTACCAGTAATAACAATGGGTATGTTTTTATAATTCTAGATTACTATATCGATATTTTGAACAGATTTCATTTCCACAACGTCTTCTTGTAGTGAAGATTTTTTTTCTCATTTCGCTGTGTTATTTTTCTCAGTCGGGCAATGATGTAGATGGCAAGAGCTTGACAATGTAACGCCCGTATCCATTGTGAAATGTATTTCTTATGTAATATGTATATCTCAGATTATTTGCATTTCGAGCATATTAAGTCGTTGATAGAGAGAAAAGAGCTTTCGTTTTCTGTATCGTTTCAAAAAGTGAGAAATTACTTTGTGTAAATAAATTAGCAACAAAGTATGAAATATTGATCGTTTTGATAAATCAAAAGATATATGGCCTTCGTGTTGGGTGACAACACACTGATATGTGTTGCATTTGAAGTAAAAGAAATTTTCCCTGTTTTATCTATTTCTCTGTGTTGTATCTATGTAATCATGTATTGGTGTAACACATTTTGGGCGTCGTGAGTTTTATTAGCGACACCCACCACGTAAAGCTACAGTTGTATATCAATATTATAACAGCGAAACCACTCGACATGCTTAACGGGAATTGGACACATCTAATTTCAAATCTCACAAGGATGTAGAATCGGTTATGGAATCAGGATGTGTACTATCTAAAAGTTCGTAACAGATCCATCAGCAATCACGCTTATGTAACTAAGTGGAGAGCAGCTCATGTCATTTTCAGAAGATTAATATCCAATTTTGGCACAGATATAGGGTAGATTAGGTCAATAGATTTCTTAAAACATGATACGATCAAGTATCAAACACGACTTTAGTGATGCGGTACACAGCTTAACTTACATATCGTTTAACTGCATAGATTTAACTGTGATCTTCAAGATACCAAAAAGAAATCAGAAAAAAGTACAGATAACATTAAGTGAAAGTCTGGAAATGATTAGACATACATCCATATAGAAGAGATATGAGAAGTTGTGAAAACGAAAACAATGTGTCGAATTACATAAGAAAACTTAAGTAAATCCGTGACTTTTAGTGAACATGGATGGCTACTTTGTTACTAGACATGTACTAATGGAAGGAATCTAACTTTATATCACAAAACGGAACCACCAGACATATTAACGAGCATCGAACACATCCAACTTCATATCACACACCGGAACTACTAGACATATTAACGAGCACCAAACACATCTTATTTCATATCACACAACGGAACCACCAGACATACTAATGAGCATCAAACACATCTGACTTCATATCACACAACGGAACCACCAGACATACTAACGAGCATCGAAAACATCTGACTTCATATCACACAACGGAACCACCAGACATACTAACGAGCATCAAACACATCTAACTTCATATCACGCAACGGAACCACCAGACATACTAACGAGCATCGAAAACATCTGACTTCATATCACACAACGGAACCACCAGACATACTAACGAGCATCGAAAACATCTAACTTCATATTACACTACAGAATCACGAGACATATTAACAAGCAGCGACCAGAACAAACTTAAAATCTTACGCGGAAAAATTATATTTTCTAGTGTGATTTAATGGTGACCAGGACATTTTTTCTACAATCTTCATCAATCATCATCTCTTCAAACACTATTTTGTAAGCTTTTCCTATTCATGGTCAAAATTCAACTTAGAAATCGTGATTTTTGGAACACAGTCAACCTAGAATACGGAAATAACTGCGCCATGTCATCACCATAGGTTTGGGGAGCTGGTTGTTACTATCCAGAAAAAAGAAAATTCACTAAAAAAAACTTGAAATCCTTTTGCGTATCATTCAGCTGAGGGAAAAGTTAACACTGCTGGTTGTATAGGTAACGATCGAGAAAATCGGATACTGTTGTAATCTGCCGAATCGATCTCATTGAGTTTCATCTCTGGTGGATATATCCGAAAAAACACTTAGATATCTATATATATATATATATATATATATATATATATATATACAAACTCGTTTTATACTTACATCGAAGACAGATATATCTCGATATTCTGATCCGTTTATGAAAAATCATAATTTTGAGTAATGCTGAGATCGCCAGTAGCATCCATCAAGTTGTAAGAAGTACAACATGTTATGATAAATATATCGTGTACAGAGGGTTCAGGGTGAATTATACATGTACTAGAGACTTCGTGTCAAACACTATCATATCGTTTCTCAAAATTCCACGATACTCAACAAACCATGTTAAAATTGTGATTATTGATATATGTTACCAACATCTTTGTATATATTTCTCATTGCTACTTATAAACCTTTCACTACACACACGTGTATCGTTCACACATACACACAGTGTTGTGTTCATGCTTTGTTAAAGGAGATATGAGTTTATGGCAACATGACTATGTTGTACTCTACATAAAATTGTTTATAAATTGATATCAAAATATAGTTTTATGACGTTACAATGATTTTTATGAAATTTATGTGACGCAATGTCGTATTGATCATTCCGATAATCCTGTACGAGTTAGCTCCCCTACATAGTTTCTGGTAGGGATATTAGGTTCACATCTGGCTCTGGCACCTATGCTTTTTAACTCGCTATTCATAGTTCCATCGACAGAACAAACTTCATTATCATATATTTTACACAACCATTCACTTTTTGCCTTTACTTCTTGGAGTCTTTTCCAGTGGTGTACGGATTTTTTTTTATTTATCTTAGTTTGTGTCTTTTGAATCTCCGTAGGACATGATGCTCTCATAAATTTCTAGGATACCCAAATTGATTAAAATATAAGGTCAATATATTTTTCAATCTTTATTTTGACATTTGTCGATTGTGATGTACATATTGTTTTTTTAAATACTCAGCAGAACTGATAATCTTGTGGGCAAATGGTCCACATCTACACGTTTACGTCTAATCCATCCGGGGTCTAAAACCAGAGCCAACCTTCTTACGGCACGAAGCAGGGAAGCAACCAATAACAGATAAATAAATTAAACACACAGATCAAAAACAAAAGGTTATTGAATGTTCATATTGTAAAATTTGTTGAAATCTCGGAACTGATGGTTGATCAACTACTAAGTTAAGATCAGTCTAAACGACTGGTAGAAAAAAAGTTCTGTAAACGTGATGTTCTTTTGAAGTTCTCCAACATCCAACATTTTTCAAACTGATTTTGTGGTCAGTGCGCCTGTCATTTGCATATCCTTCGGTACGCTCTGCCTAAAATTATTTAATTACCGAAGTTTCTGCACTATTACTTAAGTGTTTATGCCTGGTGTTGTTCACTTATGCATTTGCGCAGTTCCTCTGGCAATTTCTTGTATTGAAGTGAATCTAATTTCTGAGGATGTGTCAAGATATAGAATAGAAGTTCTCATAACACAACCAGTAGAAAATTTGAGCGTGACGTTTCGATGACTACACGGTCACCTTCATCTTATAAATACAACCAGTAGAAGATTAGAGTGTGACGTTTCGATGACTACACGGTTACTTTCATCTTATAACACAACCAGTAGAAGATTAGAGTGTGACGTTTCGACGACTACACGGTCACCTTCATCTTATAAACACAACCAGTAGAAGATTAGAGTGTGACGTTTCAATGACTATACGGTTACTTTTCATCTTATAACACAACCAGTGGAAGATTTGAATTTGACGTTTCGATGACTACACGATCACCTTCATCTTATAACACAACCAACAGAAAATTTGAGTGTGACGTTTCAATGACTATACGGTCACCTTACTAAACGGAAGAAGAAATGAGTGTGATGTGACCAGTGTGAAGCGTATTAACAATGACATGTATTTCACGGGATGGTCAGGAATTAACCAACTTCTTCGGCTGTACTATAACCCCACGTACCCTAAGGTTGGAAATACTACATTATATTGTAACAATATTGTGTATTTTCTGGTCTGTATTCTGTTTACCATTTCCTTATACTGTTATTGACATTACAAACCCAGAGAAAATGTTCTGAAATATGTTTAGATACTTTTTTCGGTCGTGTTTTAATGGTTCTTTTTTTAATTTCGTTTACGTGACTGTTTTAAGTTGGTTCCTGTTTGAATTAAGTGTGTTTGATTTCTCACGTCGTATAAATGTTTTGTTCTTCTTTGATGAATAGCAAGCAGCCGACATTCACTTACACAGTGTTATAAACGGTGTTTTGGTTTTGAGATAGTTCTAAACTTTCTTTTCTAGGTCGATTTAAATGCAGCTTGGTCTTTGAGATTGTATTTGTTTTGATATAACATTGAAATTCCGTCTTCAAGGGACCCATAATGCTGTGCTGAAATTTATGTTTTAGTGTATCCCTCTTGAATTTGTGTGTAAGCGTAATTTAAAATTTCATCTGTTGTGTGTAAGTGTAATTTGGTTTATCATCAGTTGTGTGTAAGTGTAATTTGGTATATCATCAGTTAGGTGTAAGTGTTATTTGGTATATCACTAGTTGTGTGTAAGTGTAATTTGGTATATCATCAGTTGTGTGTAAGTGTAATTTGGTATATCACTAGTTGTGTGTAAGTGTAATTTGGTATATCACTAGTTGTGTGTAAGTGTAATTTGGTATATCATCAGTTGTGTGTAAGTGTAATTTGGTTTATCATCAGTTGTGTGTAAGTGTAATTTGGTATATCATCAGTTGTGTGTAAGTGTAATTTGGTATATCACTAGTTGTGTGTAAGTGTAATTTGGTATATCATCAGTTGTGTGTAAGTGTAATTTGGTTTATCATCAGTTGTGTGTTAGTGTAATTTGGTTTATCATCAGTTGTGTGTTAGTGTAATTTGGTTTATCATCAGTTGTGTGTTAGTGTAATTTGGTTTATCATCAATTCTGTAAGACTGGTTGGGAAGTATGAATCCTGCTATCGTATTTATTGTGTGTTTATGACAAATTATTATAGGACAAACAAATCCTCCTATCAGTAAATATATCGCATGTTTACAAGATTTTATTGCACATTCCTCATCTACCTTGTAGAACGTAACCCCTATGGTTATCAAGTAGTATCTTAAATATGTTCTGACTGAACAATAGTATTACATGTCAACATCTCCACAACCATTTTCAAAGTATGGAAGTGCTAATGATAGCATCATATCCTTACCTGAAAATTGACATACAACTGAATCGCTTTTGGTGACGCAAGTCCGTTTCTGATATTCCGAAATATGTCTTATTACATTGCCTATTGCTCAATTGTGTACATCCAGGACAGTTTTCATCTGAATACATGTAATGTAAATAAAATTAAATGTATTTCATAATGTATAGTTTATCATTGCAGCAAGATCGATTGCATTTTCACTTTTCAGCAAATATTAGGGTTTATTTTTTTGGCGACTGCAACACATGTTGGTTTTGTCAGTTTGTGTATAGAAAGCGAAAAATTTAGCAAACCAGTTTTACGAAAATCTCTTCTGGATAACTTTGTCTATAACTTCTTCATACAAAAGTGATGATTCCAATTTTTCTATTCTGAATTTTCAATTTCTAAACATTCCTGCTAAAATTATCCCAATTTTATCACAAATTTTACGTGTATGAAGTCAGGGTTTTAAGAAATACACGTTTATTAAAGACGATGGAGTTTTGTGGCCTCATTGGGAGATATTTGCATGTGCCATATGAAGTCAGACGTACTTGATGCTCGCTAGTTTGCCTGTTGGTTCCGTTGTTGTTGATCTTATTTGAGATGTGACATTACTTACTTGGATTGACTGTGGTTTACATGAAAGGTGTTTTCTATGAAGCAGAAGATGCTTACTCTTCCGGAACACCTTGTCTTATTCTCCGTGTACTTTTCAGGAGTCTCCGTGTAAATACTTCTTTTTTCATATTTTGCCGAAGTTTTATTGAATTTGAGGTTGGATTACGACTTTCTTGACATCTTGGTATTTTTCTCTAAGAATGTCAATAGGAAAGACTTGACTTTAAATGTACACGGCGGGTGTTGTCAATGAAGCTGAAGACGATTTACTTTTTTTGGTTTCCCTGTCTCATTTTTTCACATTTTCAAGGGTCTCCGTGTGAGTCTGTCATTCATTTTTATTTTACTATCGTTACATCGATTTTGCGTTTAAGCATTAAACAAAAGACACACAAGTGAACAGCACCTTTACAATGTAGCCGGGGAATAAATTAACCGCACCATACAGCTATTGCAAAGAGCCTAGATTTTAAAACCTTGGAAGCAACTGAGGAAGTTCATATTTAATCGAAATAAATGCCAAAATCTCGATGGGGAAATGCATTATCCCCATATATCAATAAATGTCGTAATTTTCATATCTCTGATATTTTCAGAAGAACGTCAAGTACATGTTCACTCCCTGAACCGTGTCACTATTCGAATGATTTAAAACGTGATATGCAACAACGGTAGAACTCGTGGACTTTAAGTCTACCAGCAGTGTCTAGTGTCTACCAGCAATGTCTACCAGCAGTGTCTGCCACCTGTAATCTTGAAGATTATACAATAGACACACAAGTAAATAACACATTTTAACTAGAAATTGTTGACCAACAATTTTACGGCCGATACACAACATCTTACCTAAAGGTCAATCGTTTCCATGAACATGATAACCGTTCAAGCAATTTGTATACTACATATCTATAATCTGCACTGTACAGCTTCATATTATCTGTTTGTGTAACCCAAAAAACAAATTTCTACATATGATCCCTTCCTAAAATATTTTACTACTATCAATAGCAATTGAACGCAATATGCTAATAACCACAAAATCATCACATGATATCACTAAGCTACCGAAAAGAAGCCATTTAAAGATTGACCTATGTAAGCTTAAAAGTGGGTCAAGGTCATTCAAAATATCACAGCTGATACCTAACAACTGGGATATCATACATATGAAATATCAAGGCTGTAGATCATGTGAAAATTAAGTAGACGCTTATCAGTTTTGTTACCCAAAATAGAAATTTTCAAATTTGGCCCCTATCGAGGACCGGAAGTACATTTTTAGACCAGATTTCATAAATAAATTCAATAGCAATTGGCCACTGAATGCTATTGGCAAAGTTACATTACCTTGTGCCTCTTGGTTATTGAGAAATACTTTTTAAAGATTTTTGTATAATTGAATACGTATATATTGAGTTCGTATATATTATCAATCTTGATAGCCAATGACCAGAACTTCCCAAATATGAAATATCAATGCTTTATACCATGTGGAACTAAAGAAGAGGTTTTTCAAAGTTTGTTACCCAAAACAGCAACTTTTAACTCTGAACACTGCTCAGACTGAAAGTTGAATTTTCAGACAAAGTTTGATTAATATATCCAATTAATCACATCATGATAATGACAAAATTCCATTACCATGCATATTTTGGTTATTGAGAAAATACTATTTAAAGATGTTCACGTAATTGACCCTTGTGACCTTAAAAAAAGGGTCAAAGTCATTTATATGATCAAACTTAATAGTCAATGACTAGAGCTTCCCAAATGGGAAACATCAAGGCTCTAGACCTTTTTTGTTTGTTTTGTTATCCAAAACAGCAATTTTCGACTTTGATCCTAATGGAGAACCAGAAGTATAATTTTCAGACAAGATTTCATTAATATATTCAATAAAAACCGATCACTGTATGCTACTGACATAATTTCATCATCATGTGCATCTTGGCTATTGAAAAAATATGCTATTCAAAGATTTTTACATAATTGACCTATATGACCTCAAAATTTGATCAAGGTCATTTATATTTACAAACTTGATAGGCAATGCCATAAACACGAGTTCAATACATACAGCAGTTGATGGGACATTGCAATTTGAAGGTAAAATTGTATATGGCGTCATGGATGCCGTATTGTTTTCTGTAGTAGTTGAAAATGTCCCTAACTTGGAAAAGGACATAAAGGGAAACATTTCTAGTAACAATTAAGTGAAATATGTATAATTGATATGGGTCTAAAACAAGTTTTACCAATTTGTCGGCTTTATAAAAGATCAAAGGAAATTTTCAAAATGGCGTCCAACTGAACAGTAAATGTTAAATAAATACTTAAGATACTAAATTCATCGGAATGACATTCTGCATTGACCTGAAATGAAAAAAAATTCGACCCTTATTGAATCTATGACCTACTTAAAAAAATGTTACTCGTACTTCTTCAGATACGTACCTGCAACATATAAAAAATACTGTAAGCCTATCTCTTACCGATCAAAAGATCAAGACTCAACAAATTTAGGAAGAAGAAAATAATAATAAGAAGAAACAAAGCAATAACAATAGGTCTTTTTAATCAGATTGTACAAAGCCTTCATTAGAGCAGATAAAGGATTAACGTGAAAAACATATTATGTTTCCATTGACAAATTGTATTATATTTGTTCGGTATTTTTTGTCATTTTCGTGAATAAATTATCAAGATCTATGTAGTATTCGCACATTTCGAATAAATCAAATTTTTATCTGTTATCATTTTTTGCATTACTTTAAGACAATACTATGAAACATGACTGTGAATGATAGTATAGTGCTTGATTTATTAATCCGTTACACCAAACCAACAAAAATATAAGAATGCTGATATTCATGATATACGATACTAAGATCTTCTATTAACAACTGCCCGCCGCAGTCTCATTATAACGGTACAAAATGGCCAACATGATTATAAACATGAACCAGTGTATTGTGAAGTCATAGTGCTCTTCCCGGACCATTCCAAGCCACGCCTGTTCCCTTTAATGAATTAACTTCATCGCTTAAGATGGGGCCTTCTTCAATATAACCGGATTCATAATTAATATTGCTCAAAATGATGTTGGAATCACCAATATAAATACAAATATGAATAAATAATTGAGTTTTTCCCGCATACAATCAAAGCCGGGATAATTACAGATGCCCTTCTTGCAAATCTGATATTACATCCCGCTTTACGGGATTTACCTGTAAATACCTGCAATCACAATAAACCATATATATTATTGTTAACGTTAAAGATAGTTCAAAATACACACTTTTTAGTACAAATTTAGAATTTGATACAGTAATGCCAATCAAAGAATTAAACTGTACCTGCTATTTCGTCCTCATGAATGTTGTGGGCCTAAATTTTGAAGCCTAAAAGGCGACTGAGGAAAATCCAAAATGATCGAAAGAAAAGTTAAGATTTTGATGGGGAGGTGCACTAGCGACTAGCTGTAACAATAGTCAACTCATTCTGACATCTATTTTTTTTCCATATTTCAGTTTCAATTATGAATCTGTGATTACTAATTCTAACCTGTCTTTTGGAATGAAATAGAATGCCGACGTTTCAGAGTATGAAACAATGTATTTAGTAAAGAACAGTATAGCAAAATCAAATGTATTAAAGTCGTTTAATGTCCTTTCTCTATGAATAACTTATGTCTTTCCGTCATCTACAGCTAATTTGTTTTTCTAGAAAGTGTCTAAAATGTATCAGACTATATGCTAATGTCGACATATTCAATGCACATCATTTATGTGCTAAATATAGTAGCAGAAACAAAATATCTCACAAATGAGGACTGATTGATAAGTTATGAACCTCATATTTAAGGGTTTTATGGCGGACATATTGCATTTTTCAATATAATCCCCTTCAGTATCTATACACTTTTGCCACTGATGTGTAAGGACCTCAATGCCACTTTTAAAGATATCATTTTCTCGAACGTCCAGAAAGTCCTTCACTGCATGTATGATATCATCATCTGACAGAAAGTGGGTACCGGAAATGGCATTTTTCAATTTTGGAAATAGATGAAAGTCTGATGAAGAGAGAGCAAGCGAATAAGGCGGATGCTCAATCAGTTCAAACCCACAGTCATAAATGGCAGCCATGGCAATGACAGACATGTGAACATGGACATTTTCCTGATGGAACAACACACCTTTGATGATGTTTCCGCTGCGCTCTAGTTGAATATTTTCTCTTAACTGCATAAGGAGGAGTGATGTATGATATGTGGCATTGATTGTTTGTCTCTTATGTAGATAATCAACCATCAGTATACCATCAGCATTCCTGGAAATCAAGGCCATAACGTTTCCGTCTGAATGAACAGTCTTTGTCTTCTTTGGCAGGGAGGGAACCTGCGTGCTTCCATTGTTTAGATTGTTGTTTGGCCTCTGATGTGAAATGATGGCCCCACGTGTCTTCCATAGTCACAAATCTCTGCAGAAAGTAAGCAACATTTGCCTCTAAAAAAGGGTCAGATAAGTACGCGACAAAGTCCGCCTGGAGTGCTTCTGATCAACTGTCAGAAGTCTTGGTACCCGGTGCGCTGAAAGCTTTCTCATTGCAAGATTTTCCGTAAGAATGGAATGTACTCTTTCCTGTGAAATCCTAACTTTTCCTGCTATATCTCTATAACCCGCCTGTCAGCCATAACAATATCATAGACTTTATTGACCATTTCTGGGGTTGCAAAAGTGACAGGCCTTCCAGGACGGGCGTCATTCTAAGGCTGTGTCTGCCACGCTTAAATTCCGCCACCCATCTTTCCACTGTAGCATATGAAGGGACATCATTCTCTAGTGTTGTTACTATATCAGTATGGATGTCTTAAGATGCTAGAGTTTTCTTATGCAAATATTGTATTACAGCTCTTTCAGCTATTTTGTCCATTTTGAAAAAGTCACTTGTCTTGCTTACTTCAATGTGCTACCTGTTTGACAAAAACTGACAGAATGACACCAGTCTTCGGGTACACAGCCTTTAATATTAGACCTGGAAAAGGACATCCCTGCTTAACTTCTACAATACAAGGCTCACAACTTATCAGTTAGCCCCGGTTGGTGTACCGTACTTTGTCAATACCGATATCCCTACTTGTTTATGCCTCCCCATTGCCGTGTGTAAATGAGTGTACTCATCATCAATATTTATTGCTGTTTAAATTTCGGGCAACCGACATGATAAGCGCACCTGCAGGACAGCGAGGATAGCGAAGATATCGCAGGTAAGATCCCTCTGCTGTATTTTGGTGGTTCTATTTTTTAATTTCGATTATTTCATTAATACGATATATTACTATATGAAAGGTTTATTAATTATTTAGACTTTCTTTGTATTTTTTATGGTCTTGCATTGGCCTTCCATCAAATAGAAATATCTTTTGTATATTTGCACATGAATCTGAATTCATTTTTCTTTTAATCAGGAAGATGTTTTATATATTTTTACATTTTGTTTAAACACTTGGTGTTTTATCACTGGGGTTGGTAGAAACACCTGGTATAGTCGCAAATAACAAGTGTTTTTAATTAAAAAAATTTAAAAATGAATTTGAATGCGGGTTTTTACCCCAGGCAAAAGCGATGATATATGAAAATTAATTATAATTATCTTAAATTAGGTATAGGAACGTATTTGTGATAAAAAAAGAAGACAGCTTTTTGTATCTATTTCAATTGTACAAACTTAAGCATTCTAGCTAGATAGATTTACTGATAACTCTGAGTTTACATTTACAACCAAAACATCGAAAATGTTAATTAGAACGATTATAAGCACGAATGCAGTTTGTGCAATCCTAGCTAAAATTTAAAGGAGTATCCAGCATATTAGTTCTGACGTTTAGGTCGTCAAGGCTGAAAACTTTTTTCTTGTTCTGTTTGTTACCTATTTACGTGTTTTTCTTTGCTTGTCGGCATTGCTGGCTGTTCATTTCCGTGGTTTTCTTTGACGGTAATGCAAACGTAGTTGGATTTGCTGGTAATGTTCATAAACTGTAGGGTACTTGCTGTTTCTTTCTAAAGTTCTGTTCTTGACATTATATATAAAGAGAATGCGTGGTTTTAATGTAAAAGCTGTCTGTGGCGAGTGTAAAGACAGTGAAGAGTGGCAAGCCTACTACGAGTCATTCTCGTAACTAATTGTCTGAAAGATTAGATTTTAGAGAGAAGTTATAAGATTCAATATCATACAGGAGCGTAGCTAGCCCAGCAGAAATGTGTACAGGCGAGGGGTCTGGGGGCTGCCTAGGGGTCCAGAGCGGGGCCCTGGTAGGGGGATCAGTAGGCGAAGCCCCCCCCCCCCAAATGGAAAGTGAATTTCATGATTTCAAAGATGTTTTGAATCGTTTTTCTGAAACATTTTTTTTTATTTATTTAACAACAAACTTTCAACCCCTGACTAAATAAAAGCTAACTTTCTGTTCTGTTGATTCGCGAAAATGTCAATGACAATTTCCGTATCTTGGTTACATGTACCTTTGGTCTTTGATGTGTCACTTTTAGTGTGGTCGCTCGATTCGACTTTATTTTGTTTTAAAAACTTGTCGATCGGTGTCTGTAATCCAGAAGCCTTCTTCATTTTGAAAAATTTGCACTTTAACAACATTATAATCGGAAACGTTGAAATAATAGTAAGAAGTAAAATAATATGGCGTGTATAACGTTTCGGAAATCAATGCACTAGGCCTAGTTATTCAACAATTTTCTATTTATATTTTTTATTTTATTTATCAAAAATATTAGATATTTATTTTCAACCTTAGTTTTGTAATTTTGTCCGACATACTCTATGCACTCAAATCCAGCATTCCACCATCTTCTAACTTCTAGTATTCAACGTTTTTAGAGACTTAATGCTTAGAGAGAGTAATTGCAAGGATATTTTTTTTATTATTACAAAGGAGGGGTCGCTTTGTATTAATGTTTATAACAAGGAGCCACTTTTTCAAAGATCACGAATCAAGCTTAAATATCGTTTTTCGGGTAGTGAAAATAAAAATTCAAGCATTCAAAAGTTGTGATTTGTGGAAATTATTCAAGAACAATTTAGTGGAAATCTACCCAAGACTTCCAGTGTTATACAAAAGCACGGTAATTACCTTAGAAATGAGAAAACGTTGAAACTGTTGACAATATCAACTGATTCATGCCTTTCAGCTTATAAGTACATTTATCGGAAACAAAGCATTTAAAAACACACACAAAAGTCCAAGATATTATGTCAGAATTTATCTTATATTGAAGTTTCTCCTACTTCCGTTCAAACATCAAATAAATACATCCTTCAAAATGCGTTTACCTGGTGATGACGAGATGATGTATACGCAGAATAACTGCCCCTAACGGAAATATAGATCCAAACTTCAACGGATATAGTAGTAATTTTGTGGTTTTTTTTCGTGAGTTAACTTGTTTATTACAACGGACAAAATAGATTCCATACGAATATAAGCATATGCTTAACTACAAATGTTTCGCTGTCACTGCCGAATACCGCGAAACATGTTCGAGCCAAGTACAATGACAAGGCTAGCTGTAGGAAAAATTGATGTACGTTGTTGGTTTAGTCTGTAATCTACAATATTTACAAATTTATCTTGAACTTTCTTGTAATAAACTTATGTACTGCACCCGGTCACTTATCTATGGATGGGCTCTTTTATTTTTACTTACATATATGTGACTGAGTAATAATTACAAATATAGAATTTTCTAAACTTAACCTGCAATGGATGAGCATTCTTTTCTTGGCGTTACCAGTAATGTATTAACATTCTGTTCTTGGCTTTACCGGTAATGTATCAGTATCATTTTTTGTCTTTTCCGGTAATATATTAACATTCTGTTCTTGGCGTTACCAGTAATGTATTAACATTCTGTTCTTGGGCTTACCGGTAATGTATCAACATTCTGTTCTTGGCGTTACTGGTAATGTATCAACATTCTGTTCTTGGCGTTACCAGTAATGTATCAACATTATGTTCTTGGGCTTACCGGTAATGTATCAACATTCTGTTCTTGGCGTTACCAGTAATGTATCAGCATTATGTTCTTGGGCTTACCGGTAATGTATTAACATTCTGTTCTTGGCGTTACCAGTAATGTATTAACGTATTAACATTCTGTTCTTGGGTTCACCGGTAATGTATCAACATTCTGTTCTTGGCGTTACCAGTAATGTATTAACATTCTGTTTTTGGGCTTACCGGTAATGTATCAACATTCTGTTCTCGGCTTTACTGGTAATGTATTAACATTCTGTTCTCGGCTTTACCGGTAATGTATTAACATTCTGTTCTCGGCTTTACCAGTAATGTTTTAACATTCTGTTCTCGGCTTTACCGTTAATGTTTTAACATTCTGTTCTCGGCTTTACCGTTAATGTGTTAACATTCTGTTCTCGGCTTTACCGTTAATGTATCAACATTCTGTTCTTGGGCTTACCGGTAATGTATTAACATTCTGTTCTCGGCTTTACCGGTAATGTATTAACATTCTGTTCTCGGCTTTACCGGTAATGTATTAACATTCTGTTCTTGGGCTTACCAGTAATGTATTAACATTCTGTTCTCGGCTTTACCGGTGATATATTAACATTCTGTTCTTGGCGTTACCAGTAATGTATTAACATTCTGTTCTCGGCTTTACCGGTGATATATTAACATTCTGTTCTTGGCGTTACCAGTAATGTATTAACATTCTGTTCTTGTCCTTACCAGTAATGTTTTAACATTCTGTTGTCGGCTTTACCGTTAATGTTTTAACATTCTGTTCTCGGCTTTACCGGTAATGTATCAACATTCTGTTCTCGGCTTTACCGTTAATGTTTTAACATTCTGTTCTCGGCTTTACCGTTAATGTTTTAACATTCTGTTCTCGGCTTTACCGGTAATGTATCAACATTCTGTTCTCGGCTTTACCGGTAATGTATCAACATTCTGTTCTCGGCTTTACCAGTAATGTATTAACATTCTGTTTTCGGCTTTACCGTTAATGTTTTAACATTCTGTTCTCGGCTTTACCGTTAATGTATCAACATTCTGTTCTTGGGCTTACCGGTAATGTACTAACATTCTGTTCTCGGCTTTACCGTTAATGTGTTAACATTCTGTTCTCGGCTTTACCGTTAATGTATCAACATTCTGTTCTTGGGCTTACCGGTAATGTATCAACATTCTGTTCTCGGCTTTACCGGTAATGTATCAACATTCTGTTCTCGGCTTTACCAGTAATGTTTTAACATTCTGTTCTCGGCTTTACCAGTAATGTATCAACATTCTGTTCTTGGTTTTACTGATAATGTAATAAGCTTAGAATAGATTGTTAATACATAACCGGTCAAACCAGCCAAGAAAAGAATTTCAATACATTACCAGTAAAGCCAAGAATAGAATGTTAATTTATTATTGGTAAATCCAATAATAGAATGTTTATATATTATTGGTAAATCCAATAATAGAATGTTTATATATTATTGGTAAATCCAATAATAGAATGTTATAATATTAGCGGTAAAGACAAGAAAAGAATGTTAATACAATAACTAATATATAACAAATTTTATGGAAATGTAAAAACATTGTTGTCAAAATGAAATCAACGACGTAACAAGGATGGTTATGTGACCATGTGGTGTTGTTTCCTTAAAACACAATGTATCTGCAGCAGAGTTCACGTGAACGTATGTACGTGGAAGTTTGTAACTTTATCGGACGTGTCATGTCAAACGCCAAATGCTGATTCAGTAAATTTCAGAAAGCCTAAATCATTGTTGTAAGCATAGTTACCAAGGAACAAGGAACAAGCTCTTATACATCTCCAGGGTTAAGTGCATACGACCGACTTCTTCAAAACTAACAAGTACAGACATATAAATCACCACTATTATTAAAAATAACGAAGGTTGACGCCAGTAATGACAGTGTTAAGACTTGATATCGTAAATACCTCAATGCAAAGTGTTTATAATACATTAAAAAACTGTATTAGGGATTATGTTTTTTTCTGCAAAGCAAATAAAATGTACAGAGAGCTAGAGTTCCCATATCAAGAGGATGTTACGTTTACTGGGAAAGTTTATAGAAGAGCTAGTTAAGCATGTCATATAAACCTTGCAAATGCAAAGTTTAATTTCGTTGTTATATATTTCTTTGCTCATTTTAGAATGTGATATTACTTATTTGGAGAGATCAAGGTTTACATGGCGGGTGTCGTCGATGAAGCAGGGGACGCTTACTCTTCTATAGCATCTGGTCTTATTCTCCTTATACTTTTCAGGAGCCTTTCGATTGTAAATCGCTTTCAAATACTGCAACCCTCCAAAAAGTATCCGGCGCTATCTAATGCATTTCGAACTGTTTCTGTATTTTAAAAAAACACCCACACACACGCAGACAATAACGACATGTTTAATAAATACTGGTTCAAAGTAAATATGGGTAACACGAGCGCATAAATAATTTTTAAAAACCCGAAATATCGGAGACGAGCGGTTGAGGAGGAGGAGGAGGGTGATTGAAATATTGAAACACGTTAAATAAGACCAGATATTTCAGAGAGAATGGTCCGCGTCTTCTGTTTCATGGACATCACCTACCATCAAAAGCTAGGTATAAATGATCATACCGAAATGGAAACTGACTATCCAACAAGTTTAAATCGTTTAAAGGAAATATAATTTTTGACAAGACAAGCGTGATGACGATATCGACATGCGCCTTGCAAAGATCGCTGTTGTTTCGTCTCTGACATCAGCTTCACACCTTTTTGTTTAGGTACGTGTCACCATCAGCCATTGCATTGTTTCATTACTTTCTACCACATGCACATCATTTACATAATTCCTTTCATTTACCACAAAACACAGGACCTCCATTAAATAAGGTCGTGTGAGCACTCTACAAAGGTCAAACTATTTACACTTTAGGAAGTTTTGTCTATCGTTATAGATTTCATGATTCACTTAACTTAAAGTTACAGCGGCGATATGAACAATATCAATTTGTATGTAAGCTCGTCGATTTAGTCTCAGGTTTAATCTTAGGTAACACACAGAGAAAAAATGATTTCATGAATTTACAATAAATGCTAAAGTATATTTGAAACGCGTTTCAATTCAATCCTTCAAAGGCTACGAGAAATCTTGGTATAATCGGACAGTTATCCAAATGTTGAAAATAATATCAGTGTTTTTTAATCATTCAACATCGGATTTCAAAATGCCTTCATGACATTTCAGTATAATCTTATTCATGTTAGAACATATAGTATGCTAGGTGGTATGTAGCCTTAGTTTTATTTATTTGTTGTTTGAGTTATGATTCTCTTAATATGTCGATATTTTCTTTGTTGTTTTGTAAACAACTCGTTATCTTTTTATATTAAGTCCTTGTTTCATCGAAACCGTTGTATGTTTTCTTTGTTATAATAGGATGACTCCTTTAAAATGTCTAGTTTCGGTGTGAACGTGACAGTATGCAAACAGTCTTGTGTCGAGTTTTATGTGTGAGTCGATGTTATAATAGCCACTTCGGCATGTTTCCGTTGTTTCCAAATTTTAAAAAAATAGTGTTAAACTGAAAATGATAAAGGTTGTAAAGGTGTCATATATTTTCTACTCACTTCTCGTGACATTGTGAGGCTCCTGCAGGTACTACATCTATTTAATCAATTTGAGTACCACTCATAATTCTGGTCTTCATTGACTTCAACGAAAACAAATTAATTTTTTGTGACTGTTCTCTGCATCATAACGAACAACTTTGTAATAATTTTGTTTCTGGTGTCTATGAAACGTATGTTTAAAGGTAGATGATACAAAGTGTAGAAGGTTTTCCTCTCATTCTATCGATTTGGAGTTTAAGTTAAGACTGTTGAAATGTTGGTATTTTTTATATAGATTGTTTTAAGGTTTCAGATTTTAAGTACTACTGCCTAAACTTGAAAACATTTTAAATGATAAGAGTTATCACCAGTGTCACAGAAACGACAGGAAAATACCGACATGTTCACAAAATAGACAAAAAAAAAAAAAAAAAAAAATGGCAAAACATGAAATATTTACTCGGAGACTCTTACGAATAACAGAATAAGATGTTCCGAGCGTGTGAACGTTTGCCCGTCTCCAGAAGTGTATTATCAGATAATCGTTATAACAAAGTATATCTGTCTTTATGTATCTGCACACTACGACAAGAAACGACACAACAATGAGTATGAATGAAAAAGACCACCCTTACAGAGAGGATGACAGATTATTTTTAAGTAATTATAATAAAAAGCCAATGTGAGGTTTTTTAAGTAATTATAATAAAAAGCCAATGTGGGGTTAACAAAAAAAAAACCGCCACAATTGCTTATAATAAATAACGTTAGTATAGAAGAGACAATAGGGTGGAAGTGGGTGGGTAAATTTTGCATAACAAATGCAAATCCACTCCACTAATTGAAATACGTATTGATACAATTAAAGATGGCTGCATTATGAGAAGGGTCTCAGCATACGCGCGAAAGTAACTGACCAATCAGATGACGATGACCCTCTAATTCAAGGGACAACACTTTTAGTTATTTTTGGAAAGAAAATCAAGGGAAATAACTCGTATATCTATTTAACAAAAAAATTGACAATAAAATTATCTTGTATAGTGTTTCCGATACATAAATTAAGCTAATGCCTTAGCTGCCTTTTATGTATCTGCACACTACGACAAGAAACGACACAACAATGAGTATGAATGAAAAAGGCCACCCTTACAGAGAGGGTGACTTTGTATTTATTTATGAAATTAAAAACATATCTTACAGTTACAAAAACCGTAAAATGAACAAAAAATTATTTTTTAAGTAGTTATAATAAAAAGCCAATGTATATCTGATACCTGTTATTGTTTCTATGGTAATAGATGTGTCCTTCCCTCTGTTGATCAGTGGTATATCTGATACCTGTTATTGATTCTGGGGTAGTGTATATGCCCTTCCGTCTTTGAATCTTAAGTTATTCTATTACCTGTAATAAACGTTTTAAAAATCTAATACCTCTTATTGTTTCTAGGGTAAGACGTCTTTGACTCTATGCAGGTTTAGTACAAGTACTATATCTTATACCCCTTATTGTTTCCAGGCAAGGCATTATTGACGTGATGGAGGTTTTATTGTAAGTAGTATATCTTATACCTTTTTATTGTTACAAACGTAATGGAGGTTTAGTATAAGTAATATACCTCTCTTTGTTTCCAGGTTGAGATGACGTAATGGAGGTTTAGTATAAGTAATATACCTCTCTTTGTTTCCAGGTTGAGATGACGTAATGGAGGTTATGTAGTGTCCTTCCCTCTGTTGATAAGTAATATACCTCTCTTTGTTTCCAGGTTGAGATGACGTAATGGAGGTTTAGTATAAGTAATATACCTCTCTTTGTTTCCAGGTTGAGATGACGTAATGGAGGTTTAGTATAAGTAATGAACCTATTATTGTTTCCAGGTTGAGATGACGTAATGGAGGTTTAGTGTAAGTAATATACCTCTCTTTGTTTCCAGGTTGAGATGACGTAATGGAGGTTTAGCATAAGTAATATACCTCTCTTTGTTTCCAGGTTGAGATGACGTAATGGAGGTTTAGTATAAGTAATATACATCTCTTTGTTTCCAGGTTGAGATGACGTAATGGAGGTTTAGTATAAGTAATATACCTCTCTTTGTTTCCAGGATGAGATGACGTAATGGAGGTTTAGTATAAGTAATATACCTCTCTTTGTTTCCAGGTTGAGATGACGTAATGGAGGTTTAGTATAAGTAATAAACTTCTTATTGTTTCCAGGTTGAGATGACGTAATGGAGGTTTAGTGTAAGTAATATACCTTTCTTTGTTTCCAGGTTGAGATGACGTAATGGAGGTTTAGCATAAGTAATATACCTCTCTTTGTTTCCAGGTTGAGATGACGTAATGGAGGTTTAGTATAAGTAATATACATCTCTTTGTTTCCAGGTTGAGATGACGTAATGGAGGTTTAGTATAAGTAATATACCTCTCTTTGTTTCCAGGTTGAGATGACGTAATGGAGGTTTAGCATAAGTAATAAACTTCTTATTATTTCCAGGTTGAGATAACGTAATGGAGGTTTAGTATAAGTAATATACATCTCTTTGTTTCCAGGTTGAGATGACGTAATGGAGGTTTAGTATAAGTAATATACCTCTCTTTGTTTCCAGGTTGAGATGACGTAATGGAGGTTTAGTATAAGTAATATACCTCTCTTTGTTTCCAGGTTGAGATGACGTAATGGAGGTTTAGTATAAGTAATATACATCTCTTTGTTTCCAGGTTGAGATGACGTAATGGAGGTTTAGTATAAGTAATATACCTCTCTTTGTTTCCAGGTTGAGATGACGTAATGGAGGTTTAGTATAAGTAATATACCTCTCTTTGTTTCCAGGTTGAGATGACGTAATGGAGGTTTAGCATAAGTAATAAACTTCTTATTATTTCCAGGTTGAGATGACGTAATGGAGGTTTAGTATAAGTAATATACCTCTCTTTGTTTCCAGGTTGAGATGACGTAATGGAGGTTTAGTATAAGTAATATACCTCTCTTTGTTTCCAGGTTGAGATGACGTAATGGAGGTTTAGTATAAGTAATAAACCTCTCTTTGTTTCCAGGTTGAGATGACGTAATGGAGGTTTAGTATAAGTAATAAACTTCTTATTATTTCCAGGTTGAGATGACGTAATGGAGGTTTAGTATAAGTAATATACCTCTCTTTGTTTCCAGGTTGAGATGACGTAATGGAGGTTTAGTATAAGTAATATACCTCTCTTTGTTTCCAGGTTGAGATGACGTAATGGAGGTTTAGTATAAGTAATAAACCTATTATTGTTTCCAGGTTGAGATGACGTAATGGAGGTTTAGTATAAGTAATATACCTCTCTTTGTTTCCAGGTTGAGATGACGTAATGGAGGTTTAGCATAAGTAATATACCTCTCTTTGTTTACAGGTTGAGATGACGTAATGGAGGTTTAGTATAAGTAATATACATCTCTTTGTTTCCAGGTTGAGATGACGTAATGGAGGTTTAGTATAGGTAATATACCTCTCTTTGTTTCCAGGTTGAGATGACGTAATGGAGGTTTAGCATAAGTAATAAACTTCTTATTATTTCCAGGTTGAGATGACGTAATGGAGGTTTAGTATAAGTAATATACATCTCTTTGTTTCCAGGTTGAGATGACGTAATGGAGGTTTAGTATAAGTAATATACCTCTCTTTGTTTCCAGCTTGAGATGACGTAATGGAGGTTTAGTATAAGTAATATACCTCTCTTTGTTTCCAGGTTGAGATGACGTAATGGAGGTTTAGTATAAGTAATATACCTCTCTTTGTTTCCAGGTTGAGATGACGTAATGGAGGTTTAGTATAAGTAATATACCTCTCTTTATTTCCAGGTTGAGATGACGTAATGGAGGTTTAGTATAAGTAATATACCTCTCTTTGTTTCCAGGTTGAGATGACGTAATGGAGGTTTAGCATAAGTAATAAACTTCTTATTATTTCCAGGTTGAGATGACGTAATGGAGGTTTAGTATAAGTAATATACCTCTCTTTGTTTCCAGGTTGAGATGACGTAATGGAGGTTTAGCATAAGTAATAAACTTCTTATTATTTCCAGGTTGAGATGACGTAATGGAGGTTTAGTATAAGTAATATACCTCTCTTTGTTTCCAGGTTGAGATGACGTAATGGAGGTTTAGTATAAGTAATATACCTCTCTTTGTTTCCAGGTTGAGATGACGTAATGGAGGTTTAGCATAAGTAATAAACTTCTTATTATTTCCAGGTTGAGATGACGTAATGGAGGTTTAGTATAAGTAATATACCTCTCTTTGTTTCCAGGTTGAGATGACGTAATGGAGGTTTAGTATAAGTAATAAACTTCTTATTATTTCCAGGTTGAGATGACGTAATGGAGGTTTAGTATAAGTAATATACCTCTCTTTGTTTCCAGGTTGAGATGACGTAATGGAGGTTTAGCATAAGTAATAAACTTCTTATTATTTCCAGGTTGAGATGCCGTTGACATTATATACGTTTTACTATCTTATACTTCCTATTGTTTGCAGGGTATGATATCGTTAACACTACAGATCTTTAGCGTTATGTCTAGTATCAATACCTTGTGTCTTTATAGTTTCCAGCTTGTTGTAGAGATAACATCAAAGATGAAGAATATAGCTTCAGTTAACGATCTGGAAAGCGCAGTAAGTAGTTCAAAAAAATAAAATGTCAGTTCAATGAGAGTCAGAGGCTCAAACTCGCTCCCAAAATTGCTGTAGATTTCATCAATAAAATAAATTTCTGTAAGTTTTATCGCTCCCGTATTTGTATTAGGATTTAACTGCTGTGCAATGTTTGCTACTTTTACAAAGCTTATAAAGCGTATTTTTGGGATGGTACTTTCATCAACTGGACTCATTGCTTAATTTAAGAAGCGTTATGACAGATGTAAATATGATGAAAAGCGATCTTTCATGTTTAAACGCTGAATTTTCACGTTCTTCTAGTATCAGTTGATTTTTTAAAAATCTAAATCCGAGAGTTATCATAAAATAACAAAAGATTGCGGATGTGTTTTGAAGGATTCACGGAATTGGGCAGTCCTGGTGAGGGAGGAACCGGAAGTGATGAAGCGGGGAAACTGGGGAGGGAAACTAGAGTTTATCCTTACGTGTGTAGGGTACGCAGTGGGACTTGGCAACGTTTGGAGGTTCCCCTACCTCGCATATAAAAACGGTGGAGGTACGTAGACCTGACTAAAGCCTATTTCAGTTTCATTGATGAAGCCATAATTTGCCGGTATTTATTACGAAATATACTTTAATCATACTATTTACCATTCAGTAAAGCTATTGCGTGCTTTGTTCTTTTTTGTTTCACACCTGTGATATAACTGCGACTGGTCGATTCAGTGTGAATTCTTTTCCTACGAGTCTGAACGACCTACTTGTTTTACTACAAAACGTAGAAATCTCGGGACATCACGTGCGAATTTTAAAGCTGAAGGCGACGTTATGATTGACAACAAAAAACATCAAGAAAATACCAACATTGCATCATAATCATAATCCAAACTCAAATTCCATGAAACTAGGACAGAATATGAACAAAAGAAAGATTTACATGGGGACTCATGAAAAAGTACAAGGAGAATAAGACCTGGCCCTACTTGTATAAAACATCTCAACTTGAGATTTCCTCAAGTCGAGATTTTCCTAATATCTAATATCTCCTTGAAAATATCTTGTATGAAAATTCCTCGAGGAATTTCAGGACATCCTAGCCGATGACTTCCTCCTGTTCCTTGAGAAAATTTTATACAAGCCGTTTTCGAGGAGATATCAGCTGAGGAAAATCTCGACTTGAGGAAATCTCAAGTTGAGATGTTTTATACAAGTGGGGCCAGGTGTTTTGGAAGAGTGTCTTCTGCTTCATGAATGACACCTGACATGTAAACCCCGGTCAATCCAAGTAAGTGATATCACGTTCCCAAATGAGAACAAGGTATACAACAAAGGAACCAGCAGTTAAGACAAGGGCTTGGTTGAACAGCTAAACGAGCTAGCAATAAGTTGTTTGTATGCATTCTTGTGAAGTTTTCGGATTCAATAAAATCGGGGGAGATCCGTGTCCTCATTATTAATAGGCAATGATAAGATAATGAAAATGCTAGATTTCTTAAAAAAAAATTCAAAATGATTTTCTGGAGATATGACCAATTTTTATTGATGTGTCCACAACGTAGATATGAGACACATGCTAAATATAATATGTCATCCAATTACACATTCATTCATCTGTCATTAATTTCGTTTTGATTCTTTTAGTTTCAAGAACCAAAGTGCCAAAATTCAAACCTTGTGACATATATTTGATATGAAGAAAGCCAACTACTGATCCTCTACATATCTAAGGATTTATGTACGTACTGGAAATTCGTCTCGTGTTAAAACGACAAAATTTATAATCTAATTTCCAGTATGTGCATGAAAACAAACTTAATATCTCTAATCTTAAACAATCTAAATCATCTTGTATTGTTATTATCACAACATCAACGGAATTAAACAGAAACTAAAACTTGCACAATTGTATTTGAAACGGTTCCTCATATGTTCTTAGCCAACCAAAACGCTCCCTGCAACCATTAATGACGTAGAAGCTCCGCCCACTTTCTAGTTAAGTTGTCGATAGATATGGGTCTTTATGTAAATTATTTAAATAGTTGTCTATATCGATTCCTGCTGTACATACCCGAAATACCTCAAATCTGCCTCTGAGTCGTGAAGGTAGTTCACTAAAGTAGATCGATAAATCAACGGACATCGGGGAGAGGTATCGACTAGAGCTTGTGACGTGAGACTCATCTGAAGTTGTCAGTATGTTGAGTTTAAATGGAAATATGCTTTACAAAATCATTATTTTAGAATATACAATTTATGTCACCTAAACTGTCATATAATCGTTATCAACATCACATATGGAGTTGCAACTTTATAGGCGTTGAATTCTGCTTTTCAGATTAAAATTAACATTTATTTATAATTTGGTTCGTGAAAAATTCAAGAATTTGATACTAAAATCTTTGAAAGATGTTGGACATTTCCAATTCCTTCCTACTGGTGTTGTAGGAGCCTTCCTGATCCCATACTGGTTCATGCAGATCTTCGTGGGAATGCCCCTATTCTATATGGAGTTGTGTTTTGGTCAATTTGCCAGTCTTGGGCCTTTGGCTATATGGAAAATCAACCCATTGTTCAAAGGTAATATAAGTTTAAAAAGCTGACCACGTGACCTTGATATCGACATGGTTTCATTTCCGTGGTCTGGTTGGTGTTGTCAATCACAGTCTCTTTCGGCTGCGACTAGGCTGCTGCTCGGCGACTTCACACGACAGATAACTCACATAAAACAACATATTTAATTTGTATTCAATTAATAAACTGGCAAATGCCAAAAAGGTTGTTTACATGGTTTGGGTACTTCTTGGTGACACAAAATACTATATTTCTCCTATTACATTACATATAAATGAGAGCGAAGTTGTTTACAGGGAAAGGTCACTTCTATGTGAATTCACGCCACATATAATGTGTATTTGGCAACACGTTTTATATGACAATAAAGTTGTTTTCAGGTCTGGGCTACTGCTCGGTGATATCATCGGCTTTAATTGGTCTGTACTACAACGTCATCATCGCCTACTGCATTTACTACTTCTTCGCGTCAATGACGGACCTGTTACCATGGGCACTGGAAACTGACATAGCCGCTGGATCGAACAGTACCAATGTGACTGTAAACTTGGGTACGTGATCAGCTGGTTTATTAATGCTAGATGTCGTTATTGATAGTTCGTTATAAATCTGGAATGTATGGCGTTGACATAATAGGTGATATCAAAGAATAGTCTACAGAATATTCTATAGAAATCAATAGAATAGTTCAATAGTTCAGTTAGGTATATATATGTAATAGTCTATAGAAGCATAGTTTTAAGAATAGTGTCTATCTAATACATATAGACTATACAAGTCTGTAGAATAATATAATAGTATTTAATTGTATAACAGTATATAGAATAGCCGAAAGAATAATCTCATATATGAGCAATGCAGTATAACAGTAAGTAGTCTCTAGTGTGAGATAAGAAATAGGTTAATTTTATTGATAAAGTTTTGATACCAGTGTCAGATTATGTTAAATTTGTAAATTCGTAGCACAAACATAAAATGTTAACTTTACTGTTAAGGAGAAGAGTGAACTCATTTGTTAATATCATATACCACGGCACAGACCCATCCATATCTGTAATCTAATTTCTACTTTCTTTTATTTAAAAGAAGTCTTTCCTTTGAGAAATAATTACACAAATCTGTTAGTCAATCCAATTCAATTTTATATTGACGTCATTTTTGTTTAATAGGGTGATAATGAAATAATGGGAGAACTAAAACCGTGAAACACACCCCAACATAAATCTAAAAGAAACGATTCACCATAAGGAGAACAGAAAGGGATATCCCTAGTGTGCTGGGGAAATATTTAGCATACATTCTTCAGTAATTTTAATGGGAGTGAAAATTAGCGATTTAAGATTATATCTTAGCGACCTATTGCGAGTTTTAGGAATGGCTATTTACGGGCGCAATGGTACGGTTTTCGCAGATTAATACTGAGAACAAAGTATATAACTCCCAGTGATATATACAGCTTTTTTCATAAATGTAGACATTTAAAAAAAGATTTTTTATTTTTATGTGCTTGATGCATTCTGAACGTGATATTTGTCAGGATTATATTTTCAGCTGGTGACATTTTGTTCGATATGTGCTATCCTTTTGGGAAAACAGATTGTTTAATATCATTTAAAACATTATTCAGTCTAAGCACTAATATCCTTAAGTTGGTGTGGGTCTATAAATCCCGCACTCATCGCCTTCGTGAGTATGGTTGGTCTGCGTCACCCGGTTGTATCTCCTCCGTGTTTCATATTTCGATCAAATTGTCTCCTTCATTTTAATCGAGTCCCCTATGATTTCAATGTGACTTTCAGAAGTACTCACGTTAGCAGTCAGCACATCACATAGATTTATACCTGCTTTGCGACCTAATTGCACTAGCAGGAGAGATAAATAAACTATAAAAAGCAACTACCGTTTTACCGGGGAACATTAATGTCGTCTTTGTTCTCTTCCTTTGGAGATCCCTGGTTTAACTACACAAGTCTTTCTTATAAAAATATTGACTGGTTATAAATGAACAAAAACCAAGAAAGTTATACAACGGACATGTTATTTACCTTGGTGGGGATACATCAGTGCCCAATGGAGGCATACAAATGCCCGGATACACCATATATATATATACACTATTCCGCTCCTTTTTCGTTACCAGGATACACTATATCCTGTTTCCTTAGTAACATGAATTTCTCTGTTATATAAGGAATCGTGAGGTGAAAGGAGTCGGGAGGTAAACGGCGAGTACGCTTACCAGTGATCTATTATTATTAAACGAGGGAAGGAAAGTAAAACAGATTTCTTATCTATTTCAAGAACTCAGACAGGGATCGAATATGGAAGTTCTGGCTCGTCTGCCACTTCATCGATAAAGAGAGGTTCATTTCAGGCGGACATAGGGCCTAGATATTCTCCCTCTCCAGGAAAGTTTTTCTGATGTATAACAGCATCATTTCCTGTCTAACGCTCAGCTGATTAAGATAAAGTCATATCAAACAGAGTGTATTGTATTATGTTCTGATTGATAAAAATGAGTTGCATTTGATGAACTACTTGAGAGTGCGGCAGGTGACTAGTGACAAGGTGTCTCTTACATTTGTTTTTATCATTACAGGGTTGAACACAACTAACTCAACAACAACAGTAGAGAAATCAGAAAGTGAGAAATATTTCTAGTGAGTTACAGTACTTTTCCCCGACCACAGTACTCTCAGTAATGTCCTTCATCTCTTACTTATAAAATCTAACCTACACGGAGGCATCTAATGTAAGTTTGATGAAGACACAACAAGACACTGATATGTAATGATAGACAATAAAACCAGTTCAGGGAGGACAATTACAACCACATGGTGTATAAAAAATTGAGGTGATGCTAGCTCTTAATTGACGTGATGTTAGTGCTAAATTGACGTGATGTTAATGCTAAATTGACGTGATGTTAGAGGTAAATTGACGTGATGTTAGAGGTAAATTGACGTGATGTTAGTGGTAAATTGACGTGATGTTAGAGGTAAATTGACGTGATGTTTGCGATAAATTGACGTGATGTTAGAGGTAAATTGACGTGATGTTAGTGGTAAATTGACGTGATATTAATGATTAATTGACGTGATTTTAGTGGTAAATTGACGTGATGTTAGTGGTAAATTGACGTAATGTTAGTGGTAAATTGACGTGATGTTAGAGGTAAACTGACGTGATTTTAGTGGTAAATTGACGTGATTTTAGTGGTAAATTGACATGATATTAATGATTAACTGACGTGATTTTAGTGGTAAATTGACGTGATGTTAGAGGTAAACTGACGTGATATTAGTGGTAAATTGACGTGATATTAATGATTAATTGACGTGATTTTAGTGGTAAATTGACGTGATATTAATGATTAACTGACGTGATTTTAGTGGTAAACTGACGTGAAGTTAGTGGTAAATTGACGTGATGTTAGTGGTAAATTGACGTGATGTTAGAGGTAAATTGACGTGATTTTAGTGGTAAATTGACGTGATTTTAGTGGTAAATTGACATGATATTAATGATTAACTGACGTGATTTTAGTGGTAAATTGACGTGATGTTAGTGGTAAATTGACGTGATATTAATGATTAATTGACGTGATTTTAGTGGTAAATTGACGTGATTAAATTGACGTGATGTTAGTGGTAAATTGACGTGATATTAATGATTAATTGACGTGATGTTAGTGGTAAACTGACGTAATGTTAGTGATTAATTGACGTGATGTTAGTGGGGAAAACATGGGCTGAAGGGCATATTACTGTGTGGTACAAAGACAGGATGTGTAGGATAATGATAGTAAACATTTGGCAATGCAAAAGACAAGGTGTATGTGGCGATTGGAAGTACATGACTTATATTATAGAAAATCATGTAAAATACGTGAATGACAAAAGCACGTAATATCATTTGATAATAAGAATATCAAATATGAAAGATTGGGAAATTATCTTTTTATTAGGCAAATTGAGAAGATGGGCCTTATATAAGATAATAGCAAATATGCCAAATCACAAAGTTCGGGAAAAAAACAAAAAACATGGTTTACAGAAGGCCGTAAAGACACACATGTCAATCACCATTTATCAAAACTTTCAGAGTTAGATGCAGTAGAGTCAAATTATGATTAAACTGCACCATACAGATGTTTCGTCCCTCTAGGACTCGTCAGTGATGCTAATGACCTAAATTTTGAAGCCTAGGAGGCGACTGACGAAATTTTTTTGTGATAAAAACCTACATGTGTATATTCTGAATTGTGACACCATTCGAATGAATTAAAACCTGTCACGCAGTTTAATGCAAACCATGGAGACTAAAAGCCCACCAGCAGGTAAAACAATGACTAATTATAATTATTGGGCACTATAAAAGACATGGTTCGTATTTTATATTACACCGCAAATGAAAAATACATGATTCAGTAAGATAAAAGACTGAAGTCGTGATTGGCGATACAAAATGACACCCTTTATCTAAAATAAAAGCTAATTGGCCAATTAACAAACATGGGAAACCTTCATTTAGAGTCAAAATATACCAGATATAACATAATGTCCCGCCGAGACCAATTGACGGTTTACTTTATCTGTTTTCAGTGAGACGGTCCTGAATATATCTACTGGTCTAGAAGACATGGGCGGTGTTCAATGGCAACTAGCACTTTGTCTGCTGGCGGCCTGGGTTATTGTTCTGATCGTCCTGTCCAAAGGTATCCAGTCACTTGGCAAGGTATGTGGCAACTATTACACTTATAAGTATAAACAAAAGAAGACGTTTAAACATTCAAATTGAAGGATATAATACTAATGAATAAAAATCGTGCTAAACGACAGCTGAGTAACCGCACTATTACTTTGCTTCAGGCGTAACCTCTGTGTATTGTCGACGACAAAAAAGAAAAGAAAAAAAGAAATGGCAGGTTGTTAAGATGAGAAGATATTAGAGACATCTTTCAGTACTGTTATAATCACTAAATGCCAGCTTTATCTTTTCGTCAAGGTCGTTTACTTCACGGCGACGTTCCCCTATCTTCTCCTGACAGCCTTGCTGATCCGAGGAGCAACACTACCCGGAGCAAGTGAGGGAATCCAATACTATCTTACTCCAACATGGGATCGACTTCAGGATTCCACGGTAGGTCTTCTCTCAACACATTTCATATTCTTTTAAAGATTTTTGACAACAGATGGGGTAGCGTTTGATCACTGAATGTTTTTATGCTCTCCAAAACTTTTCTTGGAGCATATAGTCATCGCTTTGTCCGTCCGTCATTTCGTGATCGGAGAGCAACATTGTCAATAGTTGAGCAAGGATTATGAAACTTGATGTATGCATTGGACATACTAAGACGATGTGCAGTGTCTCAAATTTCGGACCCGAGATTTCTTAATGAAAGTTATTTCATTTTGTTAAAATGTGTGTCCAAATCAGAACTTGAAATTGCTTTAAACTGGGATAATAATAAATTTGCTATATAATCATACGAAGACAATGTGCGGTGTACCAATGTAAGGGCTCGCAATCCCTTAATAATAAAGTTATCGGCCATTGAAAAAAGTTGTGTCCGGAGCATTATTTTTCTTGTGTTAAATCTTGGATTATACAAATCGGTGCATACATTGATCACACCTTGACAAAATGCAGTGAACCAAATTCAGGGCCCGTTATTACAGTTTGTTAATTTTTTTGTCCAGAGCAAAACTTGATATAGCTTGCATTTAAACTAGAATATATAAAACTTCATGTATATATACGAAGGCAATGTTTCTGTGTACAAAAGAGCTAACGCCCTCTGTTAAAATTTCGTGTCTGGAGCATACCTTTTTGCGTGCATTAGACGTAATTTGAAAATGAAACTTGGTGTATAGATTGGACATACTAAAAGTATGTGCAGTGTTTCAAGTTTTGGGCTTGCAACCCCTTAATCACAGCGCTATTGTCCTTTGTAAAACCTTTTGTGTCCACAGCAAACTTTGCTTTTCATTTAAACTAGGATAATGATACTGTGTATATCGTGTAGTACATTTGTCATACTACGATAATGTGCAGTGTACCGAATTCGGAGCCTGAAACCCCTTAATAATTACACTGTTAATGTCCTTTGTTAACACTTTGTGTACAATGAAACTGTTTTCGGGGAGCATTCATCACTTTCACGGATTCTCTTGTTGTTTTCAGGTATGGAGCGATGCGGCCACTCAGGTGTTCTACTCCCTCAGTGCCTGCTCTGGTGGGCTGATTCTTATGTCTAGCTTCAATAGGTTCGACAACTTCTGTCTCAGGTAAAAGTCATTCTTTCGATAGCCGTCCCGTTTAATCTAGGTTCGGTAATAATCCACGGTCTGGCTCTGAATTCTTGGTATGGGCTTATGTGCAATGAACAGTCTTTCCGCATATGAGAAAGCCTTTTATGTGGATGTTTTGGTGTCGGAAACAATACGCCTTTCTCATTCATACCGATAGGGTGATTGTAAACTGACCAATACTTGATTGAAAAACCAGAAGGTTTCCCGATAGAGTTGTGTCCCGAACGGAAATGCGACTTCATAGCATAATATTGCTTTTTTCAATATTTCTTGACACATTATTAAAATGTAACTGTATATATTCTTGTGTATAATCTGGTAGAACTATCTTTACGTTTCTTAATGTAAGTCATTTTAACATAAGGTTATGCGAAAACATGTTCGATTAAAATTTTAAAAAAAAATGATTACTGTTCACATTTGAATTTATTTTTTCGCTTACCCTCATAAATGTAAAAAGAAAAAAAAACTATGTATTTGCCGTATAACGTATATTGAGAAAGGGAAATGAGACTGATAAAGACAAAATAAAACTTAAGCTTGTGAGATAATTTATTTTGCTAGGTATTATCTGAAGAGACCCATACTGTCTATGGCCTGCGGGTAATTTGCTGTAGGTAACGGAAGCCTCGACCACCGGGAGCTATTTCAGTTATATATCGATAACAACATATCAACTATTCCATCGTTGCTGCAATAATGTTTTATCTTAAGACCTGTTAACAAGCGGTACTATTAACACACCACTGACTTTAGAACTCTACAACTCAAGGACACATGTTCGCACAGACTGTATATGACATCATCGCCAGAAAAAAAAACACTTTGTGATTTCAATGAACTTTCATGAGCGTTTGTGATAATTGTATTCAGGAGGGTTGAACCAAGGGTCGTGTCCAAACTTTCCAAGTGACGGGGCTATCCTATATATATCTCGGCGGACGTCCTCGGGGAGATCGTCCACCCACTTGGCCAGAGACGCTGTATCGATCGGTTTTGTAGCTGCGCAGTTTCCTTCTCACTGTTAACATACCGTTTACGTGTTCTGTGATATCAAGTAAATCCGATTCCCAAAACAGAAAACTATTTGTTGTTAAGCAGGAAAAATAAAATGAAAATCAGCCAGTTGTCAAACGAAATTGCCTTTGTCTAACACCTACTTTACATTTGAATGGCACGGGTGAAATTTGTGTATGCGGTCTGGCACTTCCTGCCTTTTTCCTGATCGGACCGATTTTCATTGCAGACGCGGCTTCATTTATTGACGACTGACTTCAACAACAAATTAAAATGATCAGTTAGAGCTCAATTTCATCTTTCATAAAGGAAATAATATTTAAAGATCGATATGATAGTCTGTTGACCGATTAAAATCTGGCTTGTGACTGTACTGCCCAGGGGCTCACTAACAAGTCCATGAACGACTTGTATAAAGGACACAGCGTCACTGAATGCTTGAAACAGCAACTGTCAATGTTGTCATTTCTCAACCAATCCGATAAAAAAGTGAACACTGACATCGTTTCGCTGAATGTAGCTGTTATTATGGAACCCTATCAACAGTTACCCGGCCCCATGTATTACCGGCGGTAGATCAGTACACTTACTTTGAGGAGAAGTGTACCATTTTGTTCCTTACAAACAAAGAGTGCTGAAGAATGGTATTGCTCCACGCCACGTGAAGATGATTTTCATTCAATCCTCCGGATACTGCACGAGCTCTTCGTGCCTGACCAACTTTCACCAGTATTGACCCACATGCAGGCATTTAATGTTAAGTGCTTCGTGTAGTCGCGGACATCACTGCTGCTGTACCGGTAATACTCAAGCGTCTCTGTTCTAGGGAACGACACAGCACGACCGTCCCTTACCATCAAGACCATTCTAGATTAATTTTCTTCGCCATCAATTTCTCCCATTTCTACCAACGCATTCCGCTTAAATACAGAATTATCCGAGTTCTTCTCCGCACCGGATGTCAGGATGCACATCCATCATAACTCTAAGTTAGGCGGTACCACTGCCTGACATCCCTCCAATAAAAATAAGAGGGAGGTCTCCATCCCCGGGGTCCTGTACCACTCCTCCCCGGGGTCCTGTACCACTCCTCCACGAAGTCTTGTGTCATGTACATCTCCACCTAAGTCATGTCGTCCATGCGTGTATAGTAGGTAGAACAGGAAAAGGAGAACAATGCCGAGGAAGATCTTGTTCTTCGTGTGGGGTGGCATCACTTCCTTGGGTACAGCCGCATTTTAAAATATCTTTAAAACTTTCATTTCGGGGCAGAGTCAACTGCAAACAAGTGATACATATCAAATTTGATATTGTGGATCCTATTAGGAGTGCTAGACGGTGAACTGTTTCTTTGTGTATCTTGAAGCTTACATCACGTGCCCTAGTCTCGTGAACAACAATCCTCTACGTACAACTACGTCTTACAATTAGACACAATACTGCCATAGGCTCTTGGACGCCTACAGACCAGTCCATCATAATTATCTGTAACATATTGTCTTCTACCAGATGTTCAAGTTATTCTGAAGAGATGAGTTTCCATCAATATTTTTCATAGCTTTGTTTGAAAACAAAAACAAAAATTGATATGTCCATGAATAAGGCTAATCCAAATCAAGTTTACGGAAATGACAAAATAAATTAACAACGGTATGTCATTTCGTCTGTACCTATAATAGGAACAAGTATAAAATCGTCAGCTCGGCACATTAGAATGTAGAGTAAGTCGTAACAACGTAAGTACAGAGTCATATTTATCTTGAAATAGAAATTTGAAGACCTGGTCTCATGCAAAGAAATAGATTAGCGCTGAATAACATTTACCTAACCGAGATGACGATCAAAACTATATAACATATCATTTGTTTTTTAACCATTTCAATACGGCGAGAAATTGTTAGCAATGAGTTAGATATTCATATTAGTTAGTAATGGGTGTCATTAAACTCGCACAGTAACGTATTTTGTTTACTTCGTTAGTGTAGGCATGATGACGTACAAAGACGTAAACAAAATAAAGTGAACTAGATGTATTTCGTACTACAGAGACGCCCTTATTGTGCCGTGTGTGGACTGTCTCACCAGCTTCTTCTCCGGGTTCGTCATTTTTACTGTGCTGGGCTTCATGGCGAACGCAAAAGGGGTCAAAGTTGAGGATGTAGCGACAGGAGGTATTGTCTGTGATAAATGTTAAACAACAGATGGAAAAGGCGCGAGAAATGGTCAATTAACCGCACGTGTTTTTTTTCAGCACTAAGGGATTTTTGTTCATATTAATGAAGAGGAATTAAATGTCTTTAGTTCTGTAGTTAGATTAAAATCGAAGTAAGAGTTCGAGCAGTGCCCTAACTCTTCATAATATGATAATGAATCTCAATATCGCTGTTATTTTTCTACGATGAATCTTTGCTAAGGAAGGGCAAGTGTTTTTCAAACACCGACGTCACCCAATCCTGCGCTCGATACATTTTCTCTCGAGAAGGCAATGTAATAATGTAAGATTCTAGGAGAATTATGGGAGTGTCGAATCTGTTCTTATTTAGGTGTCTAGTTCTTGTTAGATTGGTTAGATTCAGTATGAGTGTGACTCTGTATGTCTTAATAAAGCCTAGTATACAATCAGATTTCAACGTTCAATAAGATTCGGTATGTCGATGTCACTCGTAAGATGTGTAATAATTAAATATATTCTAATCCAGGTAGCTGGTTCAGTAAGTAAGATGTGTTATAATTAGTTTTATTTTAATCCAGGTAGTGGTCTAGCCTTTGTTGTGTACCCTGAGGCCATCTCTAACATGCCAGCGCCGACCGTCTGGGCCGTCCTCTTCTTCTTCATGTTACTCGTCATCGGCTTCAGTTCACAGGTTATTGGGTTTATATCGTTTACATTGTATAAATGTTTTGTCTGCTAAACCCGCCTTTTTGCGACGGAGCACAGCCCTGGCCGAGAGCAGCGTAGTTAAACCAAAGCTGTGTATCTATTATACTATAAGCATTACAGGAGACGTTCCGCGTTCAAAGGGCGATAACTCACACTGATTTCTTCTCTATATAATCATGCAACAAATTAGATATTCTTTTTATCATGTTTTCAGTTTTCCATTATGGAATGTGTAATGTCCTCGTTCATTGATGAGTATGCGCATATTCTTCGGAAGAACTGGAAAAACTCTTTCTTGTTCCGGGTAGGTGTGGCAGCGCTGTTCTATTTATTGGCCCTACCCATGACCACAAGGGTAGGTACTCTTGAAATACTGATCCTTTCTTCGTCCAATGAAAAAATTCTGTATCAGCCAAATGATTTGTAATTAATTCCTCATTCTGTTGTTCGAACGTGTGTATTCCATGTCTTCTCAGTTACCAAATTATCTCTTGTACAAACTACAGGGAGGCTTGTATTTGCTGGAGCTGGTTGACTCGGCCGTGAGTGGCTTCCCCTTATTATTTGTGGGACTCTTTGAGTGTATCGTCATCAACTGGATATATGGTAAGATAACATAACAGTCAGATCATAAGACATGTAGAAAGCTATAGGCCCGCCTGTTGGTATCTGCTTTGATAAAGGAGGCAATTAATATGACGGCGAGAGTTCATTTTAAAACATTTATCAACAATCGGGGTTTTAAGTTCAATCATAATTGGACACTGTACATTGCCTGATAGGTTATATATTTATTACAGGATACTCGAATTTTGCAAAGGACATACAGATGATGATGAAACGGACTCCTTGGGCATACTGGGTTTACTGCTGGTGTGGGAAGACCCCTCTAGTATTGTCGGTATGTGTAATGTTACCTTACTCAGGCTAAAGCTGATGTTAAGGGAAACTTCCTCTATTACTATCTGTATGTGAACTCTAACTGGGTTTACAGTTGGTGTGAAAGCAATTCCTCTGCAATGCTGTCGTTACATGTTCAATCATTTTACGGTAGTAAACCGATTTCTTGGGAGAAGATAGTAGTGAATAGTACTTACGGACGTTAAATCTGGTGATTACATAACGTATACATTCTCGTTTATTGTTTTACAAAGCGTTTATATAGTAACATCTTTCTTTAGAGCCAGTAAACTTACAATTTAGAACAACACATTTCTCCGGCGTTATGATATGTTTGTGTAAGTTAATCTTATTTATTTCAAAATATCTCGGGAGCATGTATTATATGTTGTAGGTGGTGATTGTATTTAAGGCTGTACAGTACGAGAAGATCACACTTCTAGAGTACGTGTACCCCGCCTGGGGGGAGATGTTGTGGTGGATGGTAACTCTGTTCCCTATAATGGCTATTCCGGGCTGGTTCCTGTTTTACTACTGCAGGCACGGAGGCTGGCAGGTACATCTGATTCACTAATATAAAAATTAACTGAGTATTACTGAGACGAACAATTTGTCTTGACCTAAGTGCACTTGAATATCATTATTTCTGCTCTATCTACCTATGATGATAAGACGACGTCATCGATATTTTTAGCTACAGTAAAGTATGTAATTCGACTGATGGGTTGGTTTTGACGACGTCATTGATGTATTTGGCTATGGTAGAGTACGTTTTTCGACTGACGTGTTGGTTTTGACCACGCCATGGATTTTTTAATTATAGTAAAGTACGTAATTCGACTGACTGGTGGGTTTTGACGATGTCATTATGTTTTCGACTGTGCCGGAGAGTGTATATCTTTTTTCACAACGGATTATGACTTGTATGGCGTATTTTTCATTCAAGAACATAATTTTAACTATTTTTTTATTGCAAAATATTACTATTTACTGACAAAAAAGCATAAAATTATTACATTTCTTTAAATTATCACATTTTCTATTTGCAAAATTGACATTTTTCACTTGCTAATGTTGGCTACGGGTCCTCTTGGTTGTTTTCAATTGTTGGGAAAAAATTAAGGCCGGATGCAATGAAAAGCTATACATATGACCCATTTAGAGGAAATATGCGCCATTTCTACCATGTTGTCGAACTCTGTGTATACGATGCCTGCCGCCGTTCGTTCTCTTTACAAATTTTACCTGAGATGGACACTGAGAAAAAGACTGGATATCTGCGAAGAACGGTTTTTCGAACGTGTTAATTGGCGTTAACCGGGTTTGTTACCGTGGGTTATTGATTTTAGAAATATTTACCAAAGACTTGTGTGAAGTACAAAGGACAGATTCGTTTCTAAAATAATTTAAAAAGTTAGCAGCACAGAAAAATGCATAAACAGAATGTGTTTGTTAGACGTAGGAAAAAATGTCGTAAAGTAAGCAGGAAGATTATCCGAGTAAGATATGGCACGATTCCAAGCACGTGTTAGGTTTTCCGGGTCTCTCTAGGTTGTTTGAGGGCATTAAAAAGGAAGGTAAATAAAAGATCGGTCGATCACAGATCGTTGATTGACTACAAAACCAAGATCACTACAGCGTTCGAAGACAAGTGAGAAGCTAGACCCCTCGGGTCAAAACCCCTTTAATCGGAGCTGACTACATGTGGGATCATTGCAGATTTGACCGACGTGTCCAACATCAAAGAGCTTAACTTAACTACGGTGTGTGCTTTTTACTCGTCGTCATCGATCATTTTTCCCAGTATGCACGGGTAAGCCTCTTGGAAACAAGAATACAAACACTGTTTTGGAAGCTTTCAAAGAAATATTTGCCGAGAGGAAACCAGAACTAGTAAGATCGGACCACGGAAAGGAGTTTCTGAATGACTCGTTTAAACGCTTCTTTAAATCCCTAGGGCCTCACACACGTAGCGAGTTAAAGTGCTCACAAGCTGCTTTTAGCCGAATCGTTTATAGGGAAATTGAAAAATATCATGTATAGGTACTTCCACTCGAATCAGACGTACAGGTTCACCGACGTGTTACCGGATCTCGTTCGAAGCTACAACAGTAGAAAACATTCAAGGCCGCACGTTTTGCCCCCAAAGCCTCATTTCTATCGGAAGAAAGGACCAGAAACCTTTGAAGAGAACGCCGTACAAATTTAATAAAAGGGATAAGGTGATATTGATTTATAAGAAACGTCAGTTTCGTCGCGGATGGTAACAGAAGTGGACCGAAGAAATATTCATAGTTTCTCACAGGTATTACCGAGGAAATATTCCTAGAAATCGTCCAAGAAATGTACCCGATCGCATCGTGTTGTATTACGGAGAATATCTGCAGGTTTGCTTTTTTTTTTGTGGCCACGAAACAAAACTAGTATCGAAGAAAGTAACTCATAATAGCGACGGGAGTCTATTCGATAAATATTACCTAAATCAGGCCAGAGGTGGAGCCGACGTTTTTAGAGGAGATCGGATACAGCGAGAACGCGGATTGGGTGTATCTTTAAAGGCATATTCAAATTGGCCGCCCCTCTGGTAAGATCGGGAATGAAAGCCGTGACGCCCGTATTAAAGTCTAGTGTTAAAGTTTTGGGCAAACAGGCATTAAGAACTGGGATTAATTAGGCGTAAAATTTGTTGAGTAGTAACGAGAATTTTCGTTATGATTTGCTTCACCAACGACTTCAAGCAAATTTCATATAAATTTGAAATAAAATGTATTTAGTTCATTCTAATTCCCCTTAAATTACAATAACTTGGTAAATAAAACAAAAAATAAAATAAAAACAACAAGGTGTTCTATTACACCCTTAAAATGCAGCGGGCAACAATGAGTCGATTGGTCATCGATGACACCGTTTGATACGGGTTCTTTACACTTTCCCGACAATTGTAAACAACCCGGAGACCAGTAACCAACATTAGGATATCACCGAAGTTCAAATTACGCATTTTGAGGCAAAACTGTTTTTTAAAGGCAAAGCTTTGAAAAAAAAAAAAAAAAAAAAAGAAAAGAAATGTAAGATGTTAATAGTTTTGTATGTATTTTTTTCAAGTAATGCTTTTGGCAGTAATATTTTGTAAGTAAAATTGTAAAATGGTAAACTTTTGACAATTAAAACTGCAAATAACAGAAGCAAACAACAATAAACAACAACAAACAGCAGCAAATGTTTGATTTTTGTGTCATCATTTCATATTTTGAAAAAAAAACAATGAAATGTGTAAGCGAAAAATGTAAATTTTGCAAATAGAAAAATGCGATAATTTAAAGAAATGTAATAATTTTATGATTTTTTTTTGTCAGTAAAATAGCATTATTTCGTAATGAAATAAAAATGTTAATATTATGTTCTTGCATGCGAAATACCAATAATACATGCCATACAAGTCATTTTCCGTTGTAAAAAAAGATGTATACATTCTACGGTACAGTCGAAAACTTAATGGCGCCGTCAAAACCAACCAGTCAGTCGAAATACGTACTCTACCATAGCCAAATACATCAATGACATCGTCAAAACCATTACATAGAGGGGCGTACTTGAAATACGACAAGCAGAACAGGGGAGACAATTCGGGACAGGGGCGATAACTCTGTGAGTGATGACTTCACAAACTCCGCCATGACGATATAATGTGGATGATGTTGAGGAGCGTAGGGGTTTGCTAAGGCCGCCAACTTGGATTAACACCCCCCCCCCCCCAATCGTCATCTAATCACCATAGGCTATATTTGTATTTCACCAATCACAATCTGCGTTACTTTCTACCTACTTAGGTTTTGGCGAAGTTGACAAAACCACTGCCAGAGTGGGGACCTGCTGAAGACATCAACAGGGATGGAATTCGCTATAAAAAGAAATCAGCAATCCAGATGGAAATTTCAAACCCAACCCCAACTACCTTCATAAGGTATGACGACAAAGGGAAGGATAACGAAGCTTTCACGGCTGAGGAGAACCTATCATCCCTGGGTTATCAGTTTCCTCCGGACTATGATGAAGCTACGCATATGTGAATACGAAGCAGTGTCCAAGAAAATGAAAAATGATAATAATAATGATGATAAAAACTTAGCGAAAAGCATAATTACAAAATATTGATCCATAATAATTTATAGCGTGTTCTCTGGGGATAATGAGTAAACATTAATTACCTTAAATTATGAAACTTTAATACATTTTGCATTGGATTATGGTTTAAATCAAAACACCAATAAGAGTCAACTCGCCATTAAATCTGTTTATACACGCATCCATCAATGGACATAAAAAAACTGGAGCACCAAGGTAAAATGTACATGAACTCTTTAACTAAAGTATGCTGTACAAACAGAACACAGGATCAGTACAATGTTGTGTCGGTTTTAAATGAACAATTTAATAAAGTTTGATTCTTTAATTAATTACAAACTCCTATACCGAATACTAGTTTGGTACCCATTGTCTTCGCATTTTGAATATACAAAATGAGTGCAAGGGACAATATCTGTCTGACAAGTCGAGCAGTGAGATTTGTGCTCTGAGTTACCACTGAGAATTGGTTTAAGTCTATGTATCGGCTACAAGCTTCGGAGTTAAGTTAAAAGTCGATAAAAAGACGATGTGCGAGGACGTCAAAGAATATTTTCTTTTTCTCTTATTACGTTTATTCTGTTACACTAATAAACAAAACCTGTAAACTACTCTAGCTGTAAATTCATTGCCTTAATAACAAAACCATAAACATTAATCATGGCGTAATACAAAATTATTTAACTCGCGTGAAAAAGAGAAGCACCTGTTTCTCTCGCGCAATTCATGTTATGTATCATGCGTACAAAGCGTATAGGGAGCACTAGTACATCGTACGTGGTCAACATCCACGTGTGTAATATAATTTTAGTCCTATAGTTTGAACGAATAAAGAAACTTGCTTCCAAAAAACCGTTTTTGTTTTTTTAGTTTTACCAGTCCGATGATTGCGCGTTTACATGTCGTCTTAGTAGGTACTAGTTCTAATTGTCCCGCGTAGATTCTGAATTTCCACATTCAATTTGTCATTTTCTAACGAATACCTCTGTTTCTCCAGTTGTGTTTTCTCCACGGCCACCTTGTGCATACTTCGCATATTTTCTATTTCCAACACTAACTTTTCATTCTCCAGAGCATGTCTCTCTTTCTCCAACTGAGATACTGTCTTGTGTTGGTTTCCACGGAACTCTTCCGTTGTCGTTCGTAACGTTTGTAGCTCAAGCATAAGTTTTTCTTTTTCCATCATTATTTTCTCCGTTTCAAGGAGAAGTTTGTCTTTCTCAGTTCTTAATTTTTCACATTCTAGTTTGTATTTTTGCATTTCTGCCATCATTAAATTTCTCCTGACGTCTACAAGGTCCGTGTCCGTTACACAGTAACTAGCAAAGGTGTCCACGGAATCGTCTAAGTTACCGGCCTTCCGTTTTTGTCCCCTGGGGGACTCGGAAGTCGGTGTTATGGTCGGAACGGATTCAATAGACTCTGGTTCGTGTGCAGTATGCACGATGCCCGAACTTGTCGCGTACATGTCGTACTCCGGCTGGGACGACGAGTTGATAAACTCCACGTCACCATAACTTAACTGAGATCTGGTGCTCTCTGGACGACTGTAGAGGAAACAAATATCATATTAATGTATGACACACAATTACACCACGTCGGAATATGCTCCGATCACAACCAAGACTATTAGAACACAGAACAGAAAACGATTGAATTACAGATGATCTCATTGTGTTATAAAAGTTAATACATACAGAACACCTTAATGTTTTGCCCTGTAATCCAGTAATCAACCGACAATTGTGTATAACGTATTGGAAGACTACACGATTTCATTACCTGTTTGTGTACACATGTGTGGACGTATACTCTAGCTGTTAACTGTGTAATCCTGGTAAAATACTAACATTTCTCTTTAACTCAATCTGTTGAACTTCAGACTAGTTTGCAGGGGTCCCCGGTTCGAATCCTAGCGGAGGTATTGAAATGAATAATGACCTCTGTTACATTTGCGCCCATGTAGCAAAGGGATTCGGGAATAATACTTTATTACTTTCACAAGCATCGCTGTAACCCCTGGAAACTCGAGGACGAGCTATTTTTGGAAAGAGAGTAAAGGTAAAGTACTAACCGCAGTATAACCCTCGGCTAGACACAACATCTTTACCTCAATCGGTTGAGAGTCAGACTAAGTAAGGCAGCGGCATTGAAATAAATAATAATATATGTTACACTGGTTCGTGTATACACGTGTGAACGTACACTCGTGTTATGATTTTGTGTACAAACTTGTGGACGCACACTCGAGTTATCACCTGTTGGTGTAAATACGTGTGGACGTACACTCTAGTGGTAAATACCTGCTGATGAACACGTGTGGACACATTCTCTATTTATGACTTGTTGTGTACACACATATAGTATTTTTGTTTACATGTGGAGTTACTCTCCAATTATTACTTGTTTGTGCACACACCTGTAGGAATTACCTGTTTGTATACACGTGTTGATGTAAACTCCAGCAATAACCTGTTTGTTTACACGTGTTGGTGTAAACTCAGCAATAACCTGTTTGTTTACACGTGTTGAATTAAACTCTAGCAATAACCTGTTTGTATACACGTGTTGATGTATACACGTGTTGATGTAAACTCCAGCAATAACCTGTTTGTTTACACGTGTTGATGTATACACGTGTTGATGTAAACTCCAGCAATAACCTGTTTGTTTACACGTGTTGAATTAAACTCTAGCAATAACCTGTTTGTATACACGTGTTGATGTATACACGTGTTGATGTATACACGTGTTGATGTAAACTCCAGCAATAACCTGTTTGTTTACACGTGTTGAATTAAACTCTAGCAATAACCTGTTTGTTTACACGTGTTGAATTAAACTCTAGCAATAACCCGTTGGTTTACACATGTTGATATAAACTCTAGCATTAACCTATTAGTATACACGTGTTGATGTAAACTCTAGTATCAACCTGTTTGTATACACCTGTTGATGTATACTTAAACCATAACTTTTTATACTCTGGAGTAATTACCAGTTCGTGTACACACCTGTAGCCGTACACTCTGGAGTAGTTACCTGTTTGTATACACACCTGTAGTCTTATACTCTGGAGTAATTACCTGTCTGTGTGCACACCTGTAGCCGTACGCTCTGGAGTAATTACCTGTCTGTGTGCACACCTGTAGCCGTATACTCTGGAGTAATTACCTGTCTGTGTGCACACCTGTAGCCGTACGCTCTGGAGTAATTACCTGTCTGTGTGCACACCTGTAGCCGTATACTCTGGAGTAATTACCTGTCTGTGTGCACACCTGTAGTCTTATTCTCTGGACTAATTACCTGTCTGTGTACACACCTGTAGCCGTATACTCCGGAGTAATACCTGTTTGTGTACACACCTGCACCTGTAGCCGTATACTCCGGAGTAATACCTGTTTGTGTACACACCTGCACCTGTAGTCGTATACTCCGGAGTAATACCTGTTTGTGTACACACCTGTAAACTTATTCTCCGGACTAATTACCTGTTTGTGTACACACCTGTAGCCGTATACTATGGAGTAATACCTGTTTGTGTACACACCTGTAGCCTTGTTCTCTGGACTAATTACCTGTTTGTGTACACACCTGTAGCCTTATTCTCTGGAGTAATTACCGGTTTGTGTACACACCTGTAGTCGTATACTCTGGAGTAATACCTGTTTGTGTACACACCTGTAGTCTTATACTCTTGAGTAATACCTGTTTGTGTACACACCTGTAGTCTTATACTCTGGAGTAATTACCGGTTTGTGTACACACCTGTAGCCTTCTTCACTGGAGTAATTACCTGTTTATGTACACACCTGTAGTCTTATACTCTTGAGTAATACCTGTTTGTGTACACACCTGTAGTCTTATACTCTTGAGTAATACCTGTTTGTGTACACACCTGTAGTCTTATACTCTGGAGTAATTACCTGTTTATGTACACACCTGTAGCCGTATACTCTGGAGTAATTACCTGTTTATGTACACACCTGTAGCCGTATACTCTGGAGTAATTACCTGTTTATGTACACACCTGTAGCCTTCTTCGCAGGAGTAATTACCCGTTTGTGTACACACCTGTAGCCGTATACTCTGGAGTAATTACCTGTTTATGTACACACCTGTAGCCTTCTTCGCAGGAGTAATTACCCGTTTGTGTACACACCTGTAGCCGTATACTCTGGAGTAATTACCTGTTTATGTACACACCTGTAGTCGTATACTCTGGCATAATTACCTGTTTGTGTATACACCCGTAATCTTATTCCCTGGAGTAATTACCAGTTTATGTACACACCTGTAGTCTTATACTCTGGCATAATTACCTGTTTGTGTATACACCCGTAATCTTATTCCCTGGAGTAATTACCTGTTTGTGTACACACCTGTAGTCGTATACTCTGGAGTAATACCCGTTTGTGTACACACCTGTAGCCTTCTTCTCTGGAGTAATTACCTGTTTATGTACACACCTGTAGCCGTATACTCTGGAGTAATTACCTGTTTCTGTACACACCTGTAGCCTTATACCCTGGAGTAATTACCTGTTTGTGTACACACCCGTAATCTTATTCCTTGGAGTAATTACCGGTTTATGTACACACATGTGTATTAAATCCAGTTATGATCTGATAGTTTACACGTGTAGTCAGCCGTATAATCTATGTAAACACATTTAGATGCATACTTAAGATGTATCTTTTTTGCGCACACACGTGTAGATGTATACTCTACTTATTACCCGTTGGTTTACACCGTACGACCTTACTCTAGTTGTCACCTCTCTGTACACATGTGTGGACGTACACTTTATGGCCTGTTTACATGCAGCGTACGCAGGTGTGGAAGTTCCCAGTGTATGTACGCACATGTGTAATTATTTTATAGGAATTTCGATTGTCCGAGAGATATGATACAGTAAATATGACTGAACAGATAAAATTTACCTATCGGTTGATATGTCCGCATGGTTTGTACGCATCATCTCGTCCACGGAATCCACCTTCTCAATCTTGACAGGGACCAAAGGATGAGCGCCATTACCAGTGCTGTTTTCCTCAGACTGGTACGGCTGTATAAGGAGTGGGCGTGGTTGTATGGAGGAAAGCGCCGGCGGATGCTGCCCATGCTGTTCTTGTAGTAACGTTGGATCTGTAAGTATTTCATCAATGATTTGGAGTCTTTAGTAAAAGGAAGCCAATTCGTCCTCTTCACATTACATATATATATCTTCAAAAAACGTACGTCCTCTACAAACGCATTTCACAAGTCCTTCAACCACACATCATCATCTAAACTCCCTCATCTCATACATCCCTTCCTATCACACCGAACTCCCACACATACATCCTCCGCAAAATAAGCAACCCCATTCTTTTCGCTATAAACAAACTTAGGGGCTACCCTCCTTTCTCCGCCTTAAAATTACTTAAGAGGTTCGCCCCCCCCCCCCCTTGTTGCTCTAAACATTCTCGGAGGGAGGGGCGTCCTCTCTGTCACTCTAAACACAATTACGGGCCGCCCACTCTTATCTATCACAAAAAGGAAGACCGCCCTCTCTGTCTATGTAGACATACTCAGGAGGTGCGCCCTGCTTGTCACTTTAGAAATGCTTAGGACCAGTCCTCCTTATCACTCCTGAAACACTGAGAAGTCCTGTCCTCAATGTCACTTTAGACATACTCCAAAGACCTGGCCTCATTGTCGAGAAATGTTCAGAGGACCCGCCCGCCCTTTAAATCTGGAAATTCAGGGATCCCTTCCCGTGACTGTGTTTCCCAGGGAACTTAGAAACAGATCGATATTTGGAGTCATGGTTGTGACTTTGGTCTTTATACTTGACCCCTATTGATATAGATGACGTGCGGTGCCCCTCTTTTATATCGTTCAGTTGGGTAGTCACCACAACGCTACAAGTAGATCCTACCTCTAAATGACCTTGGTTGCAAATGGAATGATAAACCCAGTGAACAAATAAAAAAAATCCCCCCTATTGCATAGAAAACATCCAGGCACCTGCCCAACTTTTTATTTTCCTAAACACCCAGGGACCCCGTCCACATTGACAATCTAGAAGTACACGTGGCCAGTCCCTACACAGTCTTGGAACGAATTGAGCGACACCCTGATTGACAGCATTATGCACTGCTGTATAGTAAACTATCAATACCAATTGTAAAATATTACACAAAAACCATACAAAAACTAAACGAGAATATAAATTAATAAATTTCTTTTATCATCAATTTAAAAATAATCGATGTGGGCGACTGCCAATGCCAGTTTAAGATAATGTCGTTTTCTGATAATATGTTACACGGAAATCAACATTACAACATATACCGTTAGCATATATACAAGTTCGTATGATGGTATACAGTCAACGATAGCCCAATTTTGAGCATAACTACGGTGTAATTACGGCCTCTCACTGAGTTATCTTAGCAGAATGTCTAAATGTGGACACGCTACAAAGAAAACAACATATCTCACAATACTCGCCTGCCCGTGTCACGGCGCTAAATAAGCTGTCCACAGGAAGTCCATCTTTGTCCTTCTTGGTACGTAAACAAAGGTTTTGCCATTTCTTCTGTACCTCCGATACGGTCCGGTGAACGTGGGGGTTAGTGAGATTGACAGCTTGTGCGATCTCCACCCAAGCGCGGTGTTTTGAAGCAGACGACACAACTTCGCCGGGTTTAGGTCTCAGAAGGTGCTTCCGCTTGTCGAATTCCCGGATGAGATGCTGAGTTTCTTTGTGTGTCCATTGTGGTTTTCTGTTTCGTGGTGTAACTCGGACAATATCTAAAATGTTATTGGCGTGCATGGTGCACAGACAAGCCTGGTAATATGTTGTGTCCTCCGCTCACTGCTTTGTTCCCCAGCGCCCGCCGTGGTGTGACCCTGTTCGCTCTGTGTAGTCATCGCTAAGCCGTCGATAAGTAAGCTGCCTGCGAGGCACTTACAGGGCAGTTCTATAAATAGACTTAGCCGACTGTACGAGGTCTCACACTCAGTGCTGTGTGTGTTTTGCCGAGTCGATGATCCCACAAGGCCCCACTTCTCCAGGCGTACAGCTCTCGTTCGAAGTAGAGCACTTAATTATACGACCGTTCGCTCTCCGCTCGATACAGAGAGATTCAAGTGGTTTCTGGGTGTGTATGTGAATGGTTGAGCAGATGAAATGAGTTGTGTGTTTACAGTGGGCCATTAGCTAAACAAGTATTGAATACTTTAAAGTACTAGTTGACTTCGTTACATAGGTAAGTGTGATTTGCCTTGTCAATGTAATAATAAGAAACGTATTAGTTATGGTAAAGCTGAAATAAAGAAAAATATCAAATTAATCAACTAGTTAAAACTCAATCAGTCCGGATTAAAAAAACATCCCCGATATCGGTTTCTAACAGATTCTAGCAAGCATATCTTTGAAATTCTCTATCCCGCTCTTCATCACTCCCCTGAAGTCATATATTTTATACTATTAATATTTGTGAATGATATCACTGATATCTCTCCCTCTCTCTCTCCCCTCTCCCTCTCTCTCCCTCTCTCCCCCCTCTCTTTCTCCCTCTCTCTCTCCCTCTCTCTCCCTCTCTCTCTCCCTCTCTCTCCCCCCCCTCTCTCTCCCTCTCTCCCCCCTCTCTCTAAGCTTGTTTTTAATTGTTTGTTATTATATCATACTGCCACCTTGTAAATATAATGTGTGTATATTAATTTGTTTGGAAAGGGCTTTATGGAAGTTGTAAAACTTGTGCATATTCCTATTGCTATAGATGTGCAATAAGACATGTTTAAATCAATTTAAATAAAAATCGGTTTCGGTTTAAAACTCACCTGAAGTCATATATTTTATACTATTAATATTTGTGAATGATATCACTGATATCTTTATGAAAGAAATGTGTAAGCGAACAAGTGGACACGGATATTCCAGAAAGCAACGAGTGGCGAGGAGGAAGTATACAAAGCACGAGAAGTGATAGATATTGACAAGTTGTGAGTTTAGTCATGTGATCAGTGTATCACCTGTTATGCTTGCGTGGAGAAGGAGCAGAGGCATGATCTACATATATACAAACTATTTTAAACATACAAAGTACGTGTTATACACCTCTCTCTCTCTCTCTCTCTCTCTCTCTCTCTCTCTCTCTCTCTCTCTCTCTCTCTCTCTAAGCTTAATTATAATTGTTATTATATCATACTGCAACATTGTAAATACAATGTGTGTGTATAAGTTGTAAAACTTGTGCATATTCCTATTGCTATAGATGTGCAATAAGACAAGTTTAAATCAATTTAAATAAAAATCGGTTTCGGTTTAAGACGAGAACTGAAAGAATAAAAGCGGACACTTAAATTTACCTTGTAAAATATCTCTTAGCAACACATGTCGTGAAGAAGGCGTAAATATCGAAATAAATCATGGTTTTCGTTTGCCTCCATTCGACAAAAGCCATGTAAACATTTGTGTTTTAACCTTCACTTAGTAGATACATACAACCAATGTTATTCTTTTACATTTGAGCAATAATTCCTTATCTCAAATGATCTATTACTTACCCTGTTATTGGGATGTAATCTTAAAATACTTGTATGTTGCCTTGACATTTAATTCCTTTTTACAGCCTTTTGTTTCACGTCCCCTGTATTCCAGCATTCCCTATTATATATTTACACTCCTCATTATAAACTCCTTAGTTGAATGTTTCATTGAGGTATGATTCCTTTTCTCGTTTGTTACGTGACTGCATTATACATTTCATTTTCAATCTAATTTAGACGCTAATGCTTACCGTTTGATTTTCTCCCGGATTTGCCTAGTTGATTGACGAATACATTTACAAATATTACGATAGGGATAAACGTCATACAATTTTAGAGCAAATTACATCGACAAAACACTTGTATGATATTTACAAAATATCTACACAATATTCATTCTCAAAGGAACAGTAATTGAAAAAAATAATAATAACAATAAATAAGAAAAACAGCATTAGGCGATTCTTTGTGGAGACTGTATTTTGGTGAGTCTATGTTGAACTGTTACAAGATCTAAACTAGATCCGTTAGGTTTCTCCAACCTATGTAACAAGTTGCAGAATTCGCATCATCTTTAAACGCACAGCTGTCGAGCAATGTTATCTAACTTTAAAGGAAAAAAATAAACTGGACATTTTTTATAATTAGTTACATAAAAGGATGATTTATTAGTAGTTTTACCAGTATGTTTTACAATAAAAGTATTACTGTGATTGATTATTGTCTTCTCATTTTCCCATAATTTGCACAAATATAAGTAAGTAAAACATATAAAAAATAATATTGCTATGGTTTCGATTTTCATGAGATGATGAATTGATTTGGCCATGAAACCAATAAAAAGCCCCAATTTACGCAACTTTTACTAAAAATAGCGGAAAAAAGAATCTTCTCATATAGATATAGGAAAAATTAACTTATCTGAGAGATACTCAAGACAATATCGTGCGTTGGTGTTAGTGTAGAAACGGCTGAAATTTATTCTTTGTAAACATGCTTCTATTTACTAATGCCGAATGACTATGCACCCGCATTCTACCTGTGGTATGACATCACGAAAAGAGTTTAAAAAGGAAGCCATGCCAGCTAATCTGATGTTTATATCATTAGAATACAGACTGTCTTATCAAACCTTGTTTAGCTGTTTAACTTAGCCGTCATCAAACTTTCCTATCATTCTTAATTCTTAGTTATTTAATTATTAGATCAGATTTACATTCTGCTTGTGATACTGAATTCCCATGAAATAGAAAGACTAGATTGTGGATTTTGAAGAAATCCAAAGAGTTTTTAATCAACCTTGAACAGCCGTGCAGCCAGTAAAAAATCTGTAAGAAAAATGCGTTTGGTTTTTCTGCTCTGTACACTACAATACCTCTGAAAGAGCGCCTTCATTTCCTGGTCAAGGATATTTCTTTTCAAAGAATAGTGTATGTGTATGGACAGTACTGAAACTTTATTTCGCGAGAAATTCGCCCCAAGCCAAAACGAAATGATATAATTTCTGCGTGACATTATCTTCGCCGAGTTTGGTGGTAAGATCCGTCAACTGACTATTAGCATACCCATCAGAAAAACTCTGGGTTTTGACATTTAATTCGGCAGATTGTTTTTATCAGTTGCCACTTCTCTTAGAGTTCAACAATACAGTATTCAGGCTATTATACAGCATCTTATTCTAAATTTATATTAAAAAATGCTAACCACAGGTGTGACTTCTTGACAATGAAAGCGACCTAACTAAGCCTTGTTTCAGTTTTAAATACACACTTATGATATCTTTCCTTTCGATAACAAGAAATAAATACACGCCGTATATACCCACCAGAATCAAGAGCAAGGCAGTCTCTTCTACATCAAGTGCTTTCCGCGATCTTTAACGTCAACAGAGAAGAGACATTTCCACCAAGCGTACAGTTTTTGAAGTCTATATCTTGGATTTTCCATTTCTAGATACTCTGCTTTCCTAATCAATGTTGTCTTCATGTTTTTGGATATAAAAGAGCTTGTTCCCAGAGTCTTGATGTCATTAAACATGGGGTTGGAAAGATAAATATTGATAAAGATTACGGGGAAGTTTTATAGATGTCAGCACACGAGAATGGATGTGTTTGATGCTCGTTAGAATGCCTGATGTTTTCATTGTCACCAAACCTGTCTTCATTTCGGAAAGTTATATTACATGCTAAGCTTGCCCGAGAGTTACAAATTAACATGGCAGGTGTCGTTACTGCAGAAGTAGACTCTTAGTTGTATGACGCAGCTTTTTCATGGTTTGGCTAAATTGTATCCAACTCTAAATTTTCATGGAAAGGAGGTGCTGTTTACTTGGTTGTCTTTTTGTATAATCTTATTTTATATTTTAAAGAAACTCGTATGCCTCAGTTTTATTTCAACGGGTATTTTGACGCAAATACCTTGCTCTTGTTAAGACTTTCGAAAGAAACGGCATTGAAGAGACAACATAATCACTATATTTTATTAACAGAAATATACTAGGTTTGAAAATATGTCTCTAGATATTTCATACAACGTTTGGTAATTCGTATATTCTCCCATTTTCCACCATAAAAGTTGGATTTGTTTTTCATTCATTGAAGGTTTTTCTTAAGTTTTATATGTAGAATGGTAAAAGACATGTAAGGAATGCAATCATTATTTACAATTTATCATCATAAACCTGATTTGTACATAAATACAACCAGATGTAATGATACTTTCTCAAATAAAAGTATAAATAACTCACCAGTACACGTGTAATTTGATTTTGGAGTTTATTCAGAAATGGACTAACAATGTACAGTAAGTCGATAGCGAAGGATTGATGACATCGTGTATAATTAAACGTGCAACATACACACTTTGTTTTCATGCTGTGTGTATTTACAAAATAAATCGTACTCAGATTTCACAATAGTATGTTTGAATAAACACAACTACACACATTTTCTGGAAGGAAACTTGACATGTTGACATATTCACTATGCAAGTTATATTCTAATATCTAAAGTCGGTGATGAAATAAAGATTTACACTCATTGTATCAACTTTTCTAAATAATAGCGAAAAACAAACTATATTCGAGTCTCAGTTGTCTAAAACGTAACTTCAATGATCAAACTACACGGATGTTTAATAAATGAGAGATAACAACATTGCTTATCTAGTGTATGTTGATATTTGTGATTGTAAAATTTTGTGCAATAAAGTAAACTCGACGCGAAAGTCTATCAACAAATGAACACGTCTTGCAGGTGAACCTAAAATCAAAGATTGGACAAAAACGTGAACAAATGAAGTTCATTACACAATAACGAACGTGACAAGAACACAGGAATGTCGTTTGTAGGTACAGTCATTACAACGTGCCGTGAAATATTACCTTTTATACATATCAATGATAAACATGGAGACATAAATAAGTTTAAAATGGCAGTTTTGAATACCTGTAGTATTGAATGATAGAAGAAGCACGAGACTGATAATTATACATTACACAGTGAACTTCATAGTAAACTCTATGATATCAATTCTACATGAATAGAATTTACACACGTGAGGAAGGTGACGTGGGAAATACACCCTTTCCGAACGAAATTCTCAGCATTTTCTCATTAACAATATTGAACAATTTTAGACTAAACTTAACTATCATGTACACTGAATATTATATAGGCTTATATACCATGAATTTGCTCAATCTGATAGAAAATGTGTCAATGAATCATGTTTAAACACATTTACGTCATTCTCAAATGATACGATAGAAGGCATGTCTTGATGAATGAATAATACAATATTGTGAGTATCGCGTTATATGCGATAGATTTTCTTAATATACATGTGAAGACAACATCACAATTCACAATTAGTATATTTCATGATACTAATCTGCCTGCCCAATATACATTCAATCTGCCTGTCAGAATGGGTTGTCCAATATGTATAGATTTATAAGGAAATGTGTTTCTTATGGTACATGCATCTTGAACCTTTATCTATTTTTATCGATTTACATCTATATGTAAATGCTTAACTCTTAACACATTGTAGCGTTTCTTTAAGATATATTGGTAGCAAAGCAAACAACACTCATGTCAGATTAGATGTAGCCTCGAAACTCTCTTTGAATACCAGAGAAGTTTCATTTTTACCTGTAACTTCAGTATTCACATCAATGTATAACCTATTCTTTTAAGAGATGGGAAGTTTGGCGTCCACACACCCAATTTATCTGCTACTTGCACCGACTACTTTATATAAATGTCTATTGGTTTTAGAGATTTCATCCGTTTAAGAAGAACCTGCACACCTGTATCTACGACAGGTGTATAAATTAACATTCCGTGGCATTGGCACCATATTGATATAGCTAGAGCGATGTCTAACTGTCTTTATCGTTTAGCCGTGTATTCACGTACGCCATCACCAAGTCCACTGATGTCCCCCAAGAGCTTTAGGGCAACTAAATGGAAGAAAACGCTGTCCTGTCTTGCCGCACTGGTAAATGTCGTCTCTCTGAAATGCTGCCTAGTTTCGCAATTTTGTCCTGTTTCTCCCCAAGTTGAATTCATATTCAACATTGCAAATTCTTTATCTAGTATTGCGAATCCCTCCTATCCCTCCGGCGGTCCCTGTCTAGATAGCTCTCATCATCCTGATCATAATCAGGATAATCAAAGTCCTGGGAATATTGAGGACCTTCTACCGTCTCCAGACGGAAATCACTTCCCCGCCTGTCCATCGATGGCAACGGTGGTGGTGGTGGAGGAAAGGGATCGGTGTCGGGGAAGAAAACTGTTGCTCCGCGTGGGCTGGTCGACCTACTGTCTGCCCACCGGGGACTTAACATGCTGGTCATAGTATCACGACGGGACAGTGGGCTGGGACTTTTTCCACGTAGATCACTCTCACTACCCATGCGTGATCTAGATGGACTTCTGCCACGATCACCAAAGCGATCGGGACTTCCAAGCATAAGTTCTTCGTCTTCATACCTTGATGGACTTCGTCTCCTGAATCGCTGGGGTTCGTGGTCGAGACGTGATGGACTTCCACTTCTACTGCTAGCGGAAGGTCTTCTGTCAAAGCGTGACAGGGCGGATGGCATCGGGGTATATGCCTCTGCCCGTTGGCTTAGCAGGCTGGTGACGAGTCCCACATCACTGAATCTCCTAGGCGTGGTCCTACCTGATAGACCTGTGGGCTGCGGGAAGATAGGCTTTAAGTACTGCGTAGGAGGGAATGGACTCATTTGGGCGGCTTGCCCATGGGGTTGGTCATCATGCTGACTCGGTGCAACCGGAAGTCCAGTCAGAGGGTCTTTCTCTAATGGCGCTGGGAGCTTTGCTCGCCTTCGGAACGATCCTAAGCGATGCTTTTGTTCCCAAACTTTCTGCCGAGCTCTTTCTTCGTGACGTTTTTTCTCCAGTTCCTAAAAGTACACAAGGTTATCGTATTGCTAACATATGTACTTCATCATATTTCTGGTAATACATTGTTGGTAGAAGTAACGTTATCAACATAAAACGTTTTAATTTGTATATTCATATTGTCTTTATGTATCTGGATATATTATGATATAACATGAAATATAGCTGACGTATCCCTCTTTTTAATGAGATTTTTAACAACATGGAAGTTTTACGTTTATGTCAACAGAGGCCATGTTATACACATTATGTAATTCCCACGTGCTCACCTCCTTGCGCTGTTTCTCTACTATGGATGTTACGTGATACAGGAGGTCGTCGATCTTGGTTTCTGTAGAGTCCTTCCCCATACCAGACAGAGACAGGGCGCGGTCTAACGGGAAGAAATCGTAATTCTCCTTCAGCAGCTGTTGATTAAAACAAAATGATTTTCAGATGATAAAATTATTACTTTGCATCCTAAATGTGGAAACTTATATTTTTTCTTTTGTGATTTCATCATCCCCTTCATAAAGCGTGAAAAAGTAAAATAAGGGATGTAACTATTTTCACTAGGAAATAACACAAACTTGATTTGTATCAATATTAACACATAACTATTCGTTGGGTTCTACATGTAATTACTTAGCAAACAACAATTAGGTAGAAATAGATATAACAGCTAGACCAATGTCAATTAAGGGCCCCGCCTGTATACTATCGCAAAAATGGTTTCTCCTAGTCTTGCAGATTGGTTTTGGAAATTATTATAGTTTAGGTTGAATATCATACCAACATAAAATTTCCAAATTCATAACTTGAACAAAATTAAACACAGACATAATTAAACCATATATATGTTTTATTGTTATGTTTCAATGAGTGGGGTGCTAAATACAATAAAGTAAAAATGGTCATTTCTTTAATTAACTGTATTTATCAACAGTACAAACATACTAGACAGAAGTCGTATGCTGAGATGGTGATACATGTAATGCATTACTGCATTCTTATCTAGTCCATAAAGTTTACAAATATCTGTTTACTACCGCTATAATACGTCCTCATCTCAATGATCAATGTCTCGTACCCAAACATGACCATTATGGGAATCACTATAGTTGGAGCAGAACCCACGCACATTTGGTGAAAACCGAATACAGCCATAAAAGTAATTGTAAAGAATGGCATAAAATCGCCATTATTTTTGCGTTTAACGTCCCAAAAATCTTGTAGGTATAAACAAATTCCAATAGTTATCGAATTAATGCGATGTCTTATGTACATAAACCCGTCAGCAAAAATGCAATGTGCGCAAATTTATAAACCTAAACGTTTTCGGCGTTCAAGGTCCCATAACTCTGGCAAATATTGATGGGTGACACTGGTTATCAGATTCATGTGAGGTCTAATTGATATGAACCCACATACATTTGAAGAACATCACACAACGAATACTCAAGTTATTGTGCAGAAAATAATGAAATTGCCAATTTTCGGCATTCCACATCCATAACTCTTGCAAATCTTAGCGCAATTCGCTTATTATTGGACCCATGCGATATGAAATCATATACCAAATTTGGAGACCATTGACCTACAATTACAAAAGTTAGTACATGAAAAGTATCAAAAAGGTATATTTTTGTCATTTACAGTTCAATACCTCTTGCAAATAATAACGGATTTCACTGGTTATCAAACCCATGCGAGGTCGCATCAGTATATAGCACTATGCCAAGTTCGGTGAGAATCCAAACACAAATACACAAGTTATAGACGGGTAGATGAACTGTTTGACGGACTAGCCGAATAATATAGGGAACCCGTTATTCTTTCAGAATATTTTATTGTCATGGTGGTATTGACAGTAGGAATTGGGCAACAGGCAGAGCCTATGAAAGCCCTCTCCTTACAGTGCATAAACAAGTATACAGACACATCAATCAAAATTAGAGATAACAGATAATAATAATATTAGGAATAAGAATGTAGAAGATAGATTCAAATGGATGATTATATAACCGAAATGCAAAATAGGCATCACCATCGTTTGTATTATTGAGTACCAGAACAGTAACATAAATTAAAGAATACAAATTAGGTATCACAAGATATTACAAGACTGGGTCAAAATATGTCCATTTATGGTGGGACAGGCTGCAGGTTCAAACAGTCCATTTGCACATAATCCTGAGCTGAGTCCCTAAAATGGACAGGCGGACCCACACTTGAGACATCAAATACAAATGAGAGATAGAAAAGATAGAAGTATAGAATGGGATGTACATTTGCTAAAATAGGCGACCAGTGTCAGTTATGAATCTCTGAACTATATCAAGAATAAATTTATTCATGTTTGCATCAAGTATAGGAGAACCTTTGAGAAATGTATCAATTGAAGGAGGTATAGAATCACTAAGGTCAGAAAGGGAATTAAAGAGGAGTTGTCTCTGGTTAGTAAAGAAGGGACAGTGGAAAAAGAAGTGGGTACAATCTTCAACTGGGTGGCCACAGTTACAGGCAGGGTTATCTTTAAGGTGGGAATTGAATAAATCAAAATTCAGATTACTTGCAGAGTTTCTTAGTTGACATAAAATTATGTTAGCTTTTCTTTGTCCTTTATATTTGAAAGTATCATTACAGTGGAAAGGAGGAATGGTAGTTTGCTGTGATAAAAAAGATTTTTTTATCGCATAAATAGAAGTTAATGAGGGATACAGACAAGATGGGCCATTCCATTCATTCATGAGTTTTGGAAAGAAGCTAGTGTTATATTGACAAGTTCTTGTATGGGGCACATCAAACAATCTATTGTGTCGAAGTGGATAAGGAGCATTATTATTGTTTATAAAAGGTTGGATAGAGTCAAATACATAAGGAGGGCATCTGTTATTTAAAATCTTAAAAAAATGGATATTTTGATGTAAGTTTCTTCTTTTAGCTAAGGGTATTAATCCAGACTCATTATATAGAATTGCATGACTGGTGCCCCGTCTTAGGCCAGTAATAATGTGAATTGCCTCTAGTTGAATTGATTCTAAGATGTTGCATTCCCTTTCTGTGCAATTAGCCCAAACAATATCAGCATATTCTAAAATAGGACGAATAAATGTAATATATATTAATTCAAGTGACTTTCTGTCAATTTTATACTTTAACATTCTAAGTACATTTATTCGTTTATAAGCTTTCTCATAGATAGAGTTTATGTGGTTTGACCAATTAGCATGACTATTAAAAGTTAGACCAAGGTGCTTATGGAAGGTAACATTTTTAATAACTGAATCATTAAAGTACAGATTTGGATGCAACATCTCCGAATCAACTCTCCTTGAAAAAAGTAGGGATTCTGTCTTGTCAGGATTAAAAATAATACCCCATCTATTGGCCCACCTAGACATTTTTTGAAGATCATTATTGAGTATATTAGCTGTATCTTGTCTATCGCCCTCAATTAAGCCATATAAAGATGTGTCATCAGCAAATAATTTCACATTAGGAACCCGTTATTCGATGCGGGACCCTTAAATAGTTTTGTCTTTTGCATGGCTGTCTATGTCATAATGATAAGAATACTGGGAATCTATATTTGTTAACTAAAACATAAAAAGTTGCTAGAACTTGAACATTGAGTTGACAAGTATGTAGTACGTTTTCTTTTTAACGAACTACTAAATTAATGAAACAAGGAATACGGTAATGAATCGTTCCCTGTAGTCCGTCTCCATGTGATAAGTGAATATTTACCAATTTGTGAACATAGAGTTCTAGAGCTGTAAAGTCGTTGATCTTGGTTCCGTTAAGATGTATGAAGAAAAAGATGTACGCCCACATGTTGTGCTCGTGCCTCACGTGGTGGTCAAATCCCTGTGTAAAGCATGACTTATGTTACACTGTTATTATTCTCATTAAAACACCTATTTTCACGGTTTTATGACATACTTGTTATCCAGAGAAAGGAAGCTAATGCAAGAAGATTTGATATAGATAAACGACTACAATATATATTGATATTTGACGTACTTCATGATCTCTACTATTTATTGTTGATTGGATCTTCACAATAAACACATCAAGAGATCTTACCTTGCCATGATGTTCAAAATCGTAACTATTTCTGCTGCATATGAAGCAAGTGTCTCTCATGTCAGCCTCCGCTGTCCACTACAAACAGAAACACACACCTTGATTATGCAATGGAGCTTACTTATACATAAAATATCATATTCTAATCTGGCACTAATTTCCCTATCGTTCTATTCTTACTGAATAATTCTTCGATATTACATATATTATTATTTACATGTTGAAAATATATTCAGTTTTGATAATTCACTATATATTGTGTGGGAAACTTAACCTTGAGATCCCTGAGCTCTGAGAATGTGTCGACGATGATACCGAAGATGATGTTGAGACCAATGGTTGTGATGAAGATGAAAAAGGAGACATGATACAAGACAACAAAGCCAAACTTCTGGAATGTGGCCTCCAGCCTGTGTGCTTTCATGACCTGTGAAAGAGGTTTTGGCAATGTAAAGACATAAACATTTGTTTGTTAAATCGCAATTCATTATATTCATGCATCCAAGCTAATTCACTATAAGCTGACAACAATGTCAAAACAATAAAGTTATATACTAACAAAGGATGTTAAGGTATGTGTTGCGTGATTAAAAAATGTATATCATTTCACGGAAATCCTTCTTAAACGAAGGTCATTAACAAGCTCATGTAATACCTTGAATATTGATCTTACCTACATTAAGTCGTAACGTACCGTTAAGGTGGTTCTTACCTCTAACTGGTTTTAATGAGCCCGTGCGGTACCATTACGATGGTGCATATCTCGAAAAGATTTTAATGAGCCCGTACCTAACTATGACAAATGTTCTTAGCCCGAACTGGTTTTTATTAGGCGTACAGTGTTATGACAATATTACTTACCTATAACTGGTTTTAATTAGGCGTACAGTGTTATGACAATATTACTTACCTATAACTGGTTTTGATTAGGCGTACAGTGTTATGGCAATATTACTTACCTATAACTGGTTTTTTATGATACCGTATTACATCACAATGATGGTTCTTACCTCGAACAGATCTCCTATAAGTCCGTACCGCACCACAGTGATAGTACACTGCCAAAGTGTGTCACAGTACAGATAGTCACTTGGTTGAAACATACTCCGCATCATGGCGAAACCCACTATTCCGTACAGGTAAAACACACAGAGACCCAGGACAGCCACCCATAGCAATGATTTTCCTAACAACAGATAAACGATAAATGCCTTAATTACTTGATTTTTTATTAGTGAAATTATGGTCAAATAAGTATAAAGACGAAATGATAATCGACATATTGCAAAAGGACGAATTCTAATATTTATAATGCTGATTCTGTTTATTCTTCATAACCAACCATATCCTACCTACCGTTTTGGGTGACGGCTTTGATGACGCCACCAAGCAGTTGGTTGTTGTTCACAATGTTCAGAAGATGGAAGGCGAAGAAGTAGCCATGGTATACAGTTCCACCCACTGAGAGGCCAAGGAACGCCTGAAACATGTATGCATTGTAAATCACATCTAGTGATGTGCTAAGTAAACATTCTATCATCTACTCATAGTCATATACGAGTTCTCTACAAATATATAACACGACACTTCCATACATACATATGTTATTGATCCCTACCATGTAGTAGAATGTAGTGAAACTAAACAGTTTCGCGTCTAGTTTTGACTGATGTTTCTTCTTCTTGTCTTCCTCTAACTCATCGTCCTTCTTTTTCCGTGAACACATTTTTCTGTAATTATATAATAATAATTCTCAACTTGCATTCTTACACCAAATAAAACAACAGAATCAGTATATCTCTTTTTGATGTTCTCTAAACGCGCGAATACTTAAAAGCGAACATGATATTAAATTAGAAAATTTCTAGAGTAAAATGTAACGTATGATGCGACTTCATTTTGCCATACTTTGCTTTGCTTTGACAGGAGTTAATCAGGAGGTGAGCTCCGGAAGGACGATCGTATTTTTCATCTAGTAGCATTCATTAGTATATAGGTAAAGTCGTATTTACAAAAATTGTTGTTATTTACAGTTAGGCAGATACCGATAGTGTTATAATAAGTGTTAACGGCGACATGTTGCAGACATTTTTGTTTACCGCATTGAGGTAAATATGGCACGAAAGTGAGGCATTCTTGGATGGTTCCCGACGAAGTAGCTGATAAATACGAGCAAGGTGAAGAAGTTGTGCAAGCCTCCAAGGGTGTAGATAGCCATTTCGTACTCGCTCACTTTCAGTGTCGTTATAACAGGAATTGGACTGCAAAATATTTACATTAGATTTCGAGTGGAAATATAAAAGTGAAAAGTGATAATCAACCACTGGGTTGAATATATTTGTTTATATGCCTAATTGCTATGTTCGAAAGATGGTACCGATGTTATGAAATTTGTCCTTAGTTACTTTAAAAATTATAAACAGGGTATCATTTTCAACATTTTCAACTTTACCATGCAGAACTTAACGTATATGACCTTTCCTAATAGCTCTAGAACTGATCTTAAAGAAAATACTGAAATATTTATATGCCTAAAATGTCATTCTTAGGTTTCTTACTCTATCAAACTGGCGGGGATAGCAGTAGTGTTGTCCATCATCACACCAGGGGTCGCTAGCGACGCCTTCGCCTGCCACGTGACCAACATCAAGATGTTGATAGCAAAACTAAGGATGGTCACCATGTGATTCCATATAAGCCTGTAAACACGTCGGTTAAATTTAACTTCAACAGCACAAACAGGTCTGGTTTAATTTATAACAATTTACTCAAACACATCCAGTTACGACATACTGCATTTTCAGATTCTATTAAAATGTCGATAGTTTCTTTATTATTTTGATTGGCGTATCAAATTAACCTGATATCATCTGAGATATAATTTATATTCTACGCTATTGTATTCTAAACTACTATTGTGACCAGGTTACAATAATGTACGGGGAAGCAATAATAGGTGTTACATTGTCCTTTCAATCTATTTATTCGTGGGGCCGATAGCTATAGGGTTATAAAGTGTGCATACCATCAATTGGTGATTCCTATAGCTATAGGGTCATAAAGTGTACCTACCATTCCTTGGTGAGACCTATAGCTATAGGGTTACAAAGTGTACCTACCAACCCTTGGTGAGACCTATAGCTATAGGGTTACAAAGTGTACCTACCATCCCTTGGTGAGACATACAGATATAGGGTCACATAGTCTACCTACCATCTCTTGGTGGTACCTTTGGTGAGACCTATAGCTATAGGGTCACTAAGTGTACCTATCATCCCTTGGTGAGACCCATAGCTATAGGGTTACAAGGTGTACCTACCATACCTTGGTGAGACCTATAGCTATAGGATTACTAAGTGTACCTACCATCCCTTGGTGAGACCTATATCTATAGGGTCACAAAGTGTACCTACCATCCCTTGGTGAGACCTATAGCTATAGGGTCATAAAGTGTACCTACCATTCCTTGGTGAGACCTATAGCTATAGGGTTACTAAGTGTACCTACCATCCCTTGGTGAGACCCATAGCTATAGGGTTACAAGGTGTACCTACCATACCTTGGTGAGACCTATAGCTATAGGATTACTAAGTGTACCTACCATCCCTTGGTGAGACCTATATCTATAGGGTCACAAAGTGTACCTACCATCCCTTGGTGAGACCTATAGCTATAGGGTCATAAAGTGTACCTACCATTCCTTGGTGAGACCTATAGCTATAGGGTTACTAAGTGTACCTACCATCCCTTGGTGAGACCCATAGCTATAGGGTTACAAGGTGTACCTACCATCCCTTGGTGAGACCTATAGCTATAGGGTTACAAAGTCTACCTACCATCCCTTGGTGAGACCTATAGCTATAGGATTACTAAGAATTTTCCTCTGGTAAGCTATGTCTTTCATGATGTCTTTGGTCCATTCCATGACGTCACGGATTTTGTTGCTGGGAGAGGAACGGTCGACATTCCATTTAAGACTTTCTTTTACTTCTTCCCGTAACACTCGCTGGAACAGAGTTTTGGTGATAGAACAGACATAATTGTTAAAACTATTTATATCAGTTTGACAAGCTTTTATCAAATTCCATTTTCTCAAGTATGCTTGTAACCACAAATACCCCTTCTTATAAGAATTTGACTCATTCCCATCCTCATTGAAATTGGCAGGTAATGGTGTAAATCCTAACAAACGCCTCAATCCATTGGTCAAACTCGGCAGAATATCTGTGAAGTAAGATACTTCTTGCCGTAAAGTCATGAATATGTAAATGAAAAATATATATAGAACACGTGATCATAGCGAGTATATTATACCTTGTTTTTGACCCGAAAGTTGACTTTCTGGAGTTCATCGTCCTTTACCAGTTCTATCGACATGCAATTCTTCTTGTAGAAATTGAATGCCTTTGCCTGTAAGGGCTGCATTCTCACTGGAGATAAGAAATCAACAAAAACAAATTGGCACAATCTTATAAAGATGTTTATTTATTAATTTGTCTACTAGTATATTGATTCACTCAATTAATGACTTGTAATTCAGGGAGGAAACACGACAATAAAGTATAAGTACTTATATGTATTATAATATGATACATCCATGATAATGCTTCTATAACTAATGAAAGTATTTCATAATAAGACCGATTTGTGTTCTTGAATTAACGCGGCCTATCTAAATGACACATTTTCGTGTTTTTATTCTGTAACGCAAATAATCTTTTAGTCGTAATAGAACAATATAAATGTTTACTCACAAAGGTCAATAAGCTTGGCGTCGACATCCACCATTCGGGCCAGTATTAGATACAAACGAAAGCCGACGTCCATGTAAATATCAGCCAGCTCATCCTTCTGGTTACCCTAGACATACATAAAGCAGCGTGACTTCATAGTACTGTAACGCATTATAATGAAAATTGAAATCATGTCAATACGATAGCGATATTCTGAATCCAAGGGAGTAAACATTGAATTCAGGGAAAGAAAAGAAAAGACCAAGAGACAAGGAACATCCCTTACATAAAAGACTTCTTAGAAACCATTTGTAACAACAATGAAGCCTCACAAGACTCTTCGAAATGTCCAAGTCTGTCCTTATGTTTAAACACACAGACAGCCTCGTAGAAATCTTATACCAATCGGAGGCAAGAACTGTGACGTTTCGTACATCGGAGAGACAAGCAGGAAATTCGGGCTACGATTTAATGAACGACAGATGCGGAGTAAAAGCAAAACATCACCAGATCAATGCGAAAGTACTCTCAATTGAAAATAAATTAATTAACACCAATATATCATCCCATGCAGCAAAATCATCTCAAAAATAAAAAAAATAGTCGACAAGGAACACCACCTTTTGAGACCGCCCCTCAAGTAGGCCATCTGGATACGACGAAACGGTACAGTACTAACAGGGACGTCGAAGGCCACAGACTCTCTGACATCATTGACCAAATGTTAAACAAAACGAAGCCGAATCGACTACAGTAATTGTTATCATCTTGTGTACTTTTTCTTCAATCTTTTTCACGTCACACTATTTTCTACTTTAGTGTACATATGATTACAATACCACCAAAAAATGGTCGATTCCCTACCATCCTTTACACTACATAGGTCAGTGCCAGTACGATTCACACTGGTCATTTGTCTGATGAAGATGATTTCACACTTAAATGTTTCATTGGTTGTGTGGTGTAAAAACCTCTATTCTTTTTAAAGGATTTTATTTCATTATTTTTGTAACATATTTTCGCCTAAATCACAATAAGTACTCCATGTACTGAATGAGATTTTCTGTTACTTCTTAGTATTCTTATGCTATATGGTATTGAATTATTACCATGACACCTTGTAGAAAACTGCCGCCAGCGAAGGCAAACGACTTGATCTTAGACTGAGGTACCATCACGTCACCAGATGTAATGTTTTTCAGCTCTTCCAGCTTCTTCTTGTCTGGTTGGTGCATCTCGTAGCATTCCGTGAGTAACTGGAGTACGGATTTCTTGTCCAATGTATCTTTCACTTCCTGTACAGAAACGAAATGTTTATTTGATAAACAATCCCTATTTTAGTGTGTAACAGTACATATTAGATGATATACACATGCCGAAACTATGTATGATATTGTACAGTACAACTTACAAATTAATGATGTGCAATTTCTCTAGACATATTTGTCGTAAAAGCAACATTAACATTATTTCATATATTTGAGTTTTTACTTACCACTGTTAACTCTGATGCCCCATGTCCATTTTCCTCTATTAGTGACAAAATCAAATTTGCTATACTCTCTCGCAGTGCAAGTATCTACAAAGCAGCAAATTTAAATTCAATTTACAGTTCCGTCACCCTGACAAAAACTTACACCCACATCAGATGAAGCAATGGATTATATTTTGTTTTCAAGACAAATAGTGTTAAGTCTCCTACTTTAACTATCCCCTTTTATCTTTAACATACAGGATGAAAAGGGATGGAACATTTAAATAACCACCAACAAAATATCAGCAGCAGATAATATGAACTTAACATTTTGCGATCACTTCGGATTTTCTTCATTCGCCTAACAAGCTTAACTATTCGAGTCTACTGTAACTACTTCTAAATCGATATTCCTAGGTAATACTCATTTGTGTGTTTTATTACAGTTCTCGGGGACCATAACAATCAGGTGCGCTTAAGTCTTTATTTGGAACTAAGCTGCCAAGAATCGTCATTTGCAGACACAAGTACTCGAATGTAATACAAATGGTACCTATGTTTAGGATTAGGAGTTTCTGATTATATTAGAAGACGATTGGTCTCTAGAAGTTGGTGATTACACCAGATCCCTATCTCAATATATCTTTTACCTACCTTCTCTGTCGAGCAATACTCGATGTCGCCAGCTCTCAAGATAAAGTTTATGTAGTCGATGATTTTATTGTCGTAAATCACAATCCTGTTTTCCTGATTTCCCTGTAAATATGAAGCATGTACTAGTTGTAAGTGTTTCAATTGTTCTAGTGAATGAGTTATCTCCCGTAACAATCAAATTAGAATGAAAAAACATCGAGTGATTAATGGTACATACTGCCGTGAACTCGTTCATAGTGTCGAACAGTTGGATAACCAGGTCGATGTTTTTACCGGTTATGTTGGAATACACAACGTTCAGGAACCTCGTCACTTCAGCGATAATGTTGAATGACTTGACATTGTCTGGCTGTTCTCGCAGGTAATCCTTCAATAGAGCATTTCAAAATGTCATGAACATTGAATAGACGACCGCCATACAAACTTCCATCTGTAATTTACATTGTTCGATAAAATCCTAACTGCCATAATGAAAATAGAATCTAATTTAACACCGTTGGTTTATTGTGAATCAGCGAAATCTCATCTCTAAAGTTATTCGGCGACGGTTTGTATATTATAGTACCTAAAGTGGAACATCCAGTGACGATCTAACATTCAATTCTAGTAAAATATTGAAGTAGAGAATATAGGTCATTTCAGCCTCTGCTAGTGGGAATTTCTCTGTAACCTAGTGGTATGGTGCCCGGCTAATGAGTAAGTTGTTTTTAAGTCGAGTTCAAGCAGAAATACAAGACTGTTAAATATTCGTTATTTCTTCAAGAATCACTTTCATAACTAAATCAAATAGCAACACGCCGGACCCCAAAAAGGTAATCTTACCGACGCATTTATGCTTTGAAAGTTCTGTGAGCATTTGTTTCACAATAGAATATGTATCTTCACTAGATAATGACATATTTCAACTACCTTTGCTTATAAATTCATAACACGTTTTTAACTGAGGTAATGTATCGAGAACGGATGTAACGTCACTGAGACAGAATACCTGTAAGTGCTGGTTCTGGCCATCACACATACGTGCCATTACTTTGAGTACAAGTTCTATATATCCGTCATTTCGGTACTCCAGTGGGGAGTCGTCATCGTTATTTGGTGGTTCCGGCTCAGGTGGGTCCTATAATAAAACATCTTACTTAAATGAATTGAGCCCCTTTACGACAGAAGTAGTTTCCGTCAGTTTTGGCTGAATGAAGAGTACACAAACATGTCTATCAATGAAGAATCTAAGAACGAAGCAACTACCAAACGGTGTTTTCTTTTTTTTCATCTTTTTATTTTTTGTTGTTTTTATAACTGCTTTCGATATAAGATGATATTTACACATGTGCGGTTTGGTTTTACAAATATATCACCTCTATCTTGATAGCGACTAATTCTGTCTCCATGTCTGGGTTAACAATCAGCGCCTGGTCTTCCTTTGACAGAGGGGACGCGAACGATACCTCTTTCTTTAAACCATTAGCTGAAGAATCCTTGACCTTGGACGGTTTTTTCTTCTTCTCTTTTGGGACTTTAGGTTTCTTTGCTTTTTTTTTCTTCTTGCATTTTACGCTAGGTGGGCGACGTCTCGTCTACAAGAGAAAATCGGCATGAAATGGAACGAAACAGCCTGTCGCATGGGAGAAATAAAGTGCCTAAAATGACTTTTCGCATTTTCTGCTTATTTTATCTTTTTACCAAACAACAATTTAATATAATTTGACAATATGCATTCAATCCATCCAGACATGTATTAGTAATTCCATATAGGATTTTGTTTCTCTATTCCATGTCAAACCTAAAAATCGAGATTAAGTTGTTCACGTCATATAACTTACAGAAATTTGAATTCAATTTTGAATAATTTTAGAAATTTGAGACAAAAAATATTTCTATTATATATCCATGTATAAATAAGAGTGCAATAAAAGTCTGATTTCATTAAAGACCTAACGAGGCAAGAGCTTTCACCTATGTACTTCTTTAGAGAATATTATCGAACATTAATCGATTGTACAGCTGATATCAAGGTTTCGATTCTTCTTAAGAGATACTTATTTATGTCTTTACTGTTAGAATCAATAAGGACTGAGTATATATAACAGGCTGAAAAGACCTGAAAGGCCATTGCTCGTATGTAAATCTGATTTTGATCAGGTGTGGATAGGTTGCTGTGGTACCATGGGAAAAATATGTAGTAAATCTGTTTGGAGATTCACAAGATATATCATTGATTAGGGACGGGACGCGATGTGACGTTTCATAATGGGGCGCGGTAGTACGAGACGAACAAAGAATGTTTGTAGCAATATACCCACCCATCCACCTTTGAAACGATGGAGAATAGAAATATCATTAACGTGACGATCTCCATTTTTCTATCTTTCACTTTAAATAATCTGTCTCTACTTAAGATAAATAAAAACATAACAGACTTATAAAACCTTTAGAGGTCCTGAATATAATGGTTTAAGGCTATGAGGAAGATTTGTTGTTGTGAAAGATGAAGGTTTATGATGTCCATGGAGAATTCGTATTGTTGGTATTGTTGATATATATATATATGATTAGGGTTATGAGTCTTAATCTGTTTAATGGTGATGACTCTAGGTTTGAAAGCGTGACATTACATGATTGGGATAATGATATACATTGCAAAAGAAGGTACTGTTAACGATCTTACTGATACTTTATTAGTTGCCTCGGTATAAGTTTTCCGCCCAAGTCAAACGTGTTACGATATTTCCCCTTGGTAATTTTGAAAGTATTTCTCTGATGACGTTGTAACTTACCCATCCCGACAGTCGTTGTTGTCGTAGTGCATCTTCATAGGCTTGTATTTGCTGCAAATAGATTTCTTTTATATATATCAATATCTTGTACGTTTTAAAGATATATTTACAGTTCATTTAATAGATGCTTTATTATGATATCCACATAAATAAAGTTAAACAGAAACCTAAGGTTATAGCCTATTTCCTTATACTCAAGACAAGAGTACACGAAGGTAAATTTACCTATGACTGTTACTTAATGCTACATGACAATTAACGTAGTGTTTGAGATATATCTGTGAAACATAAATAGTTACTATTCCTCGATTTCGTTAAATTCCTATGTATGCTGGCGAGACATTGCTGTCGATTGTACCTTAAGGGCCATAATACTGACAGGGAACCCCTTCCTTAGCTTAGTGCCAAACGTGTCTGTAGCATCCTTCTTCTTAGCATCCTGTTGAGCTTGGAGAGAACGTCTACAATATAAGTGTTTCCTTATTGATATTGAGAATATTACATGAAATCAAAATTTTTGGAAAGTTTTATTAATGAACTTCCAACGAGAAATAAAGAGAATTGATAAGTAACATCAATTATTTCACAGAATCAAGCATTGCCTGCGGTTATGATAAAATATATTGATATACAAATAGATATCACGCTGCCACCTCAGCTTATCTCTTATTTCTGCCAGAAATAACAGAGCATCATATTAACATTCATAACATTGTCAATACAGAAAGAATTATTTATAACTACTGATATTCAAAGCCATCTGATATTGATGATGAATACATAATGTGTGTCAAAGCTGTTGAATGAAACTTTACCAAGTTGAAAAATTACATCAATGTGTAACATGCAGTTCTGACATACATTTTACTATAACAACATTTTCCTGTAATCAAACACATAATGGTCAGGTGTGCGATACGCCCAGTACCGTTTAATGTACATATCGCCAACCACTACAAACCTGTTGGACACCTATATTCACCCCTTTCAACTATCAATCACAATATTAAGTTACTATTATAACTACTAATATACATGCGTTGTATACATCAGATTATTACAACGTGGTAGAAGGACCGTAGAATATCACTAAAAATCCGTTTTATATTGCTATTAAAAGTACTAAACACATTACATTTAATTGGTACAACCATCATATTAGATCATTTGTATTTATGCATGTGATATGGCTAGTATTAATTGTACTTGTATGTGTAATTTCTGATTACAGAATTTAGACATACCGATTACATATCCAGACCAGTTAAACTTAATGTTTCAAGGTATTTCCGAAGAGCCATGTCTGCGCCTCTTGTATTAAGCTGAATAGACATAACTCAATGTAACTAGTATTTACTAATCAAACATATATTTATCATTTCCACTAGAACACAATAATCATTGTTTGGTTATGACAATACATAATTACGATTAATTTTGAACATCGGGAATATATAATCTATCGAGGATGGAGGTCGATTTGCAGCAGCCTTTCCAAAAACGTAAGTATTGATTATTGATCTTAGAATTATGGAGAAGTTTTATGGTCGCCATATTGATCTCATTGAGAAATATTCCATTTCTTCGAGTGATATGAAGTCGGACGTGTTTAATGCTCGATTGCCTGTCGGATCTATTTTGTCTCATTTGAGAACGTGGCATTACTTACTTGAATTGACCAAGGCTTACATGGCGGGTGTCTTCGATGACACCTGGTCTTATTCTCCTTGTACTTTTTCAGGAGTCTCCGTGTAAATATTTCTTTTGTTCATATTTGCCCTAGTTTTGTGGAATTTGAGTTTGGATTATGATTATGTTGCTATGTTGGTATTTTCTTCATGTTTTAGAGAAAGGGCTTCAATGTAAGAATTTTTATATGTATGACCAAATACGCTGTACTTATATGCAAGATTTCTTTATCTGTTGATTACGTAGACTGAACTCGTCACATACCTGGCAGAAGGTGATGACAGTCCCTAACCGCTAATTTATAATGAATATGAAAAACATGACAAAACATTCAAAATAAGATATTGTGTAAAGAAATCGAAATATATGTATATATATAAAATGTGGTGAATTCTCCGTGCCCAGTAAATTTAGATAAAAGTTAAAACACTGGAAAACACATGATGTAAAACATAAGCGCTTTAATTTCTTCATTATTTTTTATAAGAAATGAAAGCGGTTATGTTTTACATCATGTGCTTTCCAGTGTTTTATTTTCTATATATCAGTACCCGTTAATGGTGCTAGTTTTCTTTATTGAAATGACATAAGATAAACTTTTGATGTTCGATCCCAAATATAATGCATGTGGTAAGATTGTGAACTACTTTTCAACGACCCAGTGGAACGTGCACTAGGGAATGGAATTCATCAGAATTCCACGTGCGTATATTCTACTTTCAAATGTGACATCATGGACATTGAATAAGAATAACAAATTAATGTATTATGTAATTTATGTATATAAAAAAAATATCCATACCATTCTTATGATTGTGAAATTCGATAATTGCAGTCATATGATATAAAGTGTGCCAAAACAAGACTGACAATTAATAAAGAAGCATTGAATATCCAGTTTTAAATTAAGATTGCCTTTAATTTATTTAGATTGTGCATTAAGAAAAATAAAACATATTTCATATAGTATAAAAATGATAAATTCATATGTAGTATATTAATCCGGCGAAAAAAAGTCTGCACAAGCTGTATATATCAAAAAAGTGATCTCCTTACCTCCTTGATAGATATTTAAAATAAAATTAATCAAAACAAAAATCCACTTGCATGAAATGTCTGCCAGATTGAATCACATGCCCTTGTTGTGGTCAGAAAATTGGTAGTATACGTTATTACTGAACACAATTTGTATGGATGACCTTCGATGCATAATTTTTAACTTATACGCGCAGTATTTCAATATTCAGAAGTTTTAAAGACTTATGTACCTATCTATCGGAAATACGTGCAGACACTATAACTTTTTCAATGAACAATTCTTTTAATTTTTAGATTTGAAAAAAAGAAGGAAAATAGTATAGTGACATTATGTCAAGTCTCATGCGAGTTAACTATAACACGAATACACACTGGGACGCAATCAAGGGGCAGACACGATGCGCATCTACAAGCATATCTAAAGAGGTAAACAAAAAGAAAAAATGGACTGTGAGAAACGCACCTACTCAGCAGAGTTCTGTGTACACAACCGTGAAAGGTAATATGTTGGATTAGTAAGTACAACACACACTGGGGCAAACGTGAGGGGTAGGGACAGCAATTAGGTGATGGGGTAAACGTGATAATGGGACAGCAAACGGGTCGAGGCAATGGTGAGGAATATGGGGCAGCGAAAAGGGGGTGGGGCAAACGTGATGAGTGGGGCAGCAAACGGGGTTGCAAACGTGAGGAGTCGGGACAGCAATCAGGTGATGGGAACAACATGATAATGGGACGGCAAACGGGCTGAGGAAATGGTGAGGAATATGGGGCAGCGAAAAGGGGGTGGGGCAAACGTGACGAGTGGAGCAGCAAACGGGGAGGCAAACGTGAGGGATGTGGGGCAGCAAACAAGGGATCGGGTAGACATGAAATGACAGTCAGGAAACAGCATAGTTCAAACGTAAGGGATGGGGCAGCAAATGCGAGGAGTGTGGGGAAACAAATGGGGAAAAGGGCAAACGTGAGAGGTTGGTGCAGCAACAGGAGTCGGGTAAAATTTGAGGGAATTGGGAAGAAATCAGGGTATCGAACAATCGTGAGTAGATAGGAGAGCAAAATGGTCGTCTGACAGAGGTGGGCGTGGCAGCAAAAGAGACCGAAGTAAAGTTCGGTTGGACGCGAATAATGGGAACGGCACAGACTGGAGTCGAAAATGTAAAGGATGTTTAGGCAAATAGGGATCGGGGCAACGTGGAAGCGAGAGTCAATGATAATGTTTGTCATATAAGGCAATCGCATTGAAATGTCCATATCAATAATAACAATATTATATATAATAAACAATGTAACTGTTGCTAAGGATACCTCTTCTGATTCCACAGTAAGCGATGTTACTTTAGTTACAAGAGATACCCTTTTTATCATAAAAGCAAGTAGATTTAAAATCGTTTAAAAAACAGGCGGAGATGAAAATATAACAATATACCTACTATAAGATCATTTGTTTTCAATTAAAGGGGCATTACGTCATTAAAACGATTTTCTAGATTAAAGAAAATTCAAACACAAAGCCTAAAGGGAAAGATGTGTTTTACTAAAGAATACGGCCGTGATGTTACGTGATGTTACTTGATATTTGAATGAAGCCGGTAAAGAAGTCGCGATACACTCAGGTGGTGATGGACAGACACTGCGTGTAGATATAATACGTGTTTTATGTGTATAAATCTCGTACTTATATCATCACCTTTATGCACTTACAGCGTAATTCTCCTTTAAGCACAAATTTGGTAAATAATCATGAAGGATATTGTAAACGTACTTTCTCTGGTGCAATCAAAGTTTAATGATTATGATTAACAAGCACCCAAAGATGATTGCCATATACATAACATACAGAAACTGGAATAAGCGCGAGTACAGTTTAACGCAAAAGGTTAAACACGAAAAATCGCTAAAATAATATTACTTCTAAAATATTATCATTTACAGTATTTCTCTCGTTCGAACGAAGGAATGCCCCTTTAAAAGTTAACCCTATCAAGTTTATTATAGGTACAATAGCTCGCCTATCATATATTCAATTTTGAGTAAAACACCGAGACATTCATATATGTCACATTGATTAATCATAAGTATAGTATCGTTCTATATATAAATCTTGACATGTAATAGATATACTATTTTACAGATAAACCTTACTTTTCCTTGATGGAGTTTGTGGACAAAGCCATTCTGTCCCTGACAGCCATAAAGAATACCTCTTCTCGTGTGGACAGGAAATAGTTCAACATGGATTGCTGTAAGGCATTGGTAAACATTGTGGGTATACATTTTACATATGTAAATATATTTCAATGAAGGCAGTATACCTTTGCATAAGCAGTACATTGTCTTTCTCTTGGTTTGAAAAAATTCGTGTAAATGGAAAAATCGCTTAGAAAATTTTAGGAATACCTATTTTGATAACCATAAAATGAACGCAATTTTAACACGGTGTTTTCACAGTTTCTCTATCTAAACCTTGGTCGCGCGACCATGTAAATAAACATTTACCTCGTATGAAAAACCAACTTCAGTAGAAATCTAGTATAGTTCCAATGACTAATAACTGATGTGTGGTTGCAATTTCTATTTTATTCCCTTAACACTTGACCTAAAAGTTCTGTCAAATTAAAATCCGTGCTATCATACTGTATATTCCTCGTATCATTGATTTAATTGTTACATCATTGTTAGGTTTATTCACATATCAGTTCATCACATTACCTGAACAGAGGTATTGGCGTTAAACAGAAGTATACACAGGAAACCCAATACTTCTTTAGCCAGTTCCTCGTTTCTGGTGGACAGATGGGGTAAGGCTTTGTTCATCGCTCCTTTCTTGTCGTACAGATTCTGTATTCCTGTTATCAGCTTTAGTGTCCTAAAATGTAGTACATAATCAAGTACATTGACATTGTAGTTGCTTATGAAATATAGTACACCTATAATGAAGCGCACAGACAATGAAGTACATATATCACGGGTTCGACAATTAAATACATATTGAGAAACTTCTACAATATCGTACAGTATATATTGAGGATTCTCGACACTGCATTAAATATTGAGAATCTCCGACTATGTAGTACATATCCGGATGAAGTACATATGGAGGAGCTCTGATGATGTAGTACATACTGAGAATCTCCAACTATGTAGTACATATCGGGGAAACTCCGAAGACGCAGTACATATTGAGGAGCCTCAGCAATAGATTACATATTAAGGAGCTCTGACAATGAAGTACATATTGAGGAGATCCGATGATGTAGTACATATTCAGGAGCCTCGACGATGTAGTACATACTGAGGAGATCCGACAATGCCGTACATATTCAGGAGCTCCGACGATGTAGTACATACTGAGGAGCTCTGACGATGTAGTACATACTGAGGAACTCCGACGTTGTGGTACATAACGAGGAACTCCGATGATGCAGCGCATATTCAGGAGCTCTGACGATGTAGTACATACTGAGGAATTCCGACGATGTAGTACATACTTAGAAACTCCGATACATATTCAGGAGCCCCGACGATGTAGTACATATTGAGGAGCTCCGACAATGTGGTACCTGATAAGTAACATATCTGTTTACATGTACATGTTACAAAACAAAACAATTATTTTGGTTGATATAACTTCATTTGTAGCTTATGTAATCTTCTTGTAAAACCTAGGGACGATTGGCATTGAAAAATTTTCTTGTGCGAAGTAACTTTGTTATATTAACTTTTTAATTTTAGGTTCGGTTGTCCTCGTTTCCCAGTCCTCGGGCATCCTACGTTCCTCATTATGGACGATTGCTCTGAGAAGCTGGATACACTTTATATTCAAGTCGTCCATTTCCTGTCTGGCGGCTTCACTCATTCGTTTATGGCCCATAGATATACTATAAAAAATGCAAAATCATCCACAAGTTAAAAACAGTTCAGCACATTAACAGAAAGCAAATATACAATTGAACACTTACCTATTGACGGATTAAGGACACAGTGATATTCCATATACAAACAAATGGTTTATAATTACCACATCTTTAATGGCAGAAAAGAAATCAACTGAAAATTAAAGCACAACAAATGTCAAGGAATGACAAATCTTCACGGGTTACAAACATACTTAAAGTTCTTTTATCTGATGAATGTCCGGCCATTACCAACGTTTTTACAATATCTCAACATCGTCGTAGAGTGATATAATGATATAAAGTAGATACAAATTTACAAGTAGTAGGTTTTAAATAGTTATAACCGGATATTGAAGTTATCTTTCATGATACTTACTGAAGTTGTTCTATCAATATGGCAGCTGGTTCAAACTTTTTCTCCAATTTTTTCTCGCTGGCATGTATGAAACATTTGACGTGACTCTGAAACTCTTCTCCTAATGGAATCTCCTCGTTACCACCGAGTTCTGTATACTCTGAAATCATAATGATGTCAAAGATTCTAACTAAACGAAACAACACATTTAATATTTTTCCCGGATTAGCCCTTTCGAATCGGTTATCATAGTCCACTGTTAACGACGGAGTGCTTCAAAATAACTAAGGTTTTATACAATAATTATCTATATTACTGGATATGTGTAAAAACGTTGCATTTTACTGTTTAAAGCTAAAATGACCAACCCCGAAGTTTTGCCTCGGCATTACCACAGCCAAACTCCACCTTACGATATGGCGATATGAAATTGGACGTGTTTGATGCTCATTATTTTTCCTGTTGGTTGCTGTATACCTTGTTCTCACTCGGAAAACGTGACATCACATGGAATGACTAAGATTTACATAGCGGTGTTGTCGATGAAGCACAAGCTGCTTGCGCTTCCGGAACGTCTGGTCATATTCTCTTAGTGTTTTTTTCAGGAGGCTCCGTGTAAATTATTGTTTTGCATGTATTTCTTTCGTAGTTATGTTGACTTTGAGCATAGATGGTGATTACCACAATTATGATAAACTTCATCACTGCCATGGCCAGATGTCACCTCTCCAAAGCCATATTTTATTTACCACTACCAGACCTGACCTTTCGAGAGCCATATTTAACCTCACAACTTCCAGTCTCAACCTTCCCATAGTCAGACTTGACCTTAACAAAACCAGACTTAACATTATAACAACTTTATATAGTCTTACCACAGCCAGACTTGTATCTTACCCCTGTTAGATTTGACCTTCAGCTGTGCCTGCACTTTGTTGTGCCCGAAGAAAACTACAGACACGTTTTTAGCAAACGTTCGGAATTTACAGTTGATTTCAACTTCATCTGCGTAATATTCTATGTTGCCCTGAAAGTAACATTAATCATTTGTTAGATTACATTGCCATAAGTGTTTATCGACAAAACGTGGATTAAATAGCAGGCATAGCAAATTTAAATTATTTCAGTAAAACGAGTTATATAGTAATAAATAACATGGTTACTTTAATTAATACATGCATTCACTCTAAAACAGAATAGGATTTTACTGAGGTGTTCATATTTAGAGCTTTTTGAAAATTATAATGGTTCTGTTTCATTTCGCTGAATATATGCAGCTAGGGAAATATCGATACCACAGGTCTATAATAGTGGTAGAGTAGAATTCATTAAAGACACTTCTGGAAATTCTGCATTAAGTAAGTAACATGAAAATGTTCCACAAACTTATACACTGTTTAACAGTAAACGTAAGTAACAGTGTTGATTATTTAGCCTATGACAAATATGGTTGCTGCTTTTGCATCACATAAGAGTTTATCAATGTCGTTTGATGTTTATTCCCAATATACAAGAACACACGTGATTAAAAAGCATATTGAGTACATATATTTTAATGCATGTATTATGAGTACCAGTGATGATATTACGTCATTGTGGTCATCTAAGACAATTAACAACACTGACTACCTGGATTTTACAAGTACGTACCCGTCGTACAGCACTAGATGTATCCTCTACAGTGATCCCAGAGGAGAAACGGTCCAGTACATGGTCAATATTCTATACATAATAAACACACAGTTGCAGATATAGATATCATGACATTTCTTATACGATTTTTATCTAGACGATACGTACTGTTTTCAATTAATGATATCAAATCGTCCAGGTATTAAAAAATGAAGCCATTAAACCATACATAGTATACAAAGCTGCATCAGATTATACAGAACATTTATTGAAATATTTTAATAGGTTGATATTTTTGGAGATATAATTTTGTGTCTTTTAAGTTTATGAGTTTTATAATCATCATAATAAGCCCATGACGTTTGTGTTTGTTAGCCGTGTAATCACGTCAATTTTATTCCTTCTCGTCATTTTATTTTAAAGAAAACTAGAGGCATTTCATCCACATGTAGAGTCAATACTTTGGGGTGATCGCTATGTTCAGGATGAGAAACACTTTCAAGAAGGAGCTAGACCACAACAAAATGTAGGAAAGTCAGGTAAATGATAAATAATGTATTTAACTTAAGAACTATTATAAAAACTGTAGTTCTTATATGTTCTTTTTATAATAGCCAGTCTATAATGATTAAGAAATTGTAGAAGAAAAATGTTTGTTAGTAAAGAAAGCTCACATCTAGACGTGCGATGTATGTTAGTGCAAAGCGGAAGAAGTTAAAAGGTTTAGTAGAATATTTAAATCCTCTATAGCTAGCTTGTGAAGTATTTGGGAATTCGGATCTGGAAGCAAGGTCTAACAACCTAGGGAGGAAAAAGAAATTACCGTAACTGTATGAAGAATGGTCAACACGGCCTAAACAAACATGCCACACGTATTATTATTCCTTTTTGAGCAATCTTAATTGTCAATGAATTTAAATATACAAATGCATAATTCTAAAATTGTATAAGACACACAAGTGAAGAGAACATTTTTATATCATTTAGAGTTAGATACAGTACAGTAAAACAATTAATAATGTGGCTTCAAATTTCAGTGATGATATTGACACACAAGGCGATTGAGAAAAATCCAGTGATCGACAGAAAATTCAGAATCTGTATGTGTATTGATTAAAGATACTTTTATCGTCGTCGCAGGAACGTGGTCATCAACTCTGGTACAGTAATTCTTTACATTTTAGATATTATTCTTGAGAAAAAATCATTCCATGTTCTTGTTACTATCTAAGATGTAATGCATGCTTGTTTAATGAAAACAAAAACACAAAAATCTGCAAGATATTTTTTTATATGCTACGACACTATGAAACAGAATTATCAAAATTAACTTAGAACATTTCCTGTGAAATGTCAAATCACAACCTTGGTGATACAACTCTACAAATAAGGAGCTGACCAGTCACTTCTAGTGTTAAACGGGTATGTTTAATTTGTATTTATGAACGGAAACAATATAACAAAAATTAACTGAGGGTTGACAAGTTAATAGCAAGGAATCATAAAGGACTGAAAACTTCAGTGCAGCTTTGTCCTACCGATCTAACTTCCATAACAGAGATATTAGACCTCGTTTACTGTTCACCCTCAAACAGGTTGTTGCGTACTGTTTGATAAGTACATATTTATCACTATCAGTATACGACTTACCGAATTCGGCATGTTGGAGATGGGAACAATGACGGTCAGGCAATTCACCATGTTCTTCATATGGGTAGGTTTGTAGAGGAGGGGGCCCACCATTTCACAAAACATCTAGATAAAAAAAAATATTTTAGAATTTTTTTTAAAAATATAATTTATGGAATACATGGATTGCAAGCATTGTATGAAATCCCTCTCAAAATGGATGTTATTTTTAGTATTTTTGCAATATCGATATGATGTAAACTTCCTCACTGAGGTAAACGTCAAAATCACCAGAACGAATATAATGTGATCCTTAACGATAAATCTTTTCTGAATCTAATGTGGAATAATATCAACGGAGAGTTATGGAAGGAAGGACTGGAGTAGTTGATTTTTATTTCAACAGAATGAATTCGATCATCGATGTTAACGCTTACTACAACAGCTTTTGCCATATGGTCCGTCTCGTCCACCTCGTTCCCGAACGTTGTCTGGTCTGGATAGTAAAAATCTCTATAAAACGTCTCGAGGAACGGCAGTACGGCCTCTAGGAAGTACAAAACACTCCCGTATGCTGAAGATTCGAAATCAGTGGCGCTAGCCGACCCACTGTAATGTGAAGGATGATATAAGATGTAAAATTAAGATCGTATTGGCAGCCTCCATTATATTTTCTTTTACAATTAATTAAGGATGTGAAATCGCTCTCCGACGAAAGTAATAGGTAAAAAATGAAACTTCGCTCTGTATGTAAATACACTATCATCGATACCCGTACAAAGGACACCAGTGAATAGCACCTTGCAATGCAAATGTATAAACTGGATAAAGAATACTCAAATAATGAATTAAATTTGATATATTTTCATAGAAACAAAATCGTTTTGGGTAGAACATTGCTGATGTTGATATATATCTTGTTTACTTATTTTAAGGAGACATCAGTTTTGATTTACCTTTTCTCCGGAGCAGTTTTGAGATGAATTGCGATTTTGTCTGGGTCTTCTTTGATGCTATCGGTTAGCCGGTTCATGTCAATCGACAAGTTTGACAAATACTCCCACAGGTCTCTGTAAAAAGTAAAAATAATAGTAATATATCCTCTACCAAAGTCCTTATGTAACCGTATCATGAATTACTATCACTTAGACACCAAACAATTTTAAGGTATGACTGTTTAACTCAAGATGTCATTTCCCCTCTACATATCTCGAACACCTCGTGACCTACACATTATTTCAAATCTCTTGTAAACAATATTTTCGATTGTATTTTGTCAATATACAGCATGATTTATCATGTTCTCATGTTTTTTCCAAAGGCTCGATTTCTGATGTGCACACTAAATTGATTAATTTTCACATATTTTGTATCACAGAACATGTTGAAAAGCAAATCTCAGTATCAACATTTCAGTTTCGCTTATTTACATTTAAGTGATGTATTTGTATTATTTTGAAATAGCATATATGACTACATTCCACTCAATCGTTTACACGTTATACAACTCGACTGTAATTCCAGTTTGTAACTAAATAACAATAAAGACTTCAAACACTGCTGCACAGACAACGACACAAATGCAGCAGAATGTATTTGCATCAAAACATTGAACCAACATAACATGCCACATAACATTCTGGGGTCTATTGTTATTAATCTAAGGTTCTCTTGTATTAGGTAATGGAATAATCTTTCAAAACAAAATGGTTTGAATTAATACCAAATTTATTAACTTATGCTCATAAATTGAAAATATTACATTTCTTTCCTTACATATAAAGTTAGAACAGAAACCATGTTATACCAGGAAATGGAGGTAGCGCTGCTTTGGTGTGATCGACAAAGCGAACAATCGTTCCAGAGAAAATTAATGTTTATTTACTTTAGGAACACAACTTTATTAAGTAATATTACATCTAGATTACCTACTTATCTCTTTAAATTTAAACCAAGTTCACATCAAATTTCGGGAAGCAAATAAACATCGCGTATTTACAAACAATAAAAAAAATACAGTACATTCTTTCTCGAGCCTAATCGCAATTGATAAATACAAACTTTAGTATGTTTGTAAAAAAAGATTTTCTTTTCAAGGAGATGTTTTTAGAAAAGTCGATAAGTCATTATACAGGATTAATAAGTTACTCAAAATATATTTCATTTCAATGTCATTTGCTGTAGTCTAAGTTACTAGTGACAAAAAACAAAAACAACATCAGGCAATCGTAGTATTATCTCTACACATTGTTGGAGGAAATCTGGGGACGAAAGGGTTAATGACGTCACGTATACATAATGACTACACACAAGAGATCAAACACACTTTACCGCTGAAACATTAAGGTACTACATCGTTCTCTGAAAAATAATCTGCAACAGAAACGGTTAGGAAATAGTAAGAAATAACAGAGATAGGAAAGTCTCAACATATCACATGTTCACTTTAAACAGAAAACAGACGTAGAAAAGAAATACTTAGTATGCAAGGCATTTGAATATGCCAATAGTTTTTAGCCAAGATACAGGTGTAATCAAAAACATGTATAGAACCAGATAGACATGAAATTGACATAGAAATGGTAAAACCACAAACACACATTGTGCAAATATTTGGTGAGGTTAAATATCTGCGTCATCAGCTATAGTTTTTTCTACACGGTGTCCAAAATTTCATAACGAGCAATTGCATGTGCAATGACAAAATGTTATGACTTAAAGAGAAGCTATCAAGTGATGTCAAAACTCCAGGTTGAAATGGGAAAAAAAAGAAAAAAGAAAAAAGGCGCAGAATATTAAGATAAATTAAATGTGTTGATGTTGTCGTCATTAGACATGCCTTTCTGTGATTAATGATGACTTGTTCGAAACATATTTCGTAAAATACGGCTTTTCTAACGCAGAGTTAAGTTGTATTGAGATGCTTATTTCAGATGGTATCCGACACTGTCTGCAATAATAAACATATTTCACGAATGCGACTACCATTTTGATATCTTTCACAAATGCGCAATTCGAGGGAAGATACCATCAAAAACACCCACACTCGTGAGGTGTATTTGGAAACGCTGTTAAAATACATCTCTTTATACATTCAATTCTCTCTTTTTTCATCAGATTTGTAATCTTTCTATCTTTTGTTATTGGTGTAAATTAGCATTACTATGATAAGTGTTGTTGTTCACTAGCAAAAACGACAAAAGCGATTGATTTCATTGCAGTGAATATTTAAATGTCACTTACGAAAACGTTATAAACCGTTTGTTATTATTTCTATTATTTTAAACAGATCGACGGATCGATAACTTATGTTTGTAACCGTTATGTATTTTATGAAAAAAGTTTCGATCAGTTGTAACAAACAGAAATGCTTTGTAACAAAAGTAACACATATCAGGAATTCACACAGATGTAAACATTGTCATCATACAAGTGGACATTTCAAGAGAGATGAAAACATTGTCATCATACAAGTGGACATTTCAAGAGAGATGAAAACATTGTCATCATAGAAGTGGACATTTCAAAATAGATGAAAACATTAACATCATACAAGTGGACATTTCAAAATAATGTAGCAACTGATAGCTATTATTATAATATTCTCCAGTCACTGTTAATGATCGATATGGGCCACGCCTACTTACTCGTTGTGAGACATTTCACCAGATCCAGTGTCCACCATGGTGTTATTGCTCTTCATGTAGATGTGGTGTAGACAGCGTATGAAGGGTTTCTTGCACGTACCGTCCACCTTTGGGTTGTTGAGGACCCACAAAAGGTCGTCCATGGGCAGAATGGTCTGGCACAGAGACTCGATAAACATGTTTTCACCCTACACAAAAAACATTTTAGATGAACAATCGATTTTCTTTGTTTTCACAAACGAATAAATATGTTTTGCATATTACGTTTACGATGATTTAAAGTATATCACACTTGCGAATCCGAATAAAATGCAACTGAAAACATTCATGCGATCTTTGCACTTGGTTTACCCAAGTGAAAAACAAGGTCATATACATCCAGAAATAGAAAGCTCGTCATCAAAAAACATCGGCAGTACAGTTGTTACAATGTTTTTTTTTTTGGGACATTCTAGTCCACAATAAGTAAATGAGCGTCAGTTCAGTTATCGAACAATATCGTATTCACTTAACTGAGGAGACTGGAGGAGGAAAGATAATGATTTAATGAATAAACGAAAACATCAATACTTATGTACATAAATTTTCAACTACACCTATGTTTGGTTTATTACATTATTTGGTCTTAAACTATCATTGACAGTCCACGTAAACGAATATAAGACGAAAAGGGCTATTTTTGTAAACCCATCCAGTAGCGATTGTAGAGTTCAAGGATTTTTTTTCATCTTTGTCAAATCAGCTTAGAAAAAGTTTTGATATGACGTAACATACCTCAGCACAAATTGCGAGAAGATCCAACAAACAAAGGTAATAACGCAGGGTACATATCCTGTTAGGGGTGGTCAGGATCTTCTCTCTGCCGATTAAGATTATAACATTTGTACAAATGTATCTTTTTAAGACAATATTTCTGCTTATTACAGACGAAAAGATGTGTTCCACGTATTTTTTACACATACTCGTATAATTAATTTGATATCGTCGTGTTCCATCAATATTCAATAATCATTTCCATTTATAATACCTTCCTATATAATTTTCAAAGGAGTGTACTTCCATCAAATTATCGTGCTGTGTATAAAGAAAGTAAAGTGAGGTTAAGGTTTTTAGTTTTAGATATTTTTCCAGTCCGGTCTTTATATTCACATCCCAAATGTGTATGTATGTGTAACAGTGATGAATTCTTCAATCAAATATTTTTAAACAAAAACTGATTTTGACTGAAATAAAAAAAAAATATGTTTACTACCTTCAATTAACACTTTCCTTTAAGAAAGTATTACACACACATATTGTGACCAATCACAACCGACGAAGCAAACAACGATTCAAAATATTTGAATTAAGAGGTGATACCAGTTTTCAAAATATCCATGTGCCAACCTTTCTCATTTTTTATATAATGCATCGTTTTATCGATACAAAGCTTAATTACGATTATTTACATCGCATCTAATTACTGCACTAACCAATTTGTCATATGTTAGAACCTAATGATACAGGTTCAATTAATCGCGCCGCTCTACTGCAATGTAAATATTCCCTTTAGTGGCTACATCAATTAGCAATCGAGAAATACCAGAATCACCAAACACTTTGATAGATGAAAGTGCTACAACACGGATATCTATGTCACTCTAGTTTATCCCTGACCACTTTATATTAGTGATGTTGCCATTTTATACTTCCGTTGTGCAACACAACATATAGAACAGACATAGAGAGGGATGATGGCTGTGGATTTCTTTCTTGTTAATTTCCTCTTAACCACTTCAGTATGATTTAGCATGTCCCTGTAATAATATCAACCCCATAAAAGACTAGACTAACGTTATTTCATAAACCGTAATGTTGATACAATTGCTCTGCACTCGTTCAAGTTATATATGGTTCATGGGAAGTGCATCATGCCTTTGTTAGGCTTTCATTTCGAAACATAAAATTCTTATCGATTTTATACCGTTATCCACATGTGATCATTTGGAAATTGGTAATGACGTCATAATTCTCCATTGCATTTGTTTTGAAGTTATGGCGATATAGAAAATTGACTTTCACTCTCGATTTTAACATACCTCTCCTCCCTACTAAAATCTAGAACATAGGCGACCTTTTTGTAGTTCTGCATGATGTACTTCATAACGTATGCCTGGTTACGTTTGAGCGTCAGGTCTGTCCCCACGACTTTCACTATCATCCCTAGAAGGTCTAGAAACTCAGGCGCGCGCTCCTGTAACTCTGCAGCACGTGATACAATCTTTTGAATCTGTCGAGGGCTGATTTTTAGACAGGTATTCTGGTTACCCATAAAAACCTTAAAATCACAGAAATCATAACCAATCAATTCGAGAATCATACTTGATAATAGATGCATATATGATTCAAAATTGCTTTTAACAGTGCAGATTTTCAATAAATATATATGAAAAGATGAACAGCCAATTCTACCGAAAAATCCTAGTCCTGTTTATTTACAACGCACCTCCTTCAAAGCTATGGCGAGATCTGATTCCACGACTCGTACATCCAATAGCACGTCAAGACGGTCAAACAAATGGAACTGGACACGGTCATTCTCTCGCGCGAGAAGCTTTACCAAGTGAAACGTTTTCTTGAACACGTCCTTCATCCCCCGGTATAGTTCCTAATATATACATTTACATAATGATAATCGACATTCTTACTGTACGTTACAAACTGTTATCAATTTACACAAAAGTAAGTACAGATATGATTTTGTAGCTTGGTCTATATTTGAAATTATTTTAACACTGAAAATGCGCTATGATGTATACATTTACAGACAGAGACAAATTTATGTATTTATGAGTTATCGAATATATATCATTTTTATACAAAAAAAGCTTAGATGAATCTTTAATTGAATTAAATATGATTACTATAGATTCAATTGAGAATTTTACCATCAGTTTCGTGTCAATATCCTGGGTAAGGATGTCAAATAAAATGGTCAAGATACCTGTAAATAGCAAGTGTATATGATAAAATCTACAAACCATAGACATGTATCATCGTACCTTTTCAGAGTTCTCCATGTATTCTTTCTATTGTTCATAGTTTGCCCTAGTTTCATCAAATTTGTGCTTGCATTTAAAATTTTGTTAACATATCGGTATTTTGTTTAAAGTGGTAGAATCTTTCAAACGATTAAGAATTGAAGGTAATTAGAATATTAAGGAACGTTCTAAATATAGAGGAGCCTAAAGGCATACCTACAGTGAATATGTATAATATCATATTATCATTCTACAGTGCAGACTTTTGAAATGAAAGGATGATTGTAACTATTTTTACCGTTACTTATCAAGATGTTTTGATTCATTGGATGAGGTTCGTCTGGAGTCATAGGGAGGTGGCAGAATCTGAAATGGAATTTCAAACAATTACGTACCTTTGAAATTATACTAATTGTGTCGCTCGCAAAATCATCAAGGGACAAGAATCGTTTGTGTCGCTCTAATGGAATTTCTCGCAATTCATAATTAGTAATGGAGATACTACCCCTTAATGTTGCGTTCTACAAGTAACTGTTCGTGTTTTGCTTGATTACATACTCGCCAAGGTCGTCCAATATCGTTTCCATCAATTTTTTCTGCTGCTCATCAAGTTTGGCCTTAGCAAGCCTTCTGAGGATTGGCATACTCTTCAACACTTCCCGATGGACTCTCGCCGAATCTTGGGTCAATAGGATCTTTGGAAAATAATTTTAGTGAAAGATGATTGTTTCTCAACTGTTATATAATAAACAAGTCTGTCATCTTCTATGGAAAATGTGCAATGATTAACAAAATGGAACAAATGTTCTCAGCAATATGGTGGAAATAAACGTTTTAATGTTTGAATTTAAAGATGAAATACGTACATGTCCCTTTTTGTGAATTCAGAGCAAGTTTTTTATACGTGAATGAGAATCGCTGACTAAGATTTCCTCATATACAATCAGATGGACATTTGGCACAGACACAAGCCTGTACCCCGTCAAGAGATAAACATTTCCCGATTTCAGTGTTTTATAACAAAATGTGCAATGATTAACAAAATGGCAAAGATATCACATCGAAGACGATCAACTTATCTCCAATAGAAAGTACATGTGTTAGGTTAAGGGTTATTCATTTCTGATGTCATAAATTTCACGTTTGCCATTCAGCCATGAAGTTGTCGTAACTTTTAAGTCTCTGGATGTTTTATTTTTCGACAAAATAAATTAATTGGAATTGTATACAAATCATTAAATTCCGCTTACTCGAGGCGATATTTCAAAACACACTGAACACTTCCAATGATGTGTTCACTGCAAATCCACTCACAGTACAACCACACATCATTTATAAACCCAGTGACGATCACATATTATTACTGTACATCTTCAGGAATCATATGACTACAGTGTATACGCACTGCAAATGTCCGATTGCAGTTTCACAGTCAATACTTTTAACCAACCAGGCCTACAGATATGTTTAAAAGGGTTACCCAAAGTGGTAAAACCAACACGTGTTACGCTACATGTAACGAACGTGCACGATGTTAATTGAGATGAATGGAAGTATTCTACATTTACTTACCTGGGCTTTTTTGGACAGTCGAAACACGTTATCCTTTGACGAGTACACCTTGTTGAGAATGCTTAAAGATTTTGTTATCATCTTGTTGTATTTATATCTTGATAAATCCTGAAAATGTATCAAATATCGGTTTTGTACGGAGCAGATATAACTCAAAGTATTCGTTGCGTGTGTAAATTAGCATACGGTGGAGCTTGCTTCCAATACAAATACGGTAAGCGACTCCGACAAGGTTTCAGACCGTTTGTGATAACAATATTAGTTTTCGTCATCATTTATATTAAAGATAATTTAACCAATGTTCTGGCTCAGTTACAACTTAAGATTGTGACCACGTGACTAACTTAACTTCTTACCGTCAGCACCCGGGTTAGAGTTTCCACGTCAAATATAGCCGCTTTGTTGAACATTTCTCGCAGTTCTTTTATAATCCTTTTCTGACATTTAAGTGCTTTCCTAACAAAAATGAAGTATACCTTCTGTCACACACAGTAACCTAATAAAAATAGTACCCAACACCATAAATAAAACAGCCGAATTTGCTTTTCCGAAGGAATTTTACCTTTTCTTAACTTTTTTCCACGATGAGTTAACAATCTACATCAACAATTTTATAGTCACTGTTTTCACTTCTTTCCAATAATATATAATTTATTTTAAACATGAATCAAAGGGAATCGAAAGCGTAGCAATCTTGATGTACTGTGCAAAAGACACTTGTAATGTAAGTTTATAATCAGATAGAGAATAGCTAAGTAATAAATTTAACTGCACCATACTGCTGTTTCGTCCTTCTAGGTCTCGTCAGTGATACCAAGGGCATACATTTTGAAGCCCCGGAAGCAATTGAGGGAAATCAAAATCTTGACAAATACAGTGCACTGGTAGTGAACCTAACTTACTTGCTTTGGTCGTGAGGATCGAAATCGTCAAACAACATAGACACCAACACATTTTGTGATTTTTTCTGACCACAACATTTCTCTGCTACTTTAAACTTCGACACGAAACTCTGCAAAACGAAAAATATTTTGTAAGACTATATGCTTAACTGAATCTGCAAAGAAATATACGGGATTTGAAGATAAGCCACAAGGATTATATAGACATTTAACAGCAGCAAACAATTTATATATAAAAAAGGCACGATTCAAAAGTCACATCTCGTGAACGAATGCAGGGCGATGTAAGGTTTTTTCTGATGCCTTCAATTATTCCCTACACTGAATATATATCCAGGAAACCCTACATTACGTAGTGAGACGCGGGTAGATGCAAATGTAAAGTAACATGTCGAGTTTCTGTAGAATATTTAAATCATCAAGCAGATGATTCAAAATATCATATCCTGTTGTCAATATCACAACACAAACCTGTAGTCTCGAATTTCTTTGGTAGAGGAGAAGGAGATCCAGTACTTCCAGTACCCTAGAACATGATAAATACTTAACGGTATGATAGAAGATACATATTAGTTTTAATGCAGTCTAATATATAGAACAATAAAAACCATAATCACCAATTACGCACTACAAACAATGTTGTGGGATGGATATAATTTATATCAAACAACACCGTTTATAAAACGCTATATTCAAATGTTATATACTGACGTTTAGAGAAGTGTGGTCACTTACTGAAATTTGGCATTGACGATTGCTTCTGTTTCTGGAGTAGGTAAGAATCGTTCTATCGTTTGGAACTGATGGACTAACTTCATGGCATCTTTTGAAAATCCTGTTATTACACAGAACTTTATTGGATGAATCGTTGGTAACTTGCAAAGGCGAACACGCTATTTCCTTGATATTTTTTATAGGCATTATTGAATTATTTATTGTGATTTGATTATGTTAGTTTTTATTATTATTATTATTCCTAACATACACATTTCATAAATCTTGAAAAAAGCATTCATCAAAATGATATATATGTCGAACGAGTAAATTATCTACCTTTTTCTCTGTCTTTCTGGAACGGAAAATCATGTCGTCCGTCCAGTAGATTCAACATTGGAGGAAGAAGCTGTTCCACATCCTCCGCATCCAGGTAATACCCGAACTTCACCAAGTGGTAGAGCAGTCGGAGTACCTTCATACACAACGTAACATGAGATATGTCGCACAATGTACTTCTGTATCGCAAACTGTACTATTACTCGAGATACTATGCCGATACTCACTTTCCAGGAAAACACGTAGATTTACTATTACTTAAAATTTCGACATTTTTTTTCTATGATATCGATGTTCAGAAAATAAACGTCATTATTGGTATATGTCAACTTTGTAGAACTGTACAATGGTTTTTACAATCATTAAATGGGTGATATCATACTTGCTGTACATACCTGTTCAATAAGCATGTTGTGACCAATATCGTCAGCAAACATGCATTTGTTTTCCTGTAGGAATTCTGCAATCCAGTCCCTCAGAACAGGAAAAATAGCAACCAATTCTTTGACTACCTGTTTAATTAGATTAAGAATCAAATTTGACTTTACGTCATTTGTTTCATTTTCCACATGAATATAACCAATCCATAGAAATATTTTGTCTATATCTATAGAAAAATATATTTATTAGGCTTAAAACTCGCAAAAAATCACTTTGATATACTGCATACCTTTTAGAAGGCAGCTCGTGATAACATTCATAATTTAGGGTGTCTTAAATTGTTCCCTCTTTCATGAAACCACTACGTGTTAAATATTTGACAAGTACATAATTTTGATATATTGTCTTATTTTGGTATGATTGCTATCTTTTCCACTTTCACACCCTGACAGCTCCTCTCCTTCTAAGGTGTCAATCATTTGTCCATTTCTTAGGTGAAAATCCGTTACATGCGTTTTTGACAATATAAATGGTGTATAGAGTTCTACCAAAAATGAAATAATGAAAATGGAGTCTTTCCTTCCTTGCGAGTACATCAAAGAAAGTTTAAGCTATAAAAAAACCTTAATACTAGTTCAGATAAAAGACTGAAAAAAGTTATAATAAATTTCCAGCATCATTTTATCATTTCACATGTTCGGAGCATAATTTGTTCTAATGATATTCAATATAAACAGCATTTTTCAACGAAATTTTACCCAATCTCGTTGCCATTGCATTAACACGTTTTAGAAAATTTTGCTCAATCTCGTTGCCAAAGCAATGCTGACTTTTGCAATATCCGTTTAATCACATTACTGTGGTAATGTCATGGTTTCAACCGTTTACTCTTGCTATGACAACAAATGCTTTATTAAATCTAAACATACAAAGTCTCCTTGACTCTTTTCTTCATCCTTAGAGCCCACGTACTCGTACACAAAACATATGTTAGGATGGTCCAATACAGAGTAGTTATTTCCCACATCAACGAACAGACCTGGAAGATAAACATAATGGACATTTACCACCATAACCACAAGTATATAATTCATTAACACTTTATTTGGCCAAAAAGTTGTTTCTGATGACAATGAAGAAAATGCTTAATGTTCCATCAAAAATATTAAATACTTAAAAGTTCTTCAGCGTGATGTCAGTTATACATAAATCCTTGCATTTCAAAATTTAGGCCCCGAGTATAACAGACGTGTCCTAGAATTACGAAACAGCTGCATGATGTTGTTTGCTTAAGTATTTGGCTTTACATTGCATCTAAATCTACTGAAAGGTGTTATTCAATGGTATGTCTTTTGTTACAACCATAACTAAACATTAAAATATTAGCTTATAAAGAAACACTGTTTAAGTATGTGTCATACTTGTGGTGAGATCGCAGTATTTTGCCCGGATGGCGTCTGGAAGGATATCTGACCTCAGGGACAGGAAGGTTTCCTCCCACGTTAAGTACCGTAATTCCTTGGTGATCATGTTGATGGAGTAGTCGTTCCTACCCTGAACTCACCAATATACATTTCAATCAAATTACATGTACAGTCCATAACAGTCATATATAGAGTATATTCATGATCTATCAAGTATTCATATGCCAGACAACTTTCTTTGTAGTATGTATTATATCATGAGCGTATGTCATTTCAAACACGATGAAAAAATACACAGAATACGCATAGGTGATGCTGAAGGTGCATGTCCAATGTATAGAAGGACTTAAACATGAATCGTGTTGTAATATGGTTATGATACTCTGTGGTTCAATAATATGGTTAATAATATTCTGAAGTTCGGTAATATGGTAAATAATACTTTGTATTTCGAGACTAATACGAAATTATTCCCTACATACTTGTGTTCAAATGGAATTATATAAATAAATTGCAATAGTTATCTTAACTAGATGCCCAATCCTAAATTTTCTTTATCTTATGACATCAGATTTCTTTACTGTAAACAACTACCGTGCGGGTTTAGCTTTCGCGGTGTTGGCGGTAACATTCAATCTGCAAAAATTGGCAGGAGCCAACTTGATATTGATGGAAATGATTGGTTAATATTTCGCAAATTGACGCAAATTAATGAAATTTATTGTAATTGCAAATTTTCGTGATCATAACTAAGTTTACGGTATCAGAAAGAAGTGTCGATCGAGGCAGTCAGATGTCATACACGACGTTTGTATATAAATAGGTGTATACTCACATGACAGAGAGCTTTGTAAAGGTCAAGTTGATGAATGAGGAAATCGTGTTTGTCTTTGTCGTAATCCTCAGCTTTTGGCTAAAGTGAAAATGACACATGAAAATGTTTACATATAAAGGTAACATGGAATGGTGTTTCTTGTTTTGCCATTTCTTTATTGTCCGCTTTCTGTTTCACTATCATATTTTATATTAAGAAATATTCAATCTTCAATCACAATGTTCAATCACAGTATTATATGTATGTAGGTTAAACAATAGACAAAATAACCCCATTCTTTATCATACAGATACTTACGTCGACGAATGTGTGGAGCGAGTCCCATGTTTTCCCTCCATTGGTTGTAATGTAAAGAATGTTTGGCTGCCTGTTGATGTCCTGTCCACGAGCGGTCAGATAAATCCCTCTTCCCTGAAGTCATTAACACATTTAACAAATAAAATTGTATGTTTCATATCATACTACATACTACAGATTGTCTCCATAAAGTGAGAATGTACCAAATAATATCCATACATTTCAGAATGTTCTATCAACATAAACAGTTTAAACATCAGTTAAAATAGAGTTTATGTAATATTTCTACTCAGAGGTCATTCGACAAAAGTACAAATTATGTCTACTTTAAGCTCATCTAACAAATTGCTTTATTGCTTACTCCTCTCTACCTTAACTTAGCGTTTCTCAAAAGGAACATAATAAAAGTGTTGAATCACTTCGGAGCCGTACATCTCTCTTTTACTGATTTCTTATTAAAAGAGAAAAACGGATTAAAAATTTTGTCAAATTATTGATTAGTCACGTGACCCACCTGTTCTTCCTGCATCCAGCGCTGTACAATGTATGATTGGTTGTTTGGAATAGCTACGTCATCACATACGCAGAGCACGTGCATCAGATCGAGAAAGCGGTAATTCTGTATTGAATGAAGGATACGTATACGTAAAATTAATATTGGTCAAATTTTTACGCATCTGTTTGAAATATATGTGCTGTATATCGCTTTATTCTGACACTTGCTATATTAACAAGGAAAACGACTTAAAATACGATATTGATATATCTGCGTTACATGTAGGTAATATTCTGATCAATTTGACTCGTTAATCATTGCAAGTCTAATTGTCTAATGTCAGTTTTTGAATAGGTCAAGTTATCACCTGTGTTTTCTGAAGAAGACCGACGAATTCGTTGATTTGTTCGTGTGTGATCCTATCCACGATCTTCCTCTTGTCACGGATTAGTTCCACGATCATTTGGGCAACGTTTAACCCTATACCACCCTGGTGTGTCAGTCAAAAGTGGTAAAAAATTACAATGAGTTTGTAAAAGTAGTATATACTGCCCTTTAGTGAATGTTCATATTAGGTAGAGGTTATCATTATGGCTTGTAATGATCGTCAATATTGCTGAGACATTTTTACAAAATATACAATTACTTTATCCCTATTATATACTGTGTGCATTAACATAGGAATATTTAGAAACAAAAACAAAAACGTTATTTACCCAAAAACTAAAAATATCGATATCCTTGTTCTTGAAATAATAGTGATAGTGTACATAGATGCTTTGTATACTGATCTTTACACGAGGTACACAACTTTACATCTGATGTAGATTAAACCAATGATTGATTCCTTTTGCCCCGAGTTTACCTTTTGTGTAAATTGTGTTTGGAAGAACTCGATATATTTGGCGAAATAGAGTGCGTTTTTCCTGCTTTTGCCTATCATGTAAGTATAGAGAATCTCGTAAGCCTCCTTGAACACTTGTATCATGTTCTGTTCGTCAGCCGTACCGTCTAAAGGGCATTTAAGGATCTTCACCAGCAAATCAATCACCTAGAATGCACATGTCAGCAAAAGATTGCTATCTACAGGCGAATGTAACTATCTCATAACCAATCAATACTTAGTAATAAACATATTTAAGTTAATTTATTTTCTTATTTCGTTTGTTAATTAATTTATTTATTGTTTTTTGCCAAAAAGTGAGAATTCTTTGTTTGGCATTATCAACATTGTCGAAAAATAAACAATTTAAATTATTTCAATTTTGAGAGGGTTGTGTGATCTACGTCGGGATTACGTGAATACACCAATAATAAGATTGAGAAATCGGTGACTTCAGCAAAATCAATACTACAAGAATTCTATAATGATCTCAAATATTAATCGACCTAGCGTGTAGAATATTGATATCCGTTAAAACACTTCTGATGTATTAACGGGTTTCCTGTTGGCACAAAATATTTATATATAAATAATCTATGTCTTATCCTTGTACTTACTCGCAAATTTCTCATCAATTTTTGTCTGTTTTTACTAGGAAGGTTTTTCACCATCATGAATTTCCGTATGCCCTCCATTGCCTGTAAGTAAAAGCAGAATCACGATAGATATGTGGAGAGATATCAAAGGAGTGGTTTATCATTATAAATCTACTGCTGTCATATGTGCTCCTCAGTTTTGTTCTCAATTTATTTGATAAGTTAACGTTATGATCGACGTTGAATTCTTTGATTTCAATACAAATGGGTTTGAAGTTGTACAACAAATATTATCGTTGCAAAAACTTTGCATCCATTGATAAAGCTATGTAAAATGGTTTGTAGATCAAATTAACTCACTACCGGGACGGATGTTACCATGCGGATACGAAAAGACGTTACATATTTGTGGATTTCTATATATCCACCATCCGCACACTTACTGTTAATGCAACATGCGTCTTTTTGGCATTTAGGAATTGTCTCTCTTCTCTCTAAAAAATCGAAAACAATTTACTTTTATTGGATCAAGAATAATTTGATTTTGTGTGATAAACAAGGCAGCGATATTATACAGGACAAATATACTATCACATAGAAAGTTGGAGTCTGTCGTGCAACTTATACTTTTCTTATTTACCCAGTACTAATTAAGAGAAACTTGATCAAAATAACGGCATTATTGTAGAAATATGAGGAAAGACAACAGGTGTCCAAAACAGGTGTAAGGTGAGAACCACACATTAACTGATACCGGTTAAGGACAGTAAAACAACTCCGGGCTGTGTATACCATTGTTAAGTATATTACAGAAACCTTGACACTAAACAGTACCAGGACATCCGTCGACAAAGTTCTGTACTCACGTCCTTGATGAGATTTAGGAGAAATGGAACCATTCCACTTATGTAATTAAACTCGTCCTGATGGATCTGTTCCACAAACTGTATGGTGAACGCATCATCGTACTGACTCTCACCACTTGCCGCTACCTGTACAGATGATGTCATGACACTTATGTAACTGACAATGTAAAATGTCTTTTCTGAGATTTCATATTGGAAATGTTTGATTTTACCGATCATGTGACATAGTATGGCGCAGTGGTGACGTACTCTCCATTCACTTATCAAAATTAGTATATTTCTTATATCTATATCAATCACGTGGTTATCTTTGTTGTCGAATTATTTGCTACAATAACAAAGATATTGAGATTTAATGTTTACAACAACAACTAGTGATTACATTGTAGATTTCTTTTTGTTAATAGTTAATTTTCCCGGCACACATTGGTGCGTCTCCTTTCTCTCTTCATCATGACATCAATAAACCCCTAACTACAAAACACAACACATTCTGATTGACATCCCAATCGATATCGGAGCCCGTGGTTTCCGTGCATTACGTGCCTAGACAAATTTTCTGTAAGTAGCTGAAATAACCGGTCCCATGACAGCGTATCGTCATATTTATTTGACATAACTCCCCCGCGATAGACTGCCGTGGACATCAGATTTATTGCTCATACTTTAAAATGAATTTGTCAATATCCTGATTAATCTTTCCGTTGTACATTACATCAATCATTTGTCGGAGTCACTCAGTGTGCCTCGCACCTGGCAAGTTTCACGTTACGGCTATTTCATGACTTAACGAAAATTTTTATGTAATTTCCTTCAAGATGAGCTGTATTAACAAACATAATAACTATATTTTAAAATAGGCGTGCAAATGTCAATCAGCTTATGATACGGCCGTCCTAGTCGCCAAAATGTCGGAGTCAGCTTTCCGTTTTAACTGCACAATAATTGATACGCGTAACAACATAAAGCACCTTCAATTCCTTTTCGTGACTTGCCTATCAAATCGAGAGTAGCAGACTGGGGATTTTTTTTTTGGTAAGGTTTTGATTAATATATTTGACTTTTTTTTATCAAGGAACAAATTTCTTATTCAAAACAAGATTTAAGACGTTTGAATGTAGGTTCTGTGGACGAACCTGTCTGACTTGTGCAGAGTCCCACCGCAGTCCCCGCAAACTCTGATCTTCACTACTATCCATGTTGCGGAACTTTTTCCGAATGTAGTCTTCATCTGAATAAAACGTAAGATTAAATATGACTAGAAGGTCAATCATAAACACACTGGAGGGTTAAAGTTCAGCAAATTGGTGATTTGTGTTTTAGTAGATACTTTAGTGGAGATGATATATGTTAGCTTGTATTAACCAAAAGTGTATTTAAACATTAATTGATAGGTTTTCCACTTACTTACTCTGAATTTAGATAAGATGTAGACAGTTTTCAAATGGGCAAACTAAAAGTTAGAATATATACTGACGCAGCCATGAGTTGGCCGCTTGCTAATTTATACCGTACTTCTGCCATTAAATGGACAATTACCTTTCAGTGCGTGAAGCCAAAATCCTGTCAACACGTGTTCAATACGGCAGTAACTCTCGAATCGTATCTCATCTCTTTCCTGTTGGAAAATATTTCACATATTTGTCATTCATCAGAGACAACGATTGCTGGGACTCCAATTTTATTAGATCTAATTTATTTTAGAGGTAATAACCACCATATGAAACGTCCGAAAGACAGTATTGACGACTTCGTACAACCTTAAGGTCGCTCACCTACTATGCATATCTATGGTCGTTAGGAATGTAATGCCATTTCGCGACTTCTCGTGACTAATCATACATCAATATTCTATCTCTGGTTTTGTCAGTTTTTGATGTGCTAGCTGTATTTATGAAACATTATTAAATTCTCAAATATATTCGGAGCGCAAATTCGGTTATCATTTTCGTAATTCTCGTTCGGAAAATGAGGTTTTGATATATGAATTTTGATTAAATAAACAGAATGACGTTATCAAGGACTGATGAATGTTTATGATGAAATATTTTTCAGACCAAACAGAAGGGCTGGTTATCATCTTAGATGTAGACGACATGGTTTTAATCGATGACATCCGTGTGTAGGGACGGTGTAAAATAATATATCACACACCGATCGCAATAGGATTACGTAGACAGAATCTCACAGAGAGAAAGTGAAACACAGAAAAGTCAGCCTCGTGTAGATGTATAAACAGCACTGAAAATATCTATCAATTTAAACTACATCATGGAAGTTCTTTAGTTTGTCTATGGTGTATGATGTGAACCATATCTGGAAACTTGACTTAAAATTTTAAAAATTCAGTTTGTTTGACCGATAAAAATAGCCTTCCGTCTCCATAAATACAAACACGAGGGATAACATACATTCCTAAGGCTCGTGAAAGTATATATATATATACTATCTGCAACAATTCAAGTAAAAAGGGACGCTGGGAAGCAGGCATTATATTGATGAGGTTTAAATTAGTCAATAAAACAACAATGCTTACATTCGTTGTGAAAACACATGTGAATGTTAGATGTTATCGATCGTTTCTCCATTAACTTGCCTTTAAACAATGCGCGCGTGAACTTCGTAAAGCAATAAAACAATAAATTTGAGGAAACCCACGCTACTAACAGACCCTACTTCTACCGATAAAACCAATAGAGATTCCATCTAATATAGCTGATACTGTCCCGTGACAAAGATACGGGGCACTTACACTAATGACAGAGTACAGGCGAAAAACTGTTCGCGGATCCTCACTCTCGTCCGTCAACGATATTTCCTTGGTAGCGTCAATACACAGGTATTTCCTGGTGGTCATGTGACGCAGTCGAACCTGTTGTTCCCATCGCAAGATATCGCCTAGAAAGTAAGAAAGGAAGTACTGAGAACACAAACGACAGAAATACTGTGATTTATGGAATATTCGATAGACTCTGAATGTTACACAAAAATTAAAAGTTCAAACATCAATTAAAATTTAAAAAAATATGTAAGATTTAAGGGTAAAATTGCCAGTTATGTACATGTAGCTAAATATATTGAATATGAATCAATTAATTATCATATAAAAATTAGATATCATTAATCCACTGACACCTGCTTAAACCATGGCGATGTTGGCGATAAAAATAATTAAAGTAATCTATGAATGACTAGGTGGAAAAGTTGTATACCCTTATCAAGTTTTCCTATAACATGGAGATAGTATATTTTGTCTTTTTTCGAAGTCACACTTTTGGTCATAATGTGAATACAACACTGGTAACGCTTAACATCACAACAATTTAGGTAAACAGAAAAATTTACTTTCACAAACATTTTGGTGATATTCTATTTAAAAACTATGTTAAGTTCCACCATAGAATCAAAACTGCAAACTTCTTCAACTAGCTATATATACAACGTCACTGAAAATGAAATGTAAAACATATTGTTTGAACAATGTGATTTGTATGACACCCATTCAGTTCTGGTAAGGGCGAGACAGAAAGTTAGAAGTCGCTATACATGTAGAAGCAAACGTTATAAAAATTTGGAAAGAAATAAAAGACAAGCTTCTCTTTATGCATTCCTCTTTTAGGGCTTCACTTTTTTTCATTCCAATTTCATTTCGACCGGGCTCGTCACGCTTCAAAAATTGGTCAAACTATTTCAACTAAATACTTAAGAAATAATCAAAAGATTAAGTGTAATAAAGATTTGTTGTTGTCGTCAAACATCAAAGAGCTAGAGTAGAACTTGTCGTGAATATCAGCGCACAGTTTCCAAAATCAGAAAAATTGCTTTAAATGTATATGAGCTTTACTGGAGAACATTATTAAATAACTAAATGTGAAAAAGTTATCTGAAAGGGGAAGGGTTAAAGTAACGAGAATAAAAATTCCTAAAACCGCACAAAAGCATTAAAATGATAACGGGAATGTAAAATATTATCTGATTAACATGATGAAAGTCCCGAGGTCATGTGTAACAATTGTTGTATAGGATTCATAATGCATAGAGATGGGTGGCGGAGTTCATTATCTTACGCCAGTGTTTTTGCTGTTTTGATATTCAGATAATGTAACCAAAAGTTCCAGAGCGCTGATTTTGAGCATTTGAAGGCTACCATGTTTGATGATCTGCCTGGGCAAATGATTTTTTCTTAATAACTAAAAGACTCATATCATTCAGGCCGATAGAAGCCTGGGATTTCTCTGACTTCTTTAGTAGAAACGTGACTGTGAACATGGCTCGTGTCTTCTGTAAGATGAAGACCACACTTGAGTTTGTGTTTATGCTTCACTTAAGTAAGAGTTTCTTTCATTACTTAAATAGATACAGTAAATAACTATTAATTTCTTTCCTTAAATGTTCAGACGCATTTGTTAAAACATAAAAAAACTTTTATTGTAAAGGTCAACAGTCAAATTGGATTATATGATATATTTCCCATTAGATTTTACTAACATGGAAATGGACATGAACAGCAAATCAAGGTACATGTACAAAAACCTAGATTTCAATATCTTATGTATTGATTGTCCAACGAATTATCCCATAATTACATTTATGCGTTTATCACAAACTTTTTTCTCTCATTATTCCAGCTTGTCTCATGTGGTATTGCTCCCTATACGGGAAACTCGCCGAAAGCACCGGTACCACTTCAAGGATTTTGTTCATAGATATCGGAAGAAAACACGTAAAGTCAGTGTAACATAAGTAACTCGAAACTCGTTTTGATATCATACTTCATATTTAGCTGGTAAACTCGATTATTACGCACAATATTTTGAAGTTTTGAAATTAAAGATTGATCCTGTCATTGTCGCCAAATTACATACATCGGTGGTTGCAATATCTGCCTATATGGTGTTAATTTTGTGTCAAAATTAAAAGACAAATATTGTATCCTTTATCATTGACTTAACATTGTTCTTGTCGACCCTTAACGTTGTCAGTTTGCTCCTATTGAAAAAAGTACGAAAACAGTGAAAAATTTGCGTTGTAAATATATACCGAAATGTTGATTTAAATAACAAATATCTCAAAAAGATTTTATCTAAGATTTCATAACCCAAAGTTTTCTGCTTGCTACTACAGCGATGGACACGCATCTTTCTGAGTCACATTTGAGATATTTCATGAATGAAAGCAGTAATTCCAAAATCTGCCGCTAGGTGTCTTCACGTCTCAAATGGTATACACGTAGTAAAGGTTACAGCATTGAACACAAACGAAGTTGTTTGTGCACAAATAATCACAGCTTCACCACACCACGTAAAAACGACACACAATTTAACAATACCTTTTAATACATATCAACACAGTATGGCCAGATATCAATTAAATTGCATTATACAACTGTAGTATTGCACAGTGTAAACAGCCTAGCGTACCATATCGCCTGCATTTAAGTTAAGTGTGCATTCACAAAATTCATCACAAAACAAATACAAATGGACGTTTACTATATATTTAAAGAGCAAATTGAAAACTCAAAGCAAATAACAACACAATAACTCAACTTAGCCGATACCATAACAAATCAATAAAATAAAGATGCCACAAAGGATAAAGAAGCGCGTGCAGCAGAATGCATTTGAAGTCGATTTAGATTTTTTACATTAAATCGTCAGATGCCGTTTACATAATCCGGGATTCGGAGTAGATAAGAAATAGAATATTTAACAGACTTCTAAAGAAAAAAACATCATGGATCTTTGTATTTGGCATTGCAACTCAGGAATTGCGTAGCAGTATTCTGTTGTGTTGAGTCTAGTACATAAAAACTACTGGGAAAGACTTATCAATTTGAGGTTGAGCATAAAGAACGTCTGTTTAACTTGTTTGAGGGGTTTGTCGTCCTCGCAATAGAGATGTTTTTATCTGTTCTGTGATTAGTTATTCGTGGTTATTGTTTTAGCGGAAGTATAATAGTGTTTGTGAACAAGAATAATTTTTTCGCCTTCATTGAGGACATAACTCCGTGTATGATGTAAAATTATTGCGTTTAAAACAAAATTTGATGAGGACGAAAAATATCAACGAAAGACAAAAGGTAAAGAATTGAAATTTTTATAAAAAAAAGATACAAACTTTTATGTTCATAACCAAAAAATATAGAAAGTCAGAACTGAAGACAGGAAATCAATCAAATGATATGTCAATTTCCTGATATAGACGTCTGATGAACATTTCTGTAAAACGCTATGTATTACACACATAATTGCATGTTTTCTCATAACAGTGGCTGATCAATCCTGATAGGAGAACATAGTATAATAATGTACAACAATCTTTATGAGGTAGTCTTAACTTTCCATGGAAACTGCTTTGATCATTGTAACCGATTCAATGCTGAGGTAATATATCTAAATAGCGGCAAGATTAAAAAATTCAATAAAAGTGAACATGACTTGATCCTGATAATAATAACAGTCGGATCCATTATAGATACAAAGACTGCTTCAGTTAGTTGTTGTAGTTTATAGTTTGTGAAGCTCTTAATACTATAATCCTTTATAAGATAATAGCGAAGTTCTATCTCAAATTTTATTCATTGTAGTTATTCTACTTCGGCGTACATTTTTATCATGTCATTTACAGATCACATTTCTACAGAAGGAATGAACGAAACAAACAAACAAGGAGAAAACGGCTATGGATTATTTTTCAACAAAGATGTTTTTTTTTTGAAGCATAAACCTGAATGAATTTCATGCACTAGGTACATGGCATACATAATTAAATATCACAGGTTAACATTAGATTTGGCTAGACATAGTTAAAACGCATCATCTCAGCTGTTATTGGCATAAAGGACTACTTATGTTACTGAGTAGACCTACCGTTCAGGATGCCACTTTCTGCCTCTATCTGCCAAAATGTGTTACCGGAAGTGGGCGGTGATAGGGTGCGAGGCTTGTGTTGGTCCATTACTCGGATTCTGAAGTGAACTAAACACAAGAAGAAATTAATCTATATATATGTATACATATATAAAATCGAAATTTCATTAATTGAATAGAAATACATGTATAATGGCACGATGTCATGTTTGTCGATTTTATTGTCAAATGAAATGTTGAAATTACATGACTACCATAAAAACGTTCTCAATCAGTTTCTTATCCCCGATTTGTTAATTCCGGAATGTTACCTACCATCCTCTGTAACTTCTTCGTCAAACAGACCCTCAGCTACAAGGTAGGCCTCTAACTCCTTGTGGAACAATCGAATCACCGATCCGCCCTGATAAAGCAAGTGGGTAAATATAGATGTGTTAAGACTCGAATTATGTTTTTTTAAGCACCAGCGACAAGCAGGTGCACTCAAACAAAACCATCTGCTTTAAATATATAGATTATAAGGAATTGAATACATCTTCTTACAAACCAATTGATATAAGATTTATTAAAGGTGATCTTTAAAGATATTTCCCTGGTCTCTTGTTTGCAAGTTTATTATCTCGTTTTGACCGTTTGGTGATACTTTCACTTTCCATATAGATTATGAGAAGAGCAGTACTTACCCTAACGTATGGGTCGTGTTCTGCTATCCCTTTATGGAATCGAACCAAAGTAAACCCAGACCGCTCCACGCCAAGGTTGACCTCTGACCTAGGAGACAGACAGAATGAAACATTTTACATCACGCATCTCGGTTTACTGTACACGAAATGGTTTACCATGTAGATACTTAAGGTGAATTAGTATATAATTTTCTGATATAAAGGTTTCGATCTAAGGAGTAATTTGTGGGGAAATAAAATACATACCCGTATGTAAAATGGTCAATCTGATAAGCGGCACTGGCGTGAAAGAAGTGTCCCGGAGACTTTATACTCTCAAACACAATCTGGTCATAAATTTGAACCTGGTAGAAAGAAAAAACACTTATCACTAAGCAGGATAAATTAACTTTAGTCTGCATGTAAAAAATATGTAAAAAAGCATAACATTTTAGGTGAATTCCATCTGTACTGCTTTTTGAAGAATTACTTATGCACACTCTTAAAATGTTACTTATGAGTTTATTGTTAGATATTAATTGTAAATTAAGACGACATCATCGTTCTACCGTATATTTGATCAGGAAGTGTAATGTAAGCAGTTCCTACCACTTCGCCCTCCGATTTGACTTTGTACTGAGGTAGAATACGAAACTGGGCATTTTTGGCGTTGAAATCTTGCAGCATGATCTGTCAAAACATAACAAACAAATGCATTTCTCCTTTTCGTTTTATTCTCGCTAATTCTTTCATATCGAATATGTGCTTAAATGCTGTAGGACACTGTAGTGGTATTTTTTATTATAGTCTTGTGGCTTTCCCATCTATACATGTGAAAATGAAACATTTGTGATATCAATACTTACTCACTTATTTCATTCATAGGTCTATGAATGCAATATTATCTGTGTTATTTTAAGACCCTTGGTTTCTTGTACTACAAATGAGACCGCCATCAGACTAAAGTATATTGTGGTGTATTTAGACTGATGTGTATTGTGGTGTATTTAGACAGATGTGTATTGTGGTGTATTAAGACTGATGTGTATTGTGATGTATTTAGACTGATGTGTATTGTGGCGTATTTAGACTGATGTGTATTGTGGTGTATTTAGACAGATGTGTGTTTTGGTGTATTTAAACTGATGTGTGTTGTTGTCTATTTAGACTAATGTGTATTGTGGTGTATTAAGACTGATGTCTATTGTGGTGTATTTCGACTGATGTGTATTGTGGTGTATCTAGACTGATGTGTGTTTTGGTGTATTTAGACAGATGTGTATTGTGGTGTATTCAGATTGATGTGTATTGTGATGTATTTAGACTGATGTGTATTGTGGTGTATTTAGACAGATGTGTATTGTGGTGTATTTAGACAGATGTGTATTGTGATGTATTTAGACTGATGTGTATTGTGGTGTATCTAGACTGATGTGTGTTTTGGTGTATTTAGACAGATGTGTATTGTGGTGTATTTAGACTGATGTGTATTGTGGTGTATTTAGACTGTGGTGTATTCAGACTGATGCGTATTGTGATGTATTTAGACTGATGTGTATTGTGGTGTATCTAGACTGATGTGTGTTTTGGTGTATCTAGACTGATGTGTGTTTTGGTGTATTTAGACAGATGTGTATTGTGGTGTATTTAGACTGATGTGTATTGTGGTTTATTAAGACTGATGTGTATTGTGGTGTATTTAGACTGTGGTGTATTCAGACTGATGCGTATTGTGGTGTATTAAGACTGATGTGTATTGTGGTGTATTAAGACTGATGTGTATTGTGGTGTATTTAGACTGTGGTGTATTCAGACTGATGTGTATTGTGGTGTATTAAGACTGATGTGTATTGTGGTGTATTAAGACTGATGTGTATTGTGTTGTATTTAAACTGATGTTTATTGTGGTATATTAAGACTTTTGTGTATTAGATTTTTTAAGTTGTGGAGCATAAAACCTGTGATGTTTATCTACATTAATCAAAATTACTACATAAGATGTGCATATTAGAAGAAACACTGATTTTATAATCATTGTATCAGCGTGGCATTTATTTACTAAAGGATATTATATTATCGTGTATTACTATTTGCAGTGTAGTTTCGTTATCTAGAAGCCTTTCGCATGTTATCACTACCACGTGGAGTAGTGTTAATTGACTGTGTTCGCTTTCTGTCTCATGGCCTGTAAATTACGACCAGCTGTAAACTTACTAATGAAAAACAATTAACTTTACACTAAAGGCTTTTTTTATCTGTTAACTACGGAAGAGGGAATGATTATTATCCACTGGTTTTTGTAGCTTTTCTATGTTATTCTCACTCCTTAACAACAGCAATGGGGCATTGCTATGATTTAACGTGTAGTCAATTTACAAACTCACGCTCTTAACGTCAGTAACACGTTAAACTACGACATCAGATAATACCAAGAGCGTGTCATTAAGAGCCTATCGTATCAACTTTAATTCAAACTGACGGGAGCAGACAAGTCCTGATGTTGTGCCTGTGTAAACTTTTGTAACAACCACCAGTGATTTAAGGACGGTGTATAGCGTTACGTTACAGTTGTACATTCAGAACTACTTTACATATTTAATAAGTGATTAACCAATGAATGTAGACCTGTCAGTTTTCTGCATAATCATAATTACCGCATAAACCTAATTTTCCGTACAATCATAATTATTTTTATTCATATTTTGCCTTAGTTTTATTTAATCTGAGTTTGGATTAGGATTATGTTCACATATTGGCATTTTCTTATTGTTTTAACCGCCAGCTTCAAATCAACGAAAAGCAGAATAATAGGACCAACAGCCGATAGTGAAATTCACTCTGCAGGTCTGCAAGATTAAGATAGTGTTGTTAACTTTTTACATTATACAATAAGAGTTAAGTTAATTTAAAATAACTTTTCCATGTGTCTCAAAGCGTCATCTGTAAGCAACTGGAAAGTAAAACATGCTCTGAGTGTTAGAAGACTGATAAAAACAAATTTTACTGCAGTCTACAATTAGTTTATATATATAAATATATATATATATTACTGTATCTACATTTCAATGCGACTGCTGTATGTAAATAATCGTAATTCCTGCTTGAGAGAGACTCCGAGTCTGAAATGTGTTGATTACATGCCTTGGAGCAATGTGGTAGCTGTTGGACTACAGATTTATGTTTTGTATAAGTGCGTGATGAGAGACTATCATATCTAAAATATATACTATTGTAATTTCCTCGCTGAAATAAGCTCTTAATGCTTATATATACTGTAGATTTCAGTGTGAGAGCTTGCGTAAAGGTTGCTGACGTTACAGCGCTACTGTCCTCAAAGGCACGAGAGATCGTAATCAACCAAAAAATGAACATAAAACCGTATAATCATTTTTTAAAAACACAAATCCTTCCAAAAATCGATATGGTTGATCAAATAAAATTGAGCATTTTGATGTTTATAGAATAGTGACGGTCTCGGCAGATACATCACAAGCAGTACGAAACACTGCAGTATGTTTGTATACAGGCTATCTCTCTGACTTTTATAATTGAAAAGACGCCCTTATAGTATACATAAAAATCGGCGATGTAATGATGATAAACATACCTAACGAAGACTTAAGATTATATAACGTAGGTCGCTATCAGATCTGGAAGAGTTCCACAACCAGCAATTGTGATTACGTCATTACAGCTTTGTCTCCTGACTTTTTAAATGTTTGATATTACAGAATGCTTGGAGGTTTTGTCTATAAATGTATCCTATTTACCACTTTGTCAGCACGTGCAGAGTATATACAAGCTGCCATTTTTAGATTGTGTGCTGGTATTCTAAGAACAGTTCAATGCCATATTATTCTAGAAGACTTGTTCAATAAAAGGACAACACTATAAAATTGATGAAACTGAAAAAAATATAACCTCGAACTAGATGGTCGATACTGAAAGAGTGGAAATCTCGCAGTCGTAATAATATTAATTTGTTGGCAATATGGATTCGGAAGGGACTTTGGTAACCCCAGGTTGCTGTCACGCCAGTATAATGATTTCTTCTTACTCCGCTAGCGTAACGTTACCTTGATCATGGACATCAGTATTCCATCAGATCCATTGTTACCATGAATTACTGGATGGTAACTACGGTGTTATCTCGGTGATACTAACATTGATACTATCTTCAATTGATCCTCCGGAAACTGATCAAACGTCTGACAAATACTATTAGAAATAAACTGGCCACATACAGGCAATTTAGTTTGAAGGAAAGTGTTAATTTCAAACAAACTGGACACGAAAGGGTTAAGTTTGGGACTTTCTATTGACATACATACAAAAGTTGTCAGAATCATCTATATACATTCGGATACAAACAATATCTCTAGTATGTGAAAGAGTTAAATTCCTGTCGGTAGAGCTAAACTCGGTGATGCTTTCATACTTGATTAGCAGGATTTCCGTGCTTGATGTAATAACGATAGACCTAACCAATCATGAATACCTACTGATACACTCACTACAGCTACAACTTATTTATCATTGTCAAAACATCAAAAGTTTCCTCAGATATGCATGATAAAGTTGTAATGCGGAAAATAGAAAACAAATTATATTGGATTAGAACATGACATGTGGCTTATGTTTAGAGAGAGAGGGGGAGACAGACAGACAGACATACAAACAGACAGAGAGACAGAGAGAGAGAGACAGAGAAACAGAGAGAGAGAGAGAGACAGACAGACCGACAGACAGTGACAGACAGACAGAGAGAGAGACAGAGAGACAATGAGAAAGAGAAACAATACAAAACCAACAAAACATAATTGCATATCTTATTTGAAGTCGTTTTGTTAACTGTAAATTGTGATTCGAATTATTAGTTGTTGGTCCGTAACAAACGACGTAGTGCAATATTCGATTGGAAGTTTTTGAATCGTGACAAACACGTAGATAATTGTATATGTTAAGTAGAAATCAAGAGTGACTGCAAAAACAGGTACAATTGTTTTATTCTTCTACGGCATTTCATAAAACAAACTACAGGTGGTTTCATTCGGAGACAGACGATTGAATGTATTTGTGAATGATGTGAAAGCTTAGCGTAGAAACAATTAGAATAACGACGTAATAACTTTTTTTCTGTAACGCGGCATCATGAAGCAACATTGGGAATAATGTACTTCAACAGAGGTATTTCCTATGATCTGGAGTTTTGCCCACGCCGATGTACACGGAATCATTCTCACGGTAACATAATGACATAGAGCGCTTGATGTGATATGTACCAGTCACAATCTAATTAACGAAAAACTAATTGCTTCATGTCAAACATGTATTTTTTGTTATTTAATTTGCTGCGCAGTTTCGTCGAATTCGTATCGACTACTAAGATAAGAGATGGTGATGCTGATTCCGCTGTTGGTATTGTTTCCCCGGTGCGGTAACTACCGAGATATTTTAATTAGCTACATACCAAATATGGCATAACTAACACGCCGGGACGTTTGAGCCTTTACCGCAGACTTGTTTAATTTCGATGTTTTGTGGCCACGCGCCCACTCTGGTGTAATCGCCATGATGAGGTATACCGTGATGTGATGGAGCGGAACAGGTGGATGTATAACTCTCAGAATCAACGGCGCACAAATGGATAGAGCCGTCTGTCTCCACACCGGAGAATTAAACATTACTGACCCAATGTCCTCTGGCCGAGTGAAAATAGTAAACTAACCTAATAAACATGCCTGTAGCAGGAAAACATCGATAGGAGATTAATTAAGGGATTTGAACTGTGATGTGACATTAGCCAGTCATCCAGACCAGTCCCTGTGCGTGAAACTCTAGATTTCCCTGGGCGGGGCATACAGTTCTATACTCACTAGTCGGGTAGATATCACGTGCTCAATGCTGCTGGCTAGCATGTGCAATTCAATTAGGGAACGATCTTTACTTCGGTTTGAAAGCTCAACCTTCGGGCGAGGTATATGTCCATCTACACACCACAGACAACCAGTGGTACAAACATCGTGATATTTATTGCTCGCTAATGGGTTATTAATCCACACACAGGCGTAAATCAAACATAAGGCTTATCACAACAAGAAATTTGTTTTCATCATCAAATCTATAAATCATTAGTGATAGTGATTAGTTATAGTACCGGTCCCAATATCGTGGGGACGATGCCCCGGGGGTAGGGGACCCGGTTGTCGCTACAATATGTAAACACACCAGGACAAATGTGTACTGCATCACCCAATAACATGATTACAGACTTTCTTTTTGTCAGTAGATCAAAGGCTCCGATAAATCATTTGTAGTATCATAGACTTCAATTAATCATGTTATTATCACAAAATGATTAATCATACTGCAGTATTAAAAGGATGCAGTGGCCACCGGGGTCGTAAAACCTTGCATCAGGTAATCGAGGTTTAATCTACAACATGATCGGACTGTCGCGGTCGCTATACAGGGCTTGGTACGGGCCATCCCTGGCATGAAGAAACTGAATGCTCGTTTTGACGTATAAGTGCATTAAGTTCATAACAACATCGTCTTTGCCAATGTGGCATCGCCCTTGCGTAACTATGATTTCAATAACTCCTTCCGAACGAGTTTACGAGCTGACGAAACCTAACAGCGTTCACATGTCACGAAAGTTAGGATTTTATCAGGGATAGAACGACTGAATTTATTAAAGATTAGAGAGAGAAAAAGAGGGAATGTATATGTAACACTTACCACCATGTTGTTTTTGTCGGTTTGGCTGGTCTGTGAGGTACACATGTGGATGTATTTGTTTGTCAGTGCGTGCTTCAGCTAAAACATAAAAATGTAGGTTCACACTTAGTCAACTTACACATGGATGATTTGACAGGTTCACAATGTGTCAGCTTATTGCGTCAACATAGATTAAGAAACAGGCTGACAAGGAGCCACCTAAAATCATGACATGGTAGACAGGTACATAATATGCCAGCTAAAATATGAAATATGAACTAATTGAAAGGTTCATATGAGGGCAGCTTAAATATGAAATGGTTCACAGGTTCTCAAAGTGCCAATACAAACATGAACTAATAGACAGGTTCACAAGAGGTTAACTTAAATATGAAATGGTTCACAGGTGAGTGTGTTACTAGAGCGTCAAGCGACCATTCAAGGTACAGATGTGGAAATGAGAATAACTGAACGCGGTAAATATAAGAAAAAGTCTCATGATTAGTGAAGGATATCGTTTTGACGTTTGTAAAGGGGAAAACAAAGAATAAAAAAATTGAAAAAAATGTCGCGAGGGACTGACAATGTTCTAAGGCAAAGTCATAACTCTTTCACCCCACACACAAATTTCCTCTGCGTAGTCAACAACACGGTAGCAGTTAAAACTAATCATATGCACTAATTAAGTTTTACTTCTAAGTTTGTTGCTTTTATTTTGCTCACCTCATTAAATATTCCGTATGTTTACTAAACCGTAACTCGACTTAAAAAATATTTTCCATGTTCAACCGTCTGTTATCGGTACCGTAACGGGTTTTATCTACAATGCGCGTGCTTATACATGATTACCACACCGTAACAGGCTTTATTTGTTTTGCTCGTGCAGCCGTATCCGTGCCTTGCCCTGACATGTTTAAGTTTATAATTCTCATTTGCAAGTTTAAGAACTTTAACAAAACATGTTCATTGCTTTTAAGTTCTATAAAAAATAACACTAAATAGCTGAAAAGTTACTTAACTGAAAGCATTGCTCAGTACAAACAGTTCAATGTCTAGATAATAGTTAGGAAATTTTGACCTTGTCTATCTTGTAGTCGACAAGTCAAATACACAACTATCAAAACATATAGTATATCAGGTGAACAGAGAGACACTGATAAAGCTGGAGAATGAAAAAAATAATTAAACAACCTGTCAATGAATTTGAATTTCAAAAACAAATAACACATGAACACGAAAGAGGCTTGAAAAAGTAACTAAAAGACGAGAAAATCCGGAAAGGTTCATTATCTTATTTCGTAGACCATAATCGACCTATACATATAGATACCAAATGTTAGTAATGCAACGTACTGAAAGTGAGAGCCGGGGTAGTAAAAACTTTACTTTCGTCTACACCAACTTTCATATCCACCCCCGTCCCAGTACCATCTCATATAAAAATGAATACTATGAAAAAAAAGCATGTAATGAAAAAAGTAGAGTTGAAAATTGCAAAGATATGCAGGATTAACATTGTGACATAATAGAGATATACGAACGCCCAGGCCATACTTGTTGATATGACAGAGAAAGGGCCCAATTCTAAGTGACACATCAGAAAGGGAGAAGAAAGTCTTGGACCAAATGTTATTAGTCCATACGGAGAGCTGACACATACGACAACTTACATTTAATTGACAAATGTGCACGGATTAAATATGGAAAATGAGAGAGGTCTTTGTCAACATTAGTGTCTACCAAGATATTAGAAAATAGAGAGATCGAAGGACAAAATCAGCAAATCTTTTGATAAGAACGAATAAATGTCCCTGAAAGCAGATGACACAAAGCATTTGCGAAAGAAACCATAAGAAAAATAAGAACTATACAGTATCACATCAAAATGCAACAATTACATAAGCGACGTTTTATATCAACCCCTTACGATATTAGGCAGACGGGGACATGCCTACAACCAAAGTACTATTGGGAAAAGTGGCGAACGAAAACAGCATCTTATCAAAGTGTGGGGAACCCATATTAGTTACAGCTGCTTACACAGATAAAATGATGATGAATGTCTATTGTATTGCTAAAATATTATTGAATTATGGATACGTGAAATTGGGCCCGTTTCCTATAAAATGGTGAGTAAAAGTCATTTTAGGAACATATGAAAACTTGTTTTAGAATAATCATATAATTAATAAAACTATTGCACAAAGACATACAAGTGTGGAGATCTACTGAGCGATATAGAAAATTTAAAATCAATAGATGTTAAAGGATAGATAGGGAGATACATCAAGTCCATAACGCTATTTATTTCGTAAATCTTATATAGTAATACAACATTAATATCCAATTTATTGTTAAAATACAGAAGAAAATAATAATAAGGCAAGATCATACAGACTCAATACCGTGATTTCTGAGAATTTAGATTTGATGTCTGAGTGTTACGATATACACACCAGGTCTAGGAATGTATAATGTTCCGGAATCATTCATTCAAGTCATATTTTATCACATACCGAGAAAAACTTTGTCAGTGTTTCTGCGTGTTCCTTGGATATAAAGACATACACAGTGGTAAGACACTCTGTAAACATTGCTTAACTTCAGTACCAGTCTTTTAAAGTGCTTGAATCAACATTAAAACAGTGCGCAATGCATTCTAATAGCACTGCTCCCTTATCGATTTCCATTTAAATCGTGTTGGAGACGTAAAGATGACATCCAAACTACCTTTTGCAAATATTACAAGAGAAATGGTGATTTTATTTTTTGTTTTCTAGATTGTCCTTTCGTAATGAGATATAAATCAGTATATGACAGCAAAGCTAATTTGTTTACAGTGACATTTAAAACCATTTAAGAACATATTGTTTGGAGCGTGTGGAGGATTCAGTTATTCATACCGATGGACATTTGTCTGTGTTCAACATACAGTTTCAAAGTATTGTCTGTAAGTATGTAATTCACATTAATGAAGATATATAATTGTATTACTAGTATGTTTTTGTATTCCTTTGTATTCCTATAATCATTAACGGGAAAAAAACGTTCTTAATACATTCTTAACAAACTACACAAAAAACTGTGACGAGTAGGGTATTGCGGACTAAATTAGACGCCGAGACGCCTCGAGGGAACATAGTTAATTTTTCCGACCATCCATTAAGGCACGGTCTAAATCTTCCACGACAATCAATGTGAAATAAAACGGTAAATAAGTGCTCTCAAAGGAACTCTTAGTCGGGTTTTACAAATCCCACAAATACATCATCCTATCGCGAGATCTGCCGAGATGTCACGTAATGGCAATTAACGAGGACCTAATGTAATTCATCGGTTTTGCATCAGCATAAGGTTTGGCACGAGTGAGCCCAAAGTCTGTATCGGGACCTTGACAACGCTCCTCAGATCTGCAAAATCTCCAAACAGGCGAACTCGTATGAAGCAACTAAACTATATGCTGATAGAACTTTTTACAGCAATAAATGTTTGCTTCTGTGTTGAATTAATTGCACGTCCATCAAACAAAAATATTACAATAGAAAAATCATAGGAAATCAAAAGAACAGTTAGAAAATATTATCTTATAAAATCTCTCCACTGCCGTATTAAGATCCAACCTACATAAAGATAATTTATTGTTTTTTTATATGATTTTCATTAGATTTCCGCTTTGTTGAAGTGCTAAAAAAAATTAAAAAACAAGCATTTATTGGAAGTGATTTTTATCGCTTTCGTGTCAGACTTTTCAAAATATCCGTAATGACTTCATTGACTTGTCCAAAATCTTAAAAGAAAATTAATTTTTTTCGGAACCATTTTCCACGATTCGTCGCTCAAATTCTTCATTAAATTTTGTAATTATCTAGTAATTGTATCATGTTACCTATATATCTACGAGGTCTGCCTGATAACCAAAGAAATTCCTTATATGTTTGTCCCTCGTGAAGCCTGGATATTTCGCTGAGTGACGTAATTATTGACCTGTCGGTGACTGACAATGGTTTGATATAAGTTATAAACTGTCTGTCTGAACATCTCCGTTCACTTCCATTTTCACTGTGAGATATTTGGCATTACCCCTTGTTTAGTTCCGTGCAAGGCTCTTAGCTCTTGGTGGGTAGCGTATTTGTTACGTGACCGCACGCTAGATATCGTAACATTTATATACGTTTCATCACGTTACATACAACCATTTTTATTCATGAGATATGATTACGTTTATTTTAGAATTTTCTTTGAATTACCAACGTAAAATTTTCATCGCGACTATAAAATCTCTCTAACTTCAACATCCGTGAAATCCTTTCGGAACATTGCGTTCTCTTAATACATATGTTTACAAGATGTTTCCCTCGGGACTCTCTGTTACTTTTTATTGTCTTACCTGTACGATGTCCCCGTATCTCACCCTCTTGCCCATCTGACGTTTCTGTTCCGCCGCATTATCCGCATTTTCGGCATCTGCTGCGAACTACAACATGAAAATATAATGATTGTTATCAGCCACGAAATAAACTTCCTCGATAGTTCTTAGCCTTGTAATCATATTTATTTGACATATCACCTAGCCTTGTATTGGCAGTGAAGGATCAGTAGTTTAAAGGGCATGTCAATTTTGATGGTTAGATGATCAAGACCTGCTCAATCTCCTAGAATTCATGACAATACGAGCCTTATTCGAAATTTCAAATCACCACAAACTAACATCATCTACCTTGGCCTGGGCTAGAAGTCCCTTGTCCTCCGTCAGATCTGTTGTGGACGCGGCCTGGTTCACCCATTTCCGGTACTTCTTGTTTAATTTGTATCGGTTTTGAATACCAATTTCGAAAACGACAGCTAAAAAAATAACAATAAAAAAACATAATATATACAGTAGACGATAGATATATGAAGTAAAGAAATGAAATAACAAAAGTTGTGCTTTAACAATCGTCGTTGGGATATTCTCTTCACGCTTCTTTTATAGACATATTCATAGTATGTCATCCAAATTCTCTACATGTAATACATAAATTTATACAACACAGTTTAGGTAAAGTACTTTATCATGTCATTTCCCAATTTGCATTCACGTCTGTCATCACGTGTGCTGCACAGAAAAGTGAATTTACTTTTACCACCCCGTAACCATGTGCCGAGACCAACTGTCCCCCACTTCATGACTTATTTCCTCACCTTGTCACGTATTACACTCACTTTGTAATCGTCTATCTCCATAATAGCACTTACTATTCCCACTTGGTGACATTCTTTCCATAACCCCGCTACCTACTCCTCCTGAAGACCTAATCTGGTTCCGCCATCACGTGACCTACTTCTCTCCCATGTGACCTCCATTTCTACATCATCTGACTTGGTTCCTCGATCTACTCCCCCCAAAACGTGACCCACTTTCCCCTGCTACCGAATCTACATTCCCCATAATGTGTCATAACTCTTCCATCCTAGACCTACCTTGTGGGTTGGGGATTTTGGACGGTTTCTCCCGGTCCTGGTTGTGACCAATGTATAAACCGCTATGGACGGAGCTGAAAGGACATCAAAATTTTCAATATAATTATTCCATGATAAACACACATATCAATGGTAGCAATAATTAAACAATGACATTTAGTGCTGATGTAAAATTCCTAAGTGTGTAGTCGGATTGGAATAACAATACTATATATTGACAATTGTTCTGTAGAGTGACTAGCATTCGTGGTTTGAGGAAGATGTGGTGGAAGTGACTGGGTTGATGATAATTTCCGTAAGAACATCAGAAACAGGTAAACAGGTACTTCGGTGAATCTCCTTTCCCTACCTTTTCCCTCTGTACTCCCTCTCCTTGGGTTGTTTTTATCACACAGTGATCATGTAGAGGGCGATACGGCAGTGAGAACTTATTCATGTCCAAAGCGATTTTCTTTATAATTTTTGTAACCTTAGTCAATACAAACGTTACTAATATGTATTTTGATGAAACTATTCCTCAGTGGCCAAGAGATCGCGTGAAGGTAGAACTTAAACTATTAGTTGTGTCATTTATTTAGACAAAATTGTATAACTTCCTCCATGACCCAAAAATCGCTTTAAGGTAGTTCTCAAACTATTATATTGTAGTTGTGTAATTTATTTTGACAAAATTATATGACTTCCTCCGTGACCCAGAAACCGCTTTAAGGTAGTTTTAAAGATATTTTACTGTAGTTGTGTCATTTCTTTAGACAAAACGATATGCCTTCCTTCGTGGCCCAAATATCGCGTTAAAGTTGCACCATTTCTTAAGACCGTGGTATGCCGTTATGCTGTTACAGTCTAACAGCACGCACTTTTCTGCCAGAAAATATACTTCATTCTAGTAAGGCATCATTCGTAAACCGAGATAAGTACTTTATTCTCGCCATTGTTGATCTATCTGTTCTTTGTCGTACTGCGATGTTGTATGATATATAAGTTAATATGCTCTAGAGAACATACATTACCGTGATTAAATACGGAATCTGAAATATAAACGCAGTGGTGAAAACCATCAATACATTGTCATATCATTATCAATCATGATAATTTTTCTTTATTGTTTCATAAAGGGATCAAACAACAACAAACAAAATAGATCTAACTACAAAACAAGACCGTTTCTAAAGAAAGGGCGGGAAACACGAAATTACTGGAAGTCAGGAAGTGATTAAATTAAGTTTGGCAATAAGATTTAAAATTTACCATTATACGCCATGTCTTACAATTATACTGTGATTTTTTTAATGAACGCCTGTTTGGATACAGCAAAGACTTAATGAAAACCCACCTTAATCAACTTTTGCTTCAATAGCTCCTGAACAGAAAAATCGGCGAATTTGAAACCAATGAATAGAAAGTACCGATAGGATAGGTAACTAAGTGGTGGCATAGACTTTTTATTAAACTGATTTATATTTCACTTGCAAAAATGTAATGACAGTCGTTCAATGTGCTCTTCTTGCTGATGAAATCAACAGCCTGACTAACAGCGAGCGAATGATATACATGTAGCGGTTCTTATACTTGCTTTGCTGTGAATAAGAAATATATCATTATTCTTATTGATAGAAATGGACGACATTATTTTTCACATGAAAATCGAACACAGCACACATACTCTTATAAGAATAAGAGACTTCATTAATAAAATAGAAGGTATTCACTCAAAAGGATCAATTGAGAGAAAGAAAGGTCACTCCCTGCGACAGTGACCGAAATGTCAGATTGTTTATTGGTATGTACAAACTTGGAGCATTAGGCAACACAAAGAGGGATTCATTGCTTAATGTTCTAATGAATCCAAATGTTTCAGAAAAACATCACTAATTTAATCACCCAGTCGCCGATAACTACGAACAGGGATAGAACACAGAAACTCCTTCTACCGATCGAAATCTGGCAGACTTCGAAAATCAAACATTGTTCAATTGCTGTCCTGATACTGGCAATTTGTTTTCTTATTTCGAAGTTAAGCTTGATCACGATTCCGAGGTCTCATGCTACCTTCCTTAATTCTCGCCTTTCTAAAAGGGGCTAGAATATGCCCATCATAGAGGTAAGACCTGCATAACCACCGTTTGTGATTCGGGGCATATTTACATACGATGTCGCAACATGGCTTAGTGTCATGCCTTTGTAATTTCCGACAAAAAAAACGACAATATAGATTGACATTAACACTAGACAGAGCTCTGTGATGGTTTATTTATACCGCAATACACGTCTGGCAGACAGATTTTTTTAACAACACTGGACAAGAATCAGTCTTGTTGTTAGGGACCAGGATGTCATTCTGCATATGTTTATCAACATTGACCGATATGTAGATGAACGAGATGCCAACATTAGATGTTTCTCTGTAACAAAATCGTGCAGAGGAGATAAGTAAAACTACAGTTGATGTGAATGTTTCCAAAAAAGGTATTTAAAAAGTGCTCCGCCAATATTCGAACTGAAAATTCCTAACCAAAATAGTAACTATCCTGGCACGTTTTGTTGCGTGTTTTTGAGTTCGCGTGAGGTCCTAGCAACGATTTTTTTTTGCTGACATTTTTAAGTTGAATGATTAGCTTGGAGGGTCGATTGTTTACATTAGAGACCGCCAATAGATCATCCTCTGAAAACAGACTGTGTTTACACTACGTCACGCAGGATGCTCCACATTGCAATCAAAGTGATGTCTCGGAGGTGTTGCTCATTACAAATAAACAAAATAAAAAGTATAATTATTGAATTTAATCTAGATGTAAAACGCTATAAATGTGACGTTATAATTACTTTTTGAAGACACAATTCTGAAATGTAAGGATACCTAAGCTCACGAGATGCTTGCAGAGCCTTATTAGTTGTCTGTGACTGTGAGCGATATCTGCAGATTGTTCAAACACGAATAAAATCGTCTTCAAAGTCTATAGTTAAATAAATAAAAGTAAGATTCGAAACGAAAATGCGAACTCAAGTCTGGTTCTGAAACAAGGTAACAACAATATACTAATATTTATCGTGTAGTCTTGTCTGGTTCTGAAACAAGGTAACTACAATATACTAATATTTATCGTGTTGTCTTGTCTGGTTCTGAAACAAGGTAACTACAATATACTAATATTTATCGTGTATTCTTGTCTGGTTCTGAAACAAGGTAACTACAATATACTAATATTTATCGTGTATTCTTGTCTGGTTCTGAAACAAGGTAACTACAATATACTAATACTTAGTGTATAATATTGTCTAGATCTGAAACAAGGTAACTACAATATACTAATACTTATCGCGTATTCTTTTCTGGGTCTGAAACAAGGTAACGTAACTACAATATACTAATACTTATCGTGTATTCTTTTCTGGGGCTGAAACAAGGTAACTTCAATATACTTATACTTAGTGTATAATATTGTCTAGATCTGAAACAAAGTAACTACAATATACTTATCGTGTATTCTTGTCTGGTTCTGAAACAAGGTAACTACAATATACTAATACTTAGTGTATGATATTGTCTAGATCTGAAACAAGGTAACTACAATATACTAATACTTATCGCGTATTCTTTTCTGGGTCTGAAACAAGGTAACGTAACTACAATATACTAATACTTATCGTGTATTCTTTTCTGGGGCTGAAACAAGGTAACTTCAATATACTTATACTTAGTGTATAATATTGTCTAGATCTGAAACAAAGTAACTACAATATACTTATCGTGTATTCTTGTCTGGTTCTGAAACAAGGTAACTACAATATACTAATACTTAGTGTATGATATTGTCTAGATCTGAAACAAGGTAACTACAATATACTAATACTTATTGTGTATTCTTGTCTAGATCTGAAACAAGGTAACTACAATATACTTATACTTATCGTGTATTCTTGTCTAGATCTGAAACAAGGTAACTACAATATACTAATATTTATCGTGTATTCTTGTCTGGTTCTGAAACAAGGTAACTACAATATACTAATATTTATCGTGTATTCTTGTCTGGTTCTGAAACAAGGTAACTACAATATACTAATACTTAGTGTATGATATTGTCTAGATCTGAAACAAGGTAACTACAATATACTAATACTTATCGCGTATTCTTTTCTGGGTCTGAAACAAGGTAACTACAATATACTAATACTTAGTGTATGATATTGTCTAGATCTGAAACAAGGTAACTACAATATACTAATACTTATCGCGTATTCTTTTCTGGGTCTGAAACAAGGTAACGTAACTACAATATACTAATACTTATCGTGTATTCTTTTCTGGGGCTGAAACAAGGTAACTTCAATATACTTATACTTAGTGTATAATATTGTCTAGATCTGAAACAAAGTAACTACAATATACTTATCGTGTATTCTTGTCTGGTTCTGAAACAAGGTAACTACAATATACTAATACTTAGTGTATGATATTGTCTAGATCTGAAACAAGGTAACTACAATATACTAATACTTATCGCGTATTCTTGTCTAGATCTGAAACAAGGTAACTACAATATACTTATACTTATCGTGTATTCTTGTCTAGATCTGAAACAAGGTAACTACAATATACTAATATTTATCGTGTATTCTTGTCTGGTTCTGAAACAAGGTAACTACAATATACTAATATTTATCGTGTATTCTTGTCTGGTTCTGAAACAAGGTAACTACAATATACTAATACTTAGTGTATGATATTGTCTAGATCTGAAACAAGGTAACTACAATATACTAATACTTATCGCGTATTCTTTTCTGGGTCTGAAACAAGGTAACGTAACTACAATATACTAATACTTATCGTGTATTCTTTTCTGGGGCTGAAACAAGGTAACTTCAATATACTTATACTTAGTGTATAATATTGTCTAGATCTGAAACAAAGTAACTACAATATACTAATACTTATCGTGTATTCTTGTCTAGATCTGAAACAAGGTAACTACAATATACTTATACTTATCGTGTATTCTTGTCTAGATCTGAAACAAGGTAACTACAATATACTTATAATTATCGTGTATTCTTGTCTGGGTCTGAAACAAGGCAACTACAAAATACTAATATTTATCGTGTATACTTGTCTGGGTCTGAAACAAGGTAACTACAAAATACTAATACTTAGCGTGTAATCTTGTCTGGTTCTGAAACAAGGTAGCTACAATAAACTAATACTTAGCGTGTATTCTTGTAGTTGAAGATGAACTTACATGAACCAACATGTAAAAAAGAATCATTATCCAGCTTAAATTCATTGAGACTTGAATAAAATATTTACAAAAGACAGATTTACACAAAGGTTCTTAAAGAAGTAAAGACAATACGATATTACTGAACACTAAGCGTGTTCTGGTTTATCGACGACACCTGCCAATCTTAGTCAATCCAAGTAAGTAATATTACGTTCTCAAATGAGAACAAGATATAAAATGAAAAATTACTTTTTGCTTCAAATGTTTACATGTGAACTTATAGAACATGTTTGTAAGCTCGAAAATTACAGCAGCCTCTTTCAGATAAACCTCAGGCACCTCCGGTGGTCCCATATACAGCCCTCTGATATTATATTTGTTTAATTTATATAAATGTGGAGTATATAACAACATCAAAACTAACCTTGACTGCACGCTGTAGACATATCCCTCTGTCTCAACGGAGTATAAGGCGACATAATCCCCGACATTAAGATACTCCCCCGCAGCCGTGCTACTAAGCATCATCATGACGTCAAGGCCACCTACACGTCATCTGAAACAAGAAAACAATTATCAGGCCCTTGCTGTGTTATTTCAATTAGTTAATGGAAACATATGGTTATTAATTTTATTTCATCTAGCTTCTTAAATATCATTTAACATAGTTTCATGTCGTTTTAGTTTAGATATATTTTTTTTATTTTTTTTTTTTTTTTTTTTTTGGGGGGGGGGGGAGGGGCGGTTAATAGCAAGTCGCTGTTTTGACTGCATCGACGTTAAAATGTGTGGGGGTATGGTGTTGATATTGAATCAGGGATATGAAGGCAGTAGTTATTAATTCCATTAAATGTTAAGTAGATATCGCCAAATATAACGGGAAACCTCCAAGGTTGATGACGTGACAGCGTCATAGTATATCAGTATAACGCAGATATATCGTTTGTACTACCACAGTAGAGTGCTTCACATCCTCTGGTTTTGACAAATAAACGTAAAACAAAAGAGTCCTAGTTAAGTGGCTTTTCTAATTATTTCCAAAGTTTTGTAAACAGTTCGAATCCAGTTTGAAAAGCAAATTATTTGGGTTAAATATACATGTCATATTGTTCTTAGTGGTGTGGAGGCTGACCACGTCGGCTAGTGTAATTAGGTCCGACGTGGTTTGTCCACATTGTCTATTGAGAAATTAATAATTTTCTCCTTCTATGTTCACATGATTTATTGAAAAGAAACACCAGCAGGCGAAGTTCACTTGAAACACGCCGAGATCGATAGATTGAGCAACAAAAAGATAAATCTAGCTGAAGCGACCGTGTTACATTCGACAGACAGACTTCGCTATCTATTAACCCGGTGTACGCCTGTTGTAAATGCTTATATCTATAATCAAAAGGCAGCCACCGATCATTCAAACACTGAAGTCGAATTGTGATACTTTTGAAAGTACCCACTAGGGGTTTAACGTGTGCACTCACGGACTTTCTAGTTGACTGTTTGACTCTGTTTCATCTGTCTTATGAAGACAGGCGAAACGTTACTGTATACTTTAGTAAATCAAAATCAAAGTTTAATAAAATAAATTTTGCGTTCCTAATGATAGTCTGGTAGTCGAGGCGTTTAAAGTACGGTGTCGTTTTAAAGTAACTCGATTAGCCGTGTAAAGGGTTATAAAGATCACTAATACCCAGTAAATAGGGTTGTTTTTTAATGCAGGTCATATCATTCTGCGAACCGAAAGGAGTTACAAAGTGTAGGTTCACTTCGTTCCGAATGATAGTCTGGCAGTCATAGCTTTTAGAGAACAGTGCCGTTTTAATGTTACTGGGTTAGCAGCCTACCCTGTTAAGGGTACCAAACAGCAATAATACCAAGTAAGGCAATTTGCTATTATTATATGTTTGAGTAACAATGACATTTCAATGCAGGCCATATCCTATTTTTGCGGGCCGAACAGATATTCTGGTTATATATCTTGGTATCATCAAAAGTTTGTGAAGTATCTCCTATCCACGTTCTGGTTGGAAAAATACAAAGGAAATGCCGAAAGGTCAAAAGAGAAGTAAAACTCTAATTCGATGAAACGAGGTCAAAATATGAACACAAAAAGAGGTTAACTCGCTGAGTACTGAGTATTGTCACCATAATCTGCAACCCACATCTCTGAGTTGTTTGTCTGTTAGATGTTGACATCGTGCGGTCGAGAACAAGACCTCACGACATGTAAGGACAGTGGGTTGGGGATACAGGAATGTTGCTATTCAGGAATGGAAATTTTCACAATAGGGAAAATCAAATCCTCACTTTTATCATAAAACTTGGTGGAAAATTTTCCTTGTTGGGTTCATTGTGGTAAGCGGATAGTGTAGAAAAATCTATCTTGACATAGATGATCTATTCTGATGGTAAATATGATGGACATAGTCAATACATCTCTGTAATCAATGTATACAAAATGCGAAATCGAAAGACTTAAGCTCATTTTGACCTGTTTTGATAAGATCATCGATAAATACAACACAAGTCAGCCGAGAGAGATTCGCAGTTCGATCCCATATGTATACCGATAGTCTATTAGTAGAGCTTACAACCAAACTCAACGATTTTCTTTTCTACCAGAAATATCCATAAGTATAGTTCACAACCATTTGATATTATCTGTATCACCTTTTACCTTTCTTCAGAAAGAAAGCTCTCGTACCGAAAAGAACAAACGTGTTACATTAGCTTGAATGAAGTCATTTCACCAGAAGTCATTTTGACGACATTGTGAATAAAATTTCATAATTGCAAAATCCTTCCTGTCATGAAACCTTGTGATAATGACATATTAGTTATAAAACTACGTCGTATATTCAATACAAATGCTTCCATTAACATTTACATGACGTATTGACCTTATCCTGAAAGTATGACATTTTAGCCGTAGACGAAACTGTCTGTACTCATGGGCGGAAATCCCAAAGTGATGATGATAGCATTGGAGAAGATATGTGACAGCGAAGATTACTGTGTTGGGCTATGGTTTGTTAAAGTATATAAATTCAGACAGAAATATCAGGGTATTATTGGGATAAAAATAAATTTCTATGTCTTATATATATATATATATATATATATATATATATATATATATATGTATGTATTGTCATTAAATTTGCTTGACATTAACTCTTCTTTTATTTCATTTCTATAGCTATCCATCCTGATAAAATTTACGTTCTTTTGAATATAAAATAGCATCGTTTTACTTTAGGACAGACTGACTTAAAAAGTCATGCATAATTATTTAACCTATAATATATATCTAGAAAATACACTTTTCACCACAAACTATTGTCATACGAAAACTAATTGATTTGATGTAATTTACCACCACAATTAATCGTACAGAAACAAGCATTGTAAGTGTTAAGATCAAATATAGATTAAATAAAGCCATCTTTTATTATATTTATATAAAAGAAATACTTTTGTTCTTTATATTTTCCAACAATCTACTCGGCCAAAAGAGTAACAATCCATTGCCAAACTATATGCCAAGTTTCTCCGTTGACTCATCAATCATCAATACAGAAGAGTCTACTTTCAAAGTAAGAGCTGGATTACTAACTTTTGCGCTAAACCAAGATATTCCAGACGTTAATTTGTAGGAAATGAAATAAAATCCTATAATGCAATAAAACAAATAAAGAATATTTCGGACGTGATGTTGAATGAAAGATTACATAATAAAATGTTTTAACTTCACTTTTACTACGACATCTTCAGAGCTTTAACTGTGTCCATGATGTTTTTCATATCAGGGACAGGTAGTGTATAATAAATAATATTTATTATTGAAATGACTTGGAGTTACTGCCAGGACGTCAATTATGTCTGTCTGCATCTTATCCATTGTGGAAAGACTGCTAAATGGCTTCTACAACATTAGCGAAGCTGTAATTGGTCTGACGGACGGTTACGTAGAGCACTTCGTCCTTAAAATGACGTCCATAGAAAAAAAAAACACACACACACATATATATATATATATAAATTCCGGTGCTATTCAGTGCATATAAGAGGGATATAATCACATATGGTTCATTTTTGCAACAGAAATAAAAAGAAAATATCGTACAAAAGATACACAAGTTAATAGCATCTCCAAATAAAAATTTAGAGTTAGATACAGTGGAGCCAAACAAAGAATTAACTGCGTCATACAACTGTTTCGTTCTTCTAGGACTCGTCAGTGATGCTAAGGGCCTAAATTGTGAAGCCTGGGAGGCGACTGAGGAAAATCCAAAATGATCAAACGAAAAGTAAAACTCTAGACGGTGAGTCGACTAGTCCGATAATTATATAAATTTCATTATTTTCATATATCAGATAATTTTAGAACAGCGGCAACTTCGTGTGTATATTCTGAACCGTGCCACTATTTGGAATTGATTCAAACGTAGCATGCAGTTTACGGCAAACCTCGGGGACTTAAAGTACACTAGCAGTGTCTACAAAACTCATGATTTTGTCGATTAGTATTTTGGGGTTTTTTTTCAAATGATATATGTCGTCATAACATGGACATATATCTATACAGTCACCGTCGTAACCACAGGTCATTTCGTTGCTCATCCATGAAGAATTTTAAAATCAGTCAAAGAATTATTCGTTACCATTCCGATACTATAAAAACCTGTTAACAACAAGAATTCATCGACATTTAAACAGAATCTTAATACAAACTTAATATAGATGCAACGAATGCAAACAAATTATAAACAATAAAATATTAAGACATAGACTTTTGTTCCTGAAGGTAACAATGTTTCTGGTTCATTAAAGACACCTGTAATGATAGTCAAGGTCAATAGTTGTAAATAAAAAGACATCAAGATTAATAATTGTAAAAATAAAACAAACAAAAAAAATTAGACGTAGTTGAGACAAAGGATTTATTACAATGCGTCATACAGCTTTTTCGTCCTATTAGGACTCGTCAATATTATTAACGAATTTAATTATTGAAACCTAAGTTAAGACGGAGGGTAATCAGAGCTGTTCGAAATAAATTTTATAAACCACATAGGGATCAAACTAAAAAAGCCATATTCTCAAGTGATAACCGTACGGGTTAAAAACAACAATTACCAAATTTCATCGACAATACCTAACTTCACATTGAATATTTCCATTTCGATGAAGATTTCGCAGTCTTCAGAAACCTTAATTTCCGAAAATCCAACTTATGTTATAAGTTTATGTCAGGTGTCGACATTTTACCTGGAAATCTTCATGTTTGTAATACAATGTATTTGGAACAAGATCTTGAATATCATCGCGTTGATCATTAAGCTGAATGGAACGATTTTTCGGTTGGATGGAAAACATCGATGTCAGCGGCTTATATAGAATAATAAATCTTATTCTTGATTTCCAATTCTTGTCTGTAACAAGGCATCATTAATACATCTTGAAGTGAAGTTGTACGAATCGACAAGGTCTTCCTGACATGTTTTGATCACAACAGCCAGGACTAGGGTACAGTTTGCTTTCAGGTATGCCAACAAAACTTGGGGAGATTATATAAAATCATTTTGTTTGGAATGTGAAATGTTGATGAACTATGTCAAAAATCGATTTTTTCAAATACAGATTTTTCTTTTTTAATTTGTTGTAAATGAATGCAACAACGTGACAGATGTTTTAGCCTAAGCATTACAACCATTCTATTACTGGTATGAAGGTTTCTCAGTGTCGGAGTAACTGCAAAGACAGAGAATTTTAAGTATATATATCAGAAAGTGTGATGCTATAAACACACAAGGGTTATATAATTATCTGATCCATGTGTAGTGATATACCACAACAAATCTGATTTTAATGCTTCTCTGGAACAAAGAATGGACGTAATAAAGTACGTTGACACGGATACCGGAGGTGCCAGGCTCAGTCTGTGTCGGTAGCTGGTAAATTTACTAAAGCTGCAACATTCTAAGAGTTCCGGAAAGGCGCCACATGGCCTACTGTGCATGTTATAGAGAGATAATTCTCTGCTTTGTTTCCCCGTAGTATTTTCTGTGACATTCCTATCTATGAAGTATCCTTCTAATTAAGTGTTAGTGTGGACCGGAAAACCGATGCACCTTTATTGTTTGAGAGGTGTTATCTGTAGTCAAATGTTTGCGGGACAACGACTCGTGATAAGAGACACATGTCTGTCCCGGCTCAATAGTAAGTATAAAATAATCAAAAGACAATAGCATTGTGTTGTTACATATAACCAATTAAATCGTTTTGAATTTCATTCGTTTATCTTAAGGGTTCCTAAGTTTGAGCCCGAACAAACCCCTACTTGAAGCTCACTTTAAAGCAAGTTTACAGCTGGCATGAAATTATTTCTTTCTGAAATGTTTTTGAACAGCTGATATCGTCAATGGTATACATTGATACTATAGAAGGTTGAAGCATGGACCTGAAATGTTATTTAACAGCTGTTGACAACATCAATCGTTTACGATCATACTGAAGTAAGGCATGGACACAAGACTGATGACGTCATGTGAAGTTATGATATTTCAGGCATTTAGAGCTTCTATTTCAAGATCTTACAACTGACATTCTCATGAATAAGTTGTCATTGAAATCTATCTGGTGCTAGTCAAAACATGATGGCTAACTTTTATTTTCAAGCAGGTAATCGATGTTGATATTGAAGACATTTATGATTACAACAATACATAATCTGATATAGAACTGCCGGAAAGAGTGAGCGATGGTGACGTTGGAGAAAGTTATGATAACATCAATACATCATCTGATATAGAACTGCCGGAGAAGGATTGTGACGATTTTAGTGACACATTTCGAATCCCTTTTTGCCCCTGTCAACTAGGCAAATCATATGTTGGAATGTCAGAATGACCTGTTAAATTCTCAATCCACTTGGTCACCTACAATTAATACAATGACCCAACGAAACGACATCAAATGAAATGAAACATAGTGTTGTATGTTAACTTTACTCGAATACTCTCTAAAGAATGATATGATGAATAAATCTCAATCAAAATAAAAGCTCAATCAACTTGCACGGTCTCCCGTCGATAGCAAAATCCGAAGCCTCGCCACTTAATTAGTGAACAATTATATTTGTCTTGAAAGACTTTTTACATATTTCAGTCTTCATCCTGACCAGAATAAATTTTGTACATCGACAACTTGACAGTGCCAGAGTGTACTTTAAATCACTTAAATTTATTTTATTTCGCAAATTAACCTCTTCAGTCATATTCGCTGTGATTTCGAATTATTGGCTTTTAGATATACGGACTCCGATATCGGTAACAGAATCAGCACGGATGTTATCAAGAATTATTTCAGCATAAATAGTTTCGAGGGATTAGAATTAGCGATTTCCTCTCTTCGCGTATTAAGGGGAAAATAAATCCCACACGAAATATAAGTTATTTACAGCAAATGGTTAAAAGAAGCAATATAATTGGCTAAGATCAGAGCCTTTAAGCCTCAAACAATTAGAGATTAGTGATAATAGTTTTTTATGCATCAACTGGAGATCAGATAATGAATTTTCTGTTATTTTTACACACAAGTTCAGTTACCGTATCAAATATGCCACACTTAAGAATGTCTGATATTTTTTTTTATTAAAGTGACGAACAAGAAACAACCTGTTGATAAAGCATTTATTACCGAAAATAAGGAAAATTTTCATAATTCGATCCTACCAGACAACAAATGGAGCTGGAAGCGAAACACGATAAGACTGAATGATGCAGGTTCATGTCTTTTTTATGAAATCCAAGGAAGCAGATTATTTACTAACAACTTTTTGAAAACTTAATTAATTTACATCAATTGTTTCTGTTATTATATTAGCTCTGCTATATCGCCTTTCGAATGTGACGAAGTGTATGTGATGGACACATTAAGCTATGATGACGTTAAATAAACTTACTAAGTATCAAATGCTATAACGTGTAATATGAATGGTTGTTCTGTCACCTCCTGTTCGCTTTTCGTTAGAGACTCTCACATCTTGGAGTCCGAAGTTTCGTGACAAACGGTCACAGACACAGCTCTATTAGAGAGAATTCCCATTCGGACCTCGATGTAACCAGACAAACAGTTGGATATTGTAGCCACACACGACATGCTGTCTGTGTGACAACTTAAACAAGAGGTTCGACCTAGTCTGACTGTCGTGGCTGTCGACTTGTCACACACAGAAAATAATTACTCGCATTTTTGTAAACGGTGTTTTTCAAAACCTAAATTCAATAGGAAAAATTGCAAAGATAAAGAAGTGGGATTTTTATCGACTCCACGCAGAAGAAAAACAAAACAAAAAACAATGAACAAATTAACATGTCATCAGAGTCATATTCCACACTAAATTCAGTAAAACTGGGTAAAGCTGTAACGGGTAGCTATTTACTAACCAATTGTAGTTAGGAGCTATTAACTATCACTACTTTAAACTTTATTACTAAATGGCATTAAAGTCAATGCATACAGGTATTCATGTAATGTTCCTGCATAAAGATAGATGGGTCTCTCTTGTTCACTGGATACAGCGTTTTTGGGTAATTGTACAGGTTACTAGCAGGAGCCAAGGTAAGAAAGAGAAAGCAACCCATAAACTATTTAAGGTCCTGAAGCATTTACGTACCACTACTAATTACGTCCCCGGAGACATTCCTATAAGAATATAAGGTAACGAAAGTATTTTATTCGGGTTGCTCTTATAACCATAGGGCCATTTGTCCAAACTACTGTATCTGTATTTGGGTTTTAATCTGCAAAATCGAATTGAACATGTACAGTACAACCTGACTGATGTGTCAACCTATATTCCAAAAGATATTTACAAAAACGTGGCTGATTGTTATTTTTCTTCGATAACAGAACAGTCGAAACTAAACTGACTGTCTCACATTAATGTGTCCCTGGGGTTTTCCTTGACGGATATAATCATTTTAAAGAAATGAATACCCATCGAACGCTAATATAAGTTGATAGTCGTAACACTTGCGACCCACGTGTCGACACGCACCGATAAGACACCACCGCCTTACACAACTGTTACAGTTTGCTGATGAACATCTACTATTACTATTTAAGAAATATTAACCGCTTCTCTGTACTTTTTACTCTTATTTTACATACAACACAAATCGGCAAGCCATTACAGATCATGAAACAACGAGTTCTTCCGAAACGATTTTATTGATGGTTCCCATCTGAAATATCACCCGTGCTTTGCGCTGGAAGTCGGATGTTGCCAAACGTGGTTGACCTTAAGATCATTACAGCTGGACCCCGACCTGTAATGTGTATTAGAAGTCGGTTCTGAAATACGCTTATGTGACCTAGTAATGCATCATGCCAGTCAGACGAGCGCTACCTCGTGGACCAGATAGAGATAATAACGGATATCATACCCAGACGTAGCTGCTTTTGAAATATGTCAACTTTCTGTTATACTTATCCTTGCTTGCTTTATACATAGCTACCTTATTTTTAAAAAAAATCAAGGCGAAGTGGATGGTAACCTTTGGAGGACAATAACACTAGCAAACGGTTAATTTTTTTTTTTTTGTTCTGTTTGAAATACGGATTGAATTAAATGTTCCTATGATGATTCGTAATAAATGTTACGTGCATGAATCTCTAACTTCATATTGAAAAAAACACATCTACAGAATTGGGCATTGCTCTCAGAGTCTTACATAAACGACGTATGAGAGCCGAAATCATGGCAAAAGTGATGTTCTCACGCTACTTTGAAGGAATTTGAAAACAACGAATACGACAAAAGAAATGCTTAGATGATATAAAGCGGATTCTTCAACATCAATCTTAATAAAATATTGAGATCCAAATGTTAACATATTATACAATTCTAAAATCTACAAATCACTGTCAAATAGATATAGGTTTATAACTGATAAATACGACATAATATCATGTTCTTGAATAACTTCTTGCGTAAGATACCCTGTTACATTTAAATTTTTTGTACAATTTAGTCCGAAAATATTCTATCGACCTCAACAAAGGACATAAAAAGTAAATAGATTACAGAATCGCTGGTTTCTTGGCACAGAATCAGATCTCCCAGCTTCTGTATCGTGATTGTGTCTATCGTCAATACCATACATCCATTTTTTATCAATATTAAAGAACGCCAGATAGGTCAGCAATGTTTTATATAAATTGATATCGATTATGCTTTAATATATCGCTGTTTAAGAACGAATGTTTCGAAAATAATTCTGCGCCAGCACACATCACAAAGATACAACTTTCACAAAATCTAACAAGCACACACTTCCAAGTTACCATTTATACATACCTCAAATTAAATAGTTTGGATACCTGATGTAGATATGCTATCGAGAAAACAAAGCTATCAACCGTTGAATGAAGAATGGAGCGAGCTACTTACAAATGTCTGCATTAAATCGTGGGGGTAGTGCACCTCTCCATGTAGATTGGATTTTTACCTTCATTGTTATCAAATAACGAAAGTAAGCTGTTATATCGCCTTCGTCAAACAATTCAGTTCGTCATTCCAGGAGACCATCCGAAATAGTATTGTCGATAATCAAATTGCTACATCATCTTATAATTAGAAATTGACATCCCTGAGTTGGATTGACCAAGGTTTGCATGGCGGATGGAGTCGATGAAGCAGAAGACGCTTACTCTTCCGCAAAACTGGTCTTAATCTCACTGTACTTTTTCTCCGAGAAAATCTTCTTTTGTTCATATTTTGACCTAGTTTTGCGGAATTTGAGGTTAAGTTTAGATCTTGCTGACATGTCGGTATTTTCGCTGTTGCCTTTGATAAATACATGAAAATAATTGGTTGATTGGTACAATGGATAAAACATTGTGAGCTATACATAATATAATATTTAATATTATAAGATCACATCTTATATATTAAATATTATCATATATGTACATCTGTTTTTTGAAAATAGTAATAAATTTATCAATTGAGCACACAAAACGAATTTCAAACGGACAAAATATGGTAAAGGACAGACCAGGTGTTCCAGAATAAGTACTAGTCTTCTGTATCGTGGACGACACCCGCAATGACACCCATCATGTAAGTCGTAATAAATCAAGGTAATTAACATCACGTTCGTAAATGATGATAAGGCAAGCAACAATAAAATTACCAGGAATGCTTACATAATCGAAATAATCTCATATCACAGAGTAAGAACATGTCTCGATTAGATCATGGTGAACATAAGTTTTATCCATTCTCTTCGTAAACATATATCTCCCGAACATTCATGTCGGATGCCAATGTCCTAACAGAGTAAAATTATCAGCATTGATACTTCCCAAATTATGTGTTTTTTTCTGGTTAATAATATAAATCAATATATATTCTCTGTTGATAAACTCATACGATTTCAACAAATTACAAAGTAAATAAGATGATTCAATGATAGTATAAGGATAACCTATAAAGCCAAGTCGCCAGAGTATCTTAATTCTGTTTTGCTGACTGTCTTCTATGCCTTCCCCAGTAATACTGACAATTGTTGATTTGATTTTACAACAAAGACAACTAATAAAGTAAAAAATATCAAATAAAATCATGATTCTAACAAAATTTGATGAAATTCAAAATTAAAGAAAATTTTAAAGATTTACGTCTCCATTCTCAAATGTATCGGTAACATTTGCTTCTTCTTCCAAATCCAAAGAACTTGTGCTTGAGCAAGAAAACATTATCATGACGACATCCAAGAGCTGTTCTAAATAGAATCAGAACTTGCTTACTCCTCAACACCATAGCGCTTTACCCTTTTGATAAAGATAAGAATGTGTCATTGATCAGACAATACAGTGAGGATAAAACTCTATTAATACGTGTTGGCTATTGTTTTTGGAAGCTACCATCCATTGAAAAGTCATAATGTATCAAATGGCCGTTATATAAGGTGATCATGGTGTGTGTTTATTCCGTTTATTCTACCACGTCTACGAGTTGACTGGATGCCAGTACATGGTGATGGTAGGCTAGAGATAAATTGGACATGTCACTACGGCGCTAGGATCAGCAGTCCATGAACCTGGTTGGCACAGGTACCTTCTAGTCTGTAACATGCGTACCGAAAATTAAGCAAAGCCTGTTTTCGACGTCTTTATATCACGGAATTTGATTTAGAATAAGATATGACTGATGCAGCAGAAACTTGATCGTCACATCTATCTCCGAGGGTGTCAGTCAGCGGCGTCTGGTCGCCATTGGTTCTGAAACAGGAGCCAAATACGTCACAGACACGGGAGCGGAATATTACATGAAATGGTCTCGGTGGACGATATCCCACTTCACTCATCTTAGAAAATACATAACCTTCTAATTTTTAGATCTGCTGACCATAGTATTGCTACCTCTATGAGTTCGGGAACGGTTTCAAAACTAGAGATGATCTTCTGTCGCTTATTGTCTTTACCAATTTCACGGCTGTCCATTTCCCGTGATTTATACAATTCTAAATATTGCTGTTATTTTTAATTTCACAAACAGATACGGCGGGAGCTCAACAAACATGTAAAGATGTTCTAAATACAGGAAAACGTTAATCAGGTAAAAACGAGAAAATCAATACTAGTTATCTATCATTTTATATCTGTAACTGTTAACACTATACATTTCTACTCCATCATCACGACAAAGGAGATCTTAATTTAGAACCTTGTTGATTAAATTAGTTGTATTGTATCCGCTGATGGTCAGCTGACAGATGGTCAGTCTTTGGCGTTGATTGTTTTCATTTTACTTTATTTCTAAATAAATCCTTGTTTCCCTCCAGTGTATATGGTACGGGGCGGTTTATTGACGTTTGTGATATTTTGAGTGACCGGTCGATGTCCGGTATGTAAACACAAATGTATCAATTACTCGTGTGTCCAGAATTACATGATCGATGGAACAAAGCACTGTCATATTTTAAACTTCATTTAAGTAATGCTAACTATCATGGCAATATTGAAGAACCTACAAAGATCACAAAAACTAACTAACACATACACATTATCGTTAGGTCAAGAATAGGCCCAATGCTGAATCCAGCTGAATCCTACAGCTGTGTGTTCCTTCTAGTACTCGTCAGTGATACTAGGGACTTATGCTAATGAGATCTAGTAACTCTAGGACCTGTTAGTGATACTAGGGATACTAGGGACTTACGCTAATGAGATCTAGTAACTGTAGGACCTGTTAGTGATACTAGGGATACTAGGGACTTACGCTAATGAGATCTAGTAACTGTAGGACCTGTTAGTGATACTAGGGATACTAGGGACTTATGCTAATGAGATCAAGAAACTCTAGGACTCGTCAGTGATACTAGGAACTTATGCTAATGAGATCTAACAAACTAAGCAAGGAATAATAATAAAAATTCAATAAGTGGTTAAAATACCGATTGGCAGGTGCACTTTAAACTGTCAAGTTTCAATATTAGGTGATCAAAAATATATGAGTGCATTCCGAACCGAAACACTATCAATGTACACGTGGAGTGATGGCAAACGTCTGGAGGTGAGAGAGGAAACATAGAAGGTATACAATTATTTCTGGCATCAGATTAAGTGTTATTTTCATCAATTTCCACTTGCGAAATGTATTAATTCCCGATACTGCACAGCTGAAATAGTCGCCATCTTCGTGTACTCTTTCCTCCGAATACACTCTATAAATTCCAAACCAAATTATTGTCAACTGAATCACCAGCTATCCTCCAAATACAAAAATATTACAATTGTAGATGAAGTGTCGAGATTTGTAATTTTGTATGTTACGTGCTGTCGCTCCAATCTAACATGTAAATTGTTGTAATATGTATGATCTAGTTTACCAATGTTGTATCCAATCAGATTTACTTTTTGTCTCGTCATATTGGTATAACCAGATGTTGCCTTCATTAAACATGAAGGTACAGATATAGTACACAATGTTTTCGTGTCTGTATTTGTTGTGTGTGTTATTTCTGTATGTAGTTGGTATGAGTAAGTATGTCTTAATACTCTGTTATAATAAAAGACAACACATTTAATCAACTCAAGATTAAAGAAACAAAATGGGCGGGATGTGTAAATCATGAGTGAAAGAAAATAATTCAGATTAACATCTACAGCAGTTTCAACACATATGTAATCGTTTGTGCAAAAATATAGCTATGGAATATATAGTTTAGAAATACCGCAAAATAACATAGTATGATGGTAGTATTTGATGCCGACTCTTCTCGTTAAAGGTCAAGGTCACACTTTCTGTCCTATATATTTGATATTATATCAAGGACGTTATGATATCTACTTTCTTGTATACGTGTAAATAGAAAAAAATATTTCATACTGTTTCTTACTATTGTTACTATAAGCAATTTTATCCGTTTTCCTTTGTCATTTATTTTAATGAATGATGATTTTCAGTACTTTAACATAGAAATAATAAAACAAAATTTTGGGAAAACATTTTGTCAGGTTATTTTTATATTAAAAGCCATCACCCTCTAATAATTCACATGAACGACGACGTACGATATGTAAATTACTCCAAACATTAGTGTATCCATGGAAACATGAAAATAAATCAGCCAATCATACATTACTTATTATGTTTGGTAACTCTACAATAACAACTTGTTATATAGAGTCCCAATATGAGTGGGAGGACATATCCCTTTACCTGTATTAACTTGACCGACATGTTATTGCTAATAAAAACATTGTTCTACATCGTACAACAATAGTTTACGCCCTAAAGCTGGACCACGTGACCATGTAATCCTCGAGGGTGTTACTGAGGTTTTCTGTTGTAGTTCATTAATACTAGCAGCCGTCACTGGAATCAATTTGTCCTTCTGATTCAGTTCTACAAAGACTTTTATATTATACATCAGTAAAATTAACAAACGTAAATAAATGTATAACACATAATTTTATTAGATTTGGAGAGTAACGTGATATTTGGAGGTGGTACAAATTAGCAGGACTGTAATTAAATCATGCCAACATGCTTTTTCATTTGTTAAATTCAATTCCAGAATTTCATTACAGATAATGTGTAGGTTTATCACTAAAGTACAAACAATTCTATTTTATGTGTGGGACTATATGCTTAATTATATATCACACCAGTAAAACATACAATTCTATGTGATGGGTGGGACAATTTATTATTATTATCTTTTATTCAATGAACGATGGTTTTCAATAATTTAACATTGAAAAAGTGAAACAAAACTTTGGGAAACATGTTTGACTTTCTAAAGAATTAGAAACTAAGGAAAATCTTACCACATTCGAAATGAAACATTTACCAATTTTACAATACTAGATATATGACATTAATGTTAGTACGGGACTAGCTGAAATATAGCACAGATTTTTCGATTTGTTCCAGCAGATGTATTACACTGAAAAAATTTAATGTTTTCAAATTGGTTCAATAGCTATTTGAATCGTTTTGGATTTTATTTCGTTTCCAATTACAGAAATTACTGTGACTAAATCTCAGTTACAAACTGAGCTGATAACTAACTTCATAAAACATGACATTTTATCTAATGTCCATACAAGACAAATGATACCTTCACATGAGAGATATTTCAGACATGATCTGTCCATTTGTGCTGGTTTAGTGTTACTGTACGTCTAAATCGAACATTTTACAAGTACCTCTCGCTGCAAGCAGTATTGCGAAAAAGGACGAGCAAATGTTTAGAAGTATTTTATATCCATTATGTGCAGCACGTATTGGAAATGCTAGTTTTTGTAGGCTGAGTTTACAAATTTGTCAAAGTTCTGATAATGAAGACTTCATCTCATTCAATGTTGCCTCAACGCTCAAAAAATGAAAAAGTCCACGATTCTAAACAAATAAAATCTTTTTGTATAGGTTAAGGGTTTTTCCAACTTACGGATTCATTAAAAACTTGGTAATTGTACCCATTTCCATGTATCGCCCTATCCTCTTGAGAAAAAGAAAAAGAAATTCTTTATTCAAAAATAAGATATATATTTAACGTTCGCACCATTGATAAAAAAACATAATATGGTAGCAATTCCTGTCGGAAGTTTGAGCAATCGGATAGAACACAGGAAATACATTTCTATCCTTCAACGTCACGGGATTTTAATGGCTCTGTCAAATGTACACAAGGCTAGGCTTTCGACAGTCTTTCTCTATTTATTATTTACCAATATATTATACAAGCCAGCATTTCTGCTAAAAGTAGTTTAGATAGAAAATAATTTAATGCACCTTTTTTCAGAATTTGCTGGTGATAAAACTGAAATATCACACACATAAATGGAAATATCGCTCAATTTGGAATCTTAAACAGCTCCCAATGAGCCCCAAAGACCCCAAAGGTTTGTAATAAAATTTAATTCAGTGTTATATGAAGGTTTGGTATTATACGTAAGTGTATATAGAATTAAAGTAAAACCACGCGTGGTAGTCGATTTTTTACCAACTCGTACACCATTTTCGACCTTAGTGTATGTTTTATTAAATTATAGCCAAAAAGGGTGGTCGATTTCTTACCAACTCGTACACTATTTTTCTCCTTTAATGTCTATAGAATTACAGTACAGCCGAAAAAGTTGGTCGATTCGTAACCATCTCGTAAACTATTTTCTATTCTAGAGTATACAGAATTTTAGTACAGCCGAAAAAGTGGTCGATTCGTAACCATCTCGTACACAATTTTCTACTTAGTGTATATAGAATTACAGTACAGCCGAAAAAGTTGGTCGATTCGTAACCATCTCGTAAACTATTTTCTATTCTAGAGTATACAGAACTATAGTTCACAATTTTCTACCTTACTGTGTATCAAACAAGAAGTGTTTATTAAACATTATGCTCGCTTATTTTTCATTTTGGTAATGATTTTCTTACTTCATAACAAATGTAGGTCAAAGGTCACGGTCAAGGTCACGTGGTCAAAAATTTTGGTACCACTAGCAAGGTCTAGTAACAAGAACGCACATGACAAATATGAAAGCCTTACCTCTTACGGTGCAATTGTTGTAGGCAAGGTTAAAGTTGACAACCGTAAACAAACAGGCATACAGACAGCACAAAAACAATATGCCCCTGATTACAGTAGAACCAAAAAGGTGGTCGTTTTTTAACATATGGTACACTATTTTCTACTCTAGTGTATATAGATATATAGTGTATATAGTACAGTCCGAACGGCTGGTCGATTCTTTCCTTGCGATTACAATAGTGTACCGTCGTCATTTCGTCGAACGTATGTTGATAATATAGGAAAAAATCATATTATGTTTCTTTTTGTGTATAAATTTATCATTGGAATTTTATTTTCAATCTAATTCAAATTTACTACTAGGAAACAAACTCCCATTTTTTCCTACAGAAATGTATCCACCATGTTTACTATGCTTGATAAGACCATTTTAGCCAGCTTTTCCCACAGATAAACAAACAATATTCTCTCTATCAAATTTGACAAGACCAATTTGTACATATTTACTGTTTGTTTCGGTTTATTTTTTTTGGACGGAAATATAATGATTCAATTGAAAAATCTAAATTCGAAATGGCATTTTATTTACAACGAAATGTATATTGTTACAAAGTGCATCTGCATGTGTTCTCAGTGATGTGTCTCTGATACAAAGTAAAGTGCTGTCAGCTAATTTAATTACATTTACATTAGAATGATTTTAAATCCCATTAAAATGTTAAAAGATAAAACATCCATATTTTACCATGTGAATTGACGTTAAATTCGGATGAGATAATCAGAAACGATAATATAAACAAAACCTTCAGTACGGATGATGTTCCGAAGGCAGTCTACAGATACGTGGTTTCTGCAGGGGTAGAGTCTATGCGAGGTTCTACAGGGACTGTGTCTATGCGAGGTACTACAGGTGTAGTGTCTTGGAGAGGTTCTACAGGGGAAGTGTCTAGGCAAGGATATACAGGGAAAGTGTCTATGCGAGGTTCTACAGAGGTAGTGTCTAGGAGAGGTTCTACAGGGACAGTGTCTATGCGAGGTCCTACAGGGTTAGTGTCTAGGAGAGGTTCTACAGGGACAGTGTCTATGCAAGGTCCTACAGGGGTAGTGTCTAGGAGAGGTTCTACAGGGACAGTGTCTATGCGAGGTCCTACAGGGGTAGTGTCTTGGAGAGGTTCTACAGGGGAAGTGTCTAGGCGAGGTTCTACACGGACACATGTCAAGGAGAGGTTCTACTGGGACAGTGTCTATGCGGGGTCCTACAGGGGTAGTGTCTTGGAGAGGTTCTACAGGGGAAGGGTCTATGCGAGGTTCTACAAGGACACATGTCAAGGAGAGGTTCTACTGGGACAGTGTCTATGCGATGTCCTACAGGGGTAGTGTCTTGGAGAGGTTCTACATGGACAGTGTCTATGCGAGGTTCTACAGGGGTAGTGTCTAGGAGAGATTCTACAAGGACAGTGTCTATGCGAGGTCCTACAGGGGTAGTGTCTAGGAAAGGTTCTACATGGAGAGTGTCTATGCGAGGTTCTACAGGGGTAGTGTCTTGGAGAGGTTCTACAGGGGAAGTGTCTAGGTGAGGTTCTACAAGGACACATGTCAAGGAGAGGTTCTACTGGGACAGTGTTTAGTGAATGGGTCTACAGGGACAAGGTTTATAAGAGGTTCTACAGGGAGAGTGTTTAAGAGATGTTCTACAGAGACAGTGAGTAGGAGAGGTTCTACAGAGACAGTGTTTAGGCGAGGTTCTACAGGGATAGTATCTATGAGAGTTTCTACAGGGGTAGTGTCTAGGAAAGGTTCTACAGAGACAGTGTCTTGGCGAGGTTCTACAGGTGTTGTGTCTAGGAGAGGTTCTACAGGGGTAGCGTCTAGGAGAGGTTCTACAGGGACAGTATTTAGGAGAGGGTCCACAGGGATAGTGTTTAAGACAGTTTCCACGGGGACAATGTTTCGGAGAAGTTAGAAATAAAAGAGTATAAACTTTATTTATTTTACAACAATTATGAAACAAATTCTTTCAACTGATACTATTTATTCTTGATTGCCCGAACATATGCGCGCGAGAGGTCTTACTGTGGGAAGGGAAAACCCACGTCGCCGGGCAAGTGAAAGGCGGGTGCGTTGCCACTGCGCCACTCGGTCACAATGTGGATAGCGAGGTCAGTTGTGCCGAGTTCTATCTTCTGGGTTAGTGGAAGTATATGTTGTTCAAAGGGTTTTTCTCTGATGCGATTTTAAATTATTCTTAAAACTCCACCTGAAAGTCGAGTATTACACCTCACAGTATATTCACAGTACATACCTTTAGACTGGATAACACTACATCGTGTTTACAGGAAATACAGAATGTATGCTGTAAGGTTAAAAATATACATTGTTGGGTGCTAGATATGATGATGCATTTGGGGACGCAAATAATATCGGCGTTAAATCATCGGCAATATCTTAATCAACTGAGCGAAAATGATCAATATCAAGTTAATTTTAGATAAATATATAGACATCCGTGCCACTGTATACTGTACACAGGGCGTCAGATATCGTACGTAACTCTATAAATTCTTCACTCACAGAGTGTACGTCCGTAACCCAAACGTTACGCGATAAATTCTTCACACAAAGAGTGTACGTCCGTAACCCAAACGTTACGCGATAAATTCTTCACACAAAGAGTGTACGTCCGTAACCCAAACGTTACGCGATAAATTCTTCACACAAAGAGTGTACGTCCGTAACCCAAACGTTACGCTATAAATTCTTCACACACAGAGTGTACGTCCGTAACCCAAACGTTACGCTATAAACTTTATACTCCGGGCTTTACGCTCACTATCGCTCTATGCATACATGGTATATTTCCTGGCAATTGGAAGGTTCCACGCGCAACACCTGATGGATTAGACGAGAAGATTAGCTTGATCATCTGATGAATATCAAAAGAATCGCGATATCGCATAACGTTACGTTGTATTATCTTTGAAGTCGGACATCGCTCATTTGTAATCTCCTGGACCAATCAAATTACTTCTCATGTGCCTTCAATTTCGTCATGAAATGTTCCAGAGGTGCAGAGAGCAAAAGTGATGGTAACCTCTGTGATATCGAGGATGATAGTGTACGTCCGTAATTCAAACGTAACACAATGAAGTCCTTACACACAGACGGCGTACGTCTGTTCCAAACTCTATAAATTCTTCACACACAGAGTGAACCATCCTTGATACACCAGGTGTTACGCACTAACGCTCCCTGTACTCCAAGGACATCTCATGGCAACATTGAAAGTTCCATGCGCGACACCTGGTGTGTTAGACTAGAAGAGTAGTTTGATCCTTTGAAGTTAATCAGATGAATCTCAGGTCGCATAACGGTATGTTGCATTACCTTTACAGTCCGATATAGCTTATGTGTAATATTTCAAAGGAGCGTATCAGTCTGATATTGGCCAGGTTTTTTTTCTCTCTAAAAACCCGCTCTGTACCAATAAGTTTACTTCTCCTATGCCTTCGATTACGCCAGGAAATGTTTCAGGGGTGCAGAGACAAAATTTATCGTAACCTGTGGAGTATCGAGAGCGCTAGCGTACGTCCGTAACCCAAACGTAAGGGTGTAAAGTCCTCGCACTCAGTGTGTACGTCCGTAACCCAAACGTAACGCTGTAAAGTCCATACGCACAGGGTGTCCATCAAGTAACCTCAAGCGTAATGCTATAAACATTCCCTGACATAATGCATTATAAATTCCTCGCACACAGAATGTCCGTCTGTAACGCAAACGTAATGCTTAATACATTCCTCACACACAGTGTCTGTCCGTGACTCAAACATTATGCTAAATATTACACATAAAGTACGTTCGTCCGTCACAAAACCTGATTAATGAAATACATTTCGCACGCAAAAAGGTTACCGTTTCCCACATAAACCAAAACACTCTCAGTTCACACACAAAAACTTATGAAATATGGCTTGTCCCGATGAATATCGTATTATCTATTTAGAATGACGCAATTGTCTGATTCATATATTTTAGTACGCTTAAAAATAGTTTGAACAGAACTGCGTGCTTTGAAAACTAGCGAGTTTGAAGTATTTATGAATACCAACAAAGTTCTTTTTCAGACAAGTTTATGATCATGACATGTACGGGTGTCAACATCACTTTCGAGTCTTGAGTATAGTGGTAGTAATATTAAAGTGAAAACAATAAATATTATTTTTTCATAACTTACTTGAACAGTGTTCGGCGAACGCCATTAATTCCCGGTGTATAAATCCATCAGGCACCATGCAGTCATCACATTCCAGTTAGAGACTATTTGTGGCAAATAAAAAAAGGGAAAGAAATGGAGACTCCACAATTTTTTTTTTGGCCAGGCTGGATTATTGCCAAGTAAATCCCCAACACTTCCGGCTGAACATAACAGGTATCATATAAGTATTGAATTATAGGGCGTCCCGCTGGGTGGGCGTGGTTTTGGAGAGTCTTGCCTACACAGTACCACACGACGTACGGAAACTGACAGACGGGAACGCTCCGATACACCGTTAGGCAGTTCATATCGATCCCACAAAGCCAGCGTCCCAAGACAGTGTGCTGTATCAATGACATGGAGCGGGGTGCAGTGTGAAAGTGATATATGGGTTAAGCCCCTGTAAAATGTATACATCAAAAGTGATACTTTGCGGGCGCTCATAAGACCAGAAATGACAGGGAAGTGATACTTCGCGGGCGCTCATAAGACGTGAATTGACAGGGAAGTGATACTTTGTGGGCGCTCATAAGACCTGAATTAGCAGGGAAGTGATACTTCACGGGCGCTCATAAATACCTGAATTGACAGAGAAGTGATACTTTGTGGGCGTTCATAAGACCTGAATTGGCAGGGAAGTGATACTTCACATGCGCTCATAAGACATGAATTAGCAGGGAAGTGATACTTCACGGGCGCTCATAAGACCTGAATTAGCAGGGAAGTGATACTTTGCGGGCGCTCATAAGACCTGAATTAGCAGGGAAGTGATACTCCGCGCGCTCATAAGACCTGAATTAGCAGGGAAGTGATACTTCACGGGCGCTCATAAGACCTGAGTTAGCAGGGAAGTGATACTTCGCGGGGCGTTCTGAAAAACAGATGTAGCATGAAGCGATCTGCAAAACTGATACTTCGTTTGGCGCAGCACGCCGGTTGCGACAAGAAGTACTTTGAAAAGGGTGAAAACCATTCCAGTAGCACTCAATTTAAGTAAAACTTTGCGGGTACTTTGAGAACCTGATCAACCAACGTCTGTTGTAACGAGGAGTCCCATTTTAGACATATGTGTGTAGGCATCTGCATCAAGCTACTATGTAACTAATCATAAATCCCATATAATAAAAAAAAGAAATCGTTATGAATATATCATGTTGTCCGCAGCAAAACACATTCACACATCTTCATTGTAAAGAAAGAGCCAGGCGTAAGATGCTTTTTGATCCCATGCACTCCATGTTAGATGCTGAACAGGATTCGGATGCAGATACTTGGCGATACTTAATTGATTACTAATTAATTGACAGCTTGCAGCGTCATATTTTTATCTCGCGTCCAGGCACTGTAAACATTCATGCCACATTTTGTTGTCTTTTGAGTATCTGTGAAAAGAAGCCAATACGAAATATAAACAGTCGTCATTATTAGTTATTTTATCTTATCTCGCTTTCATTAATCATGTCCAATCGTTCCATTCATAAACCGGTTCAAGTGTCGTGCCATAATCGATTTGAGAAAGAATAATCAGTTAAGTTATACCGTGATTCATCGAGAGGTCTGTAAACACTGATTCTATGTCAACAAAATTGTCATTTATTCAAATATTTATGATCCATTAAATAAGATATCTAATTATAAAGAAAACTAAGAAAAATATCTTATTTACTATAGTATATATCTAAGTTAAATTACCTATATATTCAAGTAAACAATATGTTTTAAAGAAGATGGAATTAAATATCAAAGTTATTAAATAGTATATTCAATTTAACATATAAGATATTTTATTTCAGAGTTAAGATATAAGACAATCTGATGTCTGATTTAGCAAAATAGATATTCTTTAGTATAACAACGAGATTCTCGCAAAATCGATAAAAAAAAATGATACATAATATCTTAGGACTTTATACGTATCTTATTTACCACAAGTAAATCAGATGTCATTTTATAAAATAAAAATAGATATCTTATTCATACGATTACGTCAATTAAGAACAAGATTTGAATTTTAGATACAAATTCCTCCCCTAGCACACCAAACAGATACGTATACTGACTCACAAACAGGTAGGTATACTGACTCACAAACAGGTACGTATACTGACTCAAAACAGGTACGTATTCTGACTCACAAACAGGTACGTATACTGACTATCAGACATGTGCGTATACTGACTCAAAACAGGTACGTATACTGACTCACAAACAAGTACGTATACTGACTCACAAACAGGTACGTATACTGACTCACAAACAGGTACGTATACTGACTCACAAACAGGTACGTATACTGACTCACAAACAGGTACGTATACTGACTAACAAACAGGTACGTATACTGACTCACAAACAGGTACGTATACTGACTCACAAACAAGTACGTATACTGACTCACAAACAGGTACTATACTGACTAACAAACAGGTAGGTATACTGACTGACACACAGGTACGTATACTGACTCACAAACAGGTACGTATACTGACTAACAGACAGGTATGTATACTACCTCACAAACAGGTACGTATACTGACTCACAAATAGGTACGTATACTGACTCACAAACAGGTACGTATGCTGTGTCAGAAATAGCTAACTATACTGACTCACAAACAGGTAAGTATACTGACTCACAAACAGGTACGTATGCTGTGTCAGAAATAACTAACTATACTGACTCACAAACAGGTAAGTATACTGACTCACAAACAGGTACGTATACTGACCTCACAAACTGGTATGTTTACTGACTCACAAACAGATATGTATACTGACTCACAAACAGGTAAGTATACTGACTCACAAACAGGTACGTATACTGACCTCACAAACTGGTATGTTTACTGACTCACAAACAGATATGTATACTGACTCACAAACAGGTAAGTATACTGACCTCACAAACAGGTACGTATGCTGTGTCAGAAATAGCTACCTATACTGACTCACAAACAGGTACGTTGATAGACTCATTCTGAACACCTCTGGATATGCATTATTTTGTACCTAAATCGGCGATAAACAATTTGGTGTCGTAACTCGACAGTGTACAGATATATCTCCATTATCTAGGCGGGATGGTAGCAACTACATAAAAATAAATATCATCAAAAACAAAGGGCATTACTAAGAACTCTGACGAAGCCATAAAGAGAAAGTAGGAACTCCATCTTTGTTACTATTTAGGGTGACATTATCAAAGCTGTTTGGGAGGAATCCTAAATTTATCTTACACGTCCTGGGAAAGGTAATAGACCAGCTGGAGCCAGTGTGTAGGTGTGGGAATGCTTATCGAGATGTGTTTTTTGTGTCAAAAGATGAAATATTCATAGAGAAGACTCGAGGGAAAGACGGAAAGGTTATGGTAGCAATACCCAACTATAAAACCAATTATATCCATATTCTACCATCATTATATATCTATATATATAGTTTACTTATGCTAAGTAATCCGATAGCTGATCTCAAACACTGGTTAGGTCACGCGGGACGATCGCGGGGACCGCTATAAACGCGATATTGAGGGCAACTATTGATAAAAAAAATGTGCAACGCCTTTCCTCCAGTGCACGCCTGAGTATGTGATTGTGTCCCTCTTGGTTACTCATGTCGTCACGGTGGGTGGCAAGTGTTCCTTCATTCAAAACAGCTTCACGCTGTCCCTCTTGGTTACTCATGTCTTCATGGTGGGTGACAAATGTTTTTTAACATGTTCATGTCTTCATGGTTGGTGACAAGTGTTTCTTAACATGTTCATATCTTCATGGTGGGTGACAAGTGTTTCTTAATATGTTCATGTCTCTGTGGTGGGTGACAAGTGTTTCTTAACATGTTCATATCTTCGTGGTGGGTGACAAGTGTTTCTTAACATGTTCATATCGTCATGGTGGGTGACAAGTGTTTCTTAACTTGTTCATGTCTTCATGGTGGGTGACAAGTGTTTCTTAACATGTTCATATCTTCATGGTGGGTGACAAGTGTTTCTTAACTTGTTCATGTCTTCATGGTGGGTGACAAGTGTTTCTTAACATGTTCATATCTTCATGGTTGGTGACAAGTGTTTCTTAACATGTTCATATCTTCATGGTTGGTGACAAGTGTTTCTTAACATGTTCATGTCTTCATGGTGGGTGACAAGTGTTTCTTAACATGTTCATACCTCTGTGGTGGGTGACAAGTGTTTCTTAACATGTTCATATCTTTGTGGTGGGTGACAAGTGTTTCTTAACATGTTCATATCTTCATGGTTGGTGACAAGTGTTTCTTAACATGTTCATGTCTTCATGGTGGGTGACAAGTTTTTCTTAACATGTTCATACCTCTGTGGTGGGTGACAAGTGTTTCTTAACATGTTCATGTCTTCATGGTGGGTGACAAGTCTTTCTTAACATGTTCATGTCTTCATGGTGGCTGACAAGTGTTTCTTAACATGTTCATGTCTTCATGGTGGGTGACAAGTGTTTCTTAACATGTTCATGTCTTCATGGTGGGTGGCAAGTGTTTCTGAACATGTTCATGTCTTCATGGTGAGTGACAAGTCTTTCTGAACATGTTCATATCTTCATGGTTGGTGACAAGTGTTTCTTAACATATTCATGTCTTCATGGTGGGTGACAAGTGTTTCTTAACTTGTTCATATCTCTGTGGTGGGTGACAAGTGTTTCTTAACATGTTCATACTTTGTGGTGGGCGACAAGTGTTCCTCCTCATGTTCATGTCTTCGTGGTGGGCGACAAGTGTCTCTTCTCATGTTCATATCTTCATGTCGTCACGGTGGAGGATATGTATTCCTCCCTGTTCTCGCGGTGGGCAACAACTGTACCTTCAAGTCGTCTCGGTGAGCAACAAGCGTACCTTCATTCCAAACTACATAGTGCTTGACCCGGAGATGTACCGTTAAAACATTGTTTTGATACTTTTCTGTACTCGCGGAACGTTTGTTTCAAACCGATAGTGGTGTTCTTCACATTGTACGCGTGACTTCAGGATGAAAAGCATAGCTCCATAGGTGCTACAGGTGGGGGTCCTTTGTCACTATCACCAGATGTATGGCAATTTACAAATAATACCTTTTCATTAATTGACTTCATACTATATCGGTCACTCGTGCTCGCTGCCCAACACTACAGTCACGTGGGCCGTTTGAGTAGTCCCCTCTCAACTGTTTTCTGCGTCACTGGAGAGATAAAATTAGGTACATACCGCGTTAATGTATTGAAGTGCGGCCCCTGTTATTGTAGCAGTCGTTTGGGACCACGAGGGAAATATGGATAATTGATTAATCTAAAAATTAATAGGGACACATGTCATGAGGATACGTAACTCTAGTAAATCTATGCGGGGCAACCCAGTGCAAAATTCGATAGAAAACCCGTGAAACATGAGCTATTGACCCCGATACACAAACGGACAGGGCAACACTTTCTCAATCGCCGGAACGGTAGTCACCATAGAGCGTCACACACTCACGATATGGCGATAATTTACCACACACACATAGACGGAACAGGAGGCTATTGCATTACCAGATAACGCTGTTACCGCCATACACTCACGGAACGAGGAACTGTTACACACTCGGGGAACGGTGAGTAACTAGTGTAATTGCAGCACTCCGAAGGAACGAGAAGTCACTACCGCGTTACCGCCACACAGTCATGGAACGAAGACCTAGTCACTATATTGCATTACCGTCTCACAACCAGGAGAAAGAAAGTCACTGGTGTCAATGTAGTACACTGAAGGTACGGGAAGTCGCTATCATGTTACCGCCAGTTACTCATGGAACGGGGAGCTAGTCACTAGTGTGTTACCGTCTCACACTCAAGGGACGGAGAGTCAGTAGTGTCATTGCGTAACGCTATATACTTACGGAATGTAAAGTTATTTCCGCGTCACTGCTCCACACTGTCCCAAATTCACGCAATCGGGATTATCGGGGAAAAAAACAAGTATAACGGAGTCACTAGCGCGTTACCATCACAGACTCGCGGAAAAGGGAGTCACCACTCACTACAGCATCACCACCCCACACTCAGGGAAAAGGGAGTCACCACCTACTACAGCATCACCACCACAAATTCAGGGGAAAGGGAGTCACTACAGCATCACCACCCCACACTCAGGGGAAAGGGAGTCACTTCTCACTACAGCATCACCACAACTGGGGAAATAACAGAATAGTTCATTCCTGATAAAGATGATAAAGCCAGGATAAGAGAAAAATAAACATCCATCCCTTTGTTGGTGAGATAAGGGGTCTCAGGTAGGGGTGAAGATGATCATCTTTGCCCAGTGGTATATCTTGATCTATGTCAACCTAGGCTGGAATCTTCATTCATCAGTCAGAAACTTTACATCCTTTTGTCTATCATATATCAAGGTAGACATGAAATCTTATCAACACATTGATCTATGGGAAATGTTTTAGTTGGCGTTCAATGAAAATCATGTGATTTGTAAAACTCATCATTTCTTTTGGTTTTTTTTCCTCACATTTTAGTACGTCTCCCTCTCAGCTTTGAAAATATTCAAACCTGTCAAATAGCTGTCAAAACCAAATCGGATTGAACATCCAACCTGGTGAAATTATGCAAAGTTAAACGACACTTTCTATCAAGCATTGTTTAGGTCGTTTTAACCTTTCTGACTTTGATAATTCCAAACATGATAAACCAGTTTTTGTTATCACTCATGTCTGCAGGGTAAGTGGTAAATGGTGGCATCATATGTCCTTTTATTTGAGTGGAAACCACAGTAAAACGTCTGTCACTTATGTACTTTATGAGTTACATCGCCAAGGGGACTCTTTAAACCAGTGAAATTGCTCTCTGTGGTACCCAAATATCTAATATGTCATATTTAAAACATTATGTTTAATTTTATTGACCACAAAACACACAAAACGGCTAATTATGTAGGCATTGTTTATTGCACATGAAGTAATACAACAACGTAATTGATTTGTAATAAATGTTCCCATAGCAACAGTACTGGTCATTTGGGTCAGATTGTCTCTGATATTTGTGTAGGGAGGAGGCATCATAAATGTGATAGCAAAAGGCAAGCGTGTTCTGGTACAACAGATCTAGTCAAACTAACATACTCTTCATCAAACTTATCTACAGTAATGGCACATTATAACACGTAGTTTAGTAAATTGTATGAAGTTATATAAGACATTAAGTATAGAGTCAGAATACCTTAACTAATCTTGTACTTCATAGGTGCTTGAAGAAACCTGCATATTTCACTGAATCCTATGTTCTAAGAAAACAGCAAATTAATGCCGCCATTCTAAATGGCTACATTCAGGACATAATGTGTCAACTATGTAAAGAAATATCCCATAAACCAAGTAAATACTATATTATATATTTCAGGGTGTTTCATTTCCTTCGAATATTCCACTTTCACCGGTATTATGATAATTAATCACATTTCAAGCCTGGTATCAGCATCAAAAAAAAGTTGGCAAAAACAGGTGATATGAGATTGAGAAATGTAGAAGACATTTACTAAACAAAACTTAAGTATGGTGACCTGTTAATTCATTTGTGATCTAGAAATGAAAATAGCAGGAATCAACAACCTTATAACAGATCTGAAGGTGTCAATGAACATTCGTTCATAAACCATTTGATGTAATTGGTATTATAAACTGAAAACAAGGTTACATTGTATTTGATAAGTTGAAGTGATATCACATATGTATGTGATATATAGACTTTAATATATAATTGAAATTGTCACAGATGTTTCATTTTTAATCTTGCGGCTTGTTAGAATTGACAATTTTAAGACTTGTTTCAACCATACTTTAAATCTAAGCTCTTTTTAAAGAGAATAATGAATGTAATATTTCAAACTTTTGAACCACCATAACAGCATGGTTGAAGTTTGAAAACCCATCAAGAAAATCAAGCTCCAGGCGAGAATAACAGCTGTATGATGTTGTATGATATATTCAACATATGTTTTATAACATATTAAACATGTTGACATATGTATGAAAGTTACAGTAGGTGTTGATGATCACCTCAACAGAGACAAAATGGGACCAGTAGATCTCTTCCTGATTTGATATGTGTCTAAACAACTACAACACTAGATTTTGATTGTCTCCCATTATGTGTAGTTAAGATCTTATTGTAGTTTATACCCGAAAGCAGCAAGACTGTTACTTAACAATACATGTACAGCATCACACTGCTGGATGTGAAGTAAAATGGAAGGACAAAACAAGTGTATATTGGGAAATAATGCTGTTGAAACAAAGCCTCTTTACACCATTTTTCTCCAATGCTTTGTAAATAATATTGCTGTATGAAAATGGATAACCAGTTTTCATGGTATAACTGTAAAATATTAGTAACATATCATTGATAATGGTAGTGTATTAATATGGTTACTATTCATTAATACCACTAAATATCAACAGGTGCTTAAACAAGTAACATTGTTTAATTAACCAGGGAACAGGTGCCCTTGTCTAAGTAACCTCATTAAAAATGTTAGTGTGACCTCAACAAAACACTAAACAAAAACACTGAAGTCAGTGCTGATTTTACTATATAAATGATTAATTGTGACAATAATTACCTGGTCCTATTATGTCTCTTTGTGGTCTGACTTAGTCTTCAAAAATATCTACACAAGGAATACATCTGCCAAGAGACTGACCTACATTTCTTGAGAAGTATACACATATCAATTACCTACATTTATTGACATCACTAACACCATTATATAGCTATGACTGTTCTCATGATTTCTAGTACTTATGAAAAGATGTTTATAAATCACAACACAAACATACACACATTTGCATGTACCCAATCAGTATGGAAAAGGTTGTAATGTTAAATATTTATAGTATAAGTTCACATCCACATCAGGAAAACAATAAGGCTGCCACTACCTTTAATGTAGAAACTAGCCATGGCATACACAGCTGTATTATGTTGTGTGGTATAAGTTGTAAACAAGAGATTCTAGAGGGATCTTGACACCCATATTTGTTTGACAGTTCTTTCTTCTGTTTTTGCTCTTCAGTATGTGAAATTTAAAATTCCTCTTCAGATATTGTGGTAATCTTTAACTGTCAAATCCAATATGGCCATATGTCAGCCATTTTGTTTTCCTAAGTTCCAAAATAAACAGGGCATAGCTCATGTGTAAGAGTAACATACACATTTGTGGAAATCTGTCCAACACTTCAAGAAAACCAAAAGCAAAGATGGCCATCTGACAACAAATGGATGAACAGACCATGGAAGCAAGGAGATTTTTGTACAGCCAAGGATCTGATGATGGTGGAATAAAAGGAAAAAGAACAAGAAATTGTGTACGATTTATCTTCCCTACAATACACCTTAGCAGTTATCTGACATTGTGTATGATTTATCTTCCCTACATTATCACCCTAGCAGTGATCTGACATTGTGTGATGGTTATCTTCCCTACAACATCACCCTAGCAGTGATCTGACATTGTGTATGATTTATCTTCCCTACAATATCACCCTAGCAGTGATCTGACATTTCGTATGATTTATCTTCCCTACAATATCACCCTAGCAGTGATCTGACATTGTGTATGATTTATCTTCCCTACAATATCACCCCTAGCAGTAATCTGACATTTCGTATGATTTATCTTCCCTACAATATCACCCTAGCAGTGATCTGACATTGTGTATGATTTATCTTCCCTACAATATCACCCTAGCAGTGATCTGACATTGTGTATGATTTATCTTCCCTACAATATCACCCTAGCAGTGATCTGACATTGTGTATGATTTATCTTCCCTACAATATCACCCTAGCAGTGATCTGACATTGTGTATGAGTTATCTTCCCTACAATACACTCTAGCAGTGATCTGACATTGTGTATGATTTATCTACCTCACAATATACTGCCATACCATGACCATGTTGTGTTATACCATATACCCAGTGTGATCAAGATGTGATTTTTTTTTTACCTCTACCACTAATTTCATCATTTCATCACAAAAACAAAATAATTCATAAAATAGTAAGCAGCATGAACAATGAAAATACTCAGGTCCACATTTTCACATTTTATTATAACTTAAACTCTAGTGATGATTCAGGCGTGCTTATGTAATTGTGCTTGTTTCGCTACTCTTCCCACCAAAACTATTGATGATGCCCATAGCACTTATTGAGTATTGTTAGCTTTACTTATACATATGTACAATACCAGGAATGAATTGATGTAACATTATTAACGATGGAAAACAAGCGACGTTTAAAACAAAAACAAACGCATTCAAATCATTGCAATTCAGGAATCGAAATTCTCCTTAATGATCCTAATATATTGGACCATACACTGAAAAATAACATTTAATTGATATAATGCATGTCAATGTTAGACATTATTTGTATGTTAACATTAACAATACTTTGTATATCAACAATAGACAATACTTTGTAAGTCAACATTAGACAATACTTTGTATGTCAACATTAGACAATACAAAATACTTTGTATGTCAACATTAGACAATATTTTGTATGTCAACATTAGACAATATTTTGTAGGTTAACATTAGACAATACAAAATACTTTGTATGTCAACATTAGACAATATTTTGTAGGTTAACATTAGACAATATTTCCTATGTCAACATTAGACAATACTTTGTATGTCAACATAAGACAATACTTTGTATGTCAACATTAGACAATATTTCCTATGTCAACATTAGACAATACTTTGTATGTCAACATTAGACAATACTTTGTATGTATACATGAATGTTTAAGCTGTAGGTCAACATGCAACTCTACAATGAAGGGTATAAAATATCAACAGAGAAATCACAAAGCAGATTTTCAGTTAACACTTATGTTTATAATCTGTTTTTGAGACTAGATTCCGTTTTCCAGTCAGCAATATCTTCACCACTCGCGTGTTGCCCACATGTTCCATGCTGCTGATGATAGCAGTGCTACAACAACGAATGCTGTGACCCTGAAGTAACCTCCTCCCACATCTGGTGCCAAGTACCGCCAAAACCAGGAGCCACCTGCACCCCGCTGTGTCGCATATTTCTGTATTGATTTCTTACCCGTCACAACCAACCTGTAAACAGACAATTGAAAAATGTTCTAAGGGAGACAACTTGAACATACAAATGAATGAAACAATTCACTGTTGCAATTACATTCATGGAAAATTGTAATATCACATTAGCTAAGACAGAAGACCTTGTTTTTCTAGAAAGTCCTGCAAACTTACTGTAAATATGTGGTTAATGGTTTTTCATTTTCAAAATAAGGCTTTAAGTGGGCATGGGGCATCAGATGATGTACCAATTCATAAATGCTCTTATTTGTTAAATTCAGATAACAAAGTGAAATTAATTGTAATACATAGTGTATATGACAGCTGTGGGAACTATCCTTTGTATTGGAGTTGGATAGACTTACGCTTTTCTCTTGTAGGAGTTGATGGCCTCATTAGCCAGCTGAGTAGGTGGGTACTGGATAAACAGGTCCCCTGCTTCTCGAATCAGAAGCTCAAATGGTAAATTGTCTGGAATCTTCGACAAAAGTCCATGTAACACACACATATCACACTCACTGGACAGAATCTCTTTTTCACGGTACAACACAATCTGAAAGGAATAAAAGCTCAGTAAATGTAATGTAGAATTTATCAACATACACTGTTAGCACAGAAACACCTAGGAATATATCTGCTCTCACATAAAACTTCATTTTCTTCAAGTGTTTAAATTGTCCTTAAATACATAGGTATAACCATATATTTTAATTTTGATAACAAACTTTAGCCCACCTCTTATTTTTGCATTCTTTGCAGAAATGCGAAAAAGACAAAAGTTGAACTACCTCAGAAGTTTCCCTACATAGAGTAGTCTCCTACAAATGGTCTGACATTCCTTTTCTCTGAGGAATTTTTCTTATCCTATACAGCTTTTTATCTGTCAGATTCAACTACAATTTGAGAGACTGAAGTCACCAGTGTCTATATCTACTGCTACAATGGACATCAAAGTGCTGTTTACTGTAGAGTTATGGGACAATCATACTTACAACAGCTGCTAGGTATATGGGCATGAGAGGATGACAAGCGATGAAGAAGTCATATAACCGCACGATGTGTCGTAGGTCATCTAGTACATGTCCGTACCATGTGATCAACCAACTCAGGCTGAACACGGACCCAACCTCTGACCTGTACATATGATAGATGAATATGAAGTCAACCACTGAACTTTACTTAATAAATCTGTGATTTGATTAACCAATTCAGATGATGTAAACAGACTCAATGTCTGTCCTGACTTAATATCAACCTAACATTGGAATAGAAATCATAACTAACAATGAGTGAGACATGTGTTCACTAGTGTACTCTTTTTATAAAAAGCATCACTTACTCCTCCATGAAGTCCCGCAATTGTGGTTTAGACTTGCCCACAATAGGATACAGGTAATTCAGTATATGTTTGGTCCTATCCATGTTAGAATCCATGAAGTCCCTTAAAACACAAAAATTAATACATCAATATAATAAACTATCAAACCTATTGTTCTTGATTGAAGCATGAGTCCAGGGGTCTAACTTAGGAAGGAAATCCGAGCACCCAGGGATATCCCAGAACCTTTTCACGTCAGATAAGAGAGGCCAGTACCAGTGGCCCAGGTGAAAGATGAATACATGACCATGTGATCAAACTTTTACTAAGTGACATTTGAGATTATCCACTGTTACTAAGTGACATTTGAGATGATCCACTGTTACTTAGTGACATTCGCAATGATCCACTGTTACTAAGTGACAGTTGAGGTGATCCACTGTTACTTAGTGACAGTTTAGGTGATTCACTATTACTTAGTGACAGCTAAGGTGATCCACTGTTACTTGGTGACCGTTTAGGAGATCCACAGTTACTTAGTGACAGTTGAGGTGATCTAGTGTTACTTAGTGACAGTTTAGGTGATTCACTATTACTTAGTGACAGTTTAGGTGATCCACTGTTACTAAGTGACAGTTTAGGTGATCCACTGTTGTTAAGTGACAGTTTAGGTGATCCACTGTTGTTAAGTTACAGTCTATGTGGTACATGGTCACTGCATGTGACACTTGTGTTGTAGAGATTAATTTTTTATTGACAAGTGGTTGTATATACCTGAGATGATTCACAGACAGCCACTCCATGAGAGCAAAGGCTACATCCTCTCCAGCAACAAGCAAGAATGTCACACAGATATCATGGTAACCCTGTTAGAAAAATTGAAATCATCATGAGAAAGGTATAAAAAAAAGCTTCAACATTTCTGTGTCTAAAATATGTATCTCTAGAGAGAAGCCCCATTAACCATGCTTCATTATTATTGCATGGTTCATCTGTCCGATAAGTGCCATTGTCAGAATACACCTGCCACATGTATTTTTGCTGTATTGGGCAGTGACGGAAAACAGCTGTATTTTAGCACATGGCATAATTCAACAGAATTACTCTCTGAATTTACTTGAATATTACATTTAGAAATATAAATAGTTGTTAAAATAAGTGGGACAGAAAGATAAAAGTGGCTCACTACTTTTGTCTTTCTTCATCCTCGCCAAAATACAGCTTATGTTTAAGACACTGACCATGTTTTCTCCATATATTAGACTTTCTCAGCCACAAGATAAATGCTATAAACAGCATAACTCTACTAACCCTTACAGGTATATTTTATGTATCATAACTGTGATGTCATCATAACAGTTATATACCTCTGATAGAGACTATACATTTCATCACTCCTACATAAAAACAAGACTTCATCACTCTCATATAGACATTATACATTTCATCACTCCTACATAAAAACAAGACTTCATCACTCTCATATAGACATTATACATTTCATCACTCCTACATAAAAACAAGACTTCATCACTCTCATATAGATATTATACATTTCATCACTCCTACATAAAAACAAGACTTCATCATTCTCATACAGAAATTATACATTTCATCACTCCTACATAAAAACAAGACTTCATCATTCTCATACAGAAATTATACATTTCATCACTCCTACATAAAAACAAGACTTCATCACTCTCATATAGATATTATACATTTCATCACTCCTACATAAAAACAAGACTTCATCACTCTCATATAGACATTATACATTTCATCACTCCTACATAAAAACAAGACTTAATCATTCTCATATAGATATTATACATTTCATCACTCCTACATAAAAACAAGACTTAATCATTCTCATATAGATATTATACATTTCATCACTCCTACATAAAAACAAGACTTCATCATTCTCATATAGATATTATACATTTCATCACTCCTACATAAAAACAAGACTTCATCACTCTCATATAGACATTATACATTTCATCACTCCTACATAAAAACAAGACTTCATCACTCTCATATACATATTATACATTTCATCACTCCTACATAAAAACAAGACTTCATCACTCTCATATAGACATTATACATTATACATAAAAACAAGACTTCATCACTCTCATATAGACATAAAAAACAAGACTTCATCACTCTCATATAGATATTATACATTTCATCACTCCTACATAAAAACAAGACTTCATCATTCTCACATCACTCCTACATAAAAACAAGACTTCATCACACTCATATACACATTATACAATTCATCATACCTACATAAAAACAAGACTTCATCACTCTCATATAGATATTATACATTTCATCACTCCTACATAAAAACAAGACTACATTTCATATAAAGACAAGACTTAATCACTCTCATATAGATATTATACATTTCATCACTCCTACATAAAAACAAGACTTCATCACTCTCATATAGATATTATACATTTCATCACTCCTACATAAAAACAAGACTTCATCACTCTCATATAGATATTATACATTTCATCACTCCTACATATAAACAACAGACTTAATCACTCTCATATAGATATTATACATTTCATCACTCCTACATATAAACAACAGACTTAATCACTCTCATATAGACATTATACAATTCATCACTCCTACATAAAAACAAGACTTCATCACTCTCATATAGACATTATACATTTCATCACTCCTACATAAAAACAAGACTTCATCACTCTCATATAGATATTATACATTTCATCACTCCTACATAAAAACAAGACTTCATCACTCTCATATAGACATTATACATTTCATCACTCCTACATAAAAACAAGACTTCATCACTCTCATATAGATATTATACATTTCATCACTCCTACATAAAAACAAGACTTCATCATTCTCATATAGATATTATACATTTCATCACTCCTACATATAAACAAGACTTCATCACTCTCATACAGAAATTATACATTTCATCATTCCTACATATAAACAATAGACTTAATCACTCTCATATAGAAAAGATACATTTCATCAATCTTGTATATAAACAACAGACTTCATCACTCTCATGTAGAAACTATACACTTCATCACTCCTGTATATATAAAACAACAGATTTCATCATTCTCATATGATATTTTTCACCCCTCACATATAGAAAAGATACATTTCATCAATCTTGTATATAAACAATAGACTTCATCACTCTCATGTAGAAACTATACACTTCATCACTCCTGTATATATAAAACAACAGATTTCATCATTCTCATATGATATTTTTCACCCCTCACATATAAATTGAAGATTTTTTTCAGTTTAATATATAAACAATAGATTTGAATATTTCCATATAGAAATATATAGATTTCATCCCTCCCAATGACTATTGATTACATTATTCCCATGTATGAAAACTGTTGATTTCATCTCTCCCATATAAACTACAGAATTTTATACATATAGTAAATTTAACTCATCGCTACAGTAACTATCAAAATTATCTATCACTCATAAAATGTTTCACTCTCTGCCCATTATAAACTGGTAGGGTACAAAGTAAGACATGAAGCTCCTTGATCCTTTTGTTGCTCTGATAAGCATACAGTATGATAGATATTATTGTAAATGCAATTAGGCTTTATCTCTATGATATATCTCTCAGACAAGTGTAAATAAACTATCAGATGATCTAGTTCATAACACTATCTCATGTCTATTTTAAATACAACTGATAACCAATCACTTGTATAAACAGGAAATAATCTAGGTATATTAATATACAAATCTGGTATGTAATTGATGAAATGAGAAAAAGATTTCAAAACTAATTCCAGTATGCCTTTGGAAAGTTAAAATGAATAAATGCTAGAAGTTTCATGTTGATACCTCTAATTTTTTGTGATATGTTCCTGACATAATTATGATGAATTGAAAGGTGGACAAACAGACCAAGCTACAACTAATGCTCTTTCTTCAGGGAGCTCAAAATTGGTGACCACTTTTATCAATTTCATGTCAAACTGAAGCGAATCTAGTTCTATGTTTTTTTACCACATGATCAATCATTCAGGCAAATTTGGAAGAAAAAAGACATTCCCACTTAATTGTTAAGTCACTTCTGCTCAAACATCTACATTAGTTATATTACTGTGAGTTTTTGGCATCCTTTCATTATCTAAACTTAACATTCCAATTAGGTGTGTGACATGAATGCAAAACTATCCCTGGGCACACTCACTTTGACTTGGAGACGAGTTTCATTTTCATAACTCATTTATAATTAGAACAAATTTAAGATACTTTTTATCACATAACTCAGAACAGAAAAGACAGGTTTTAAAGTCAAAATGTGGAGGACAAAATTAAACGGAAGCAACTTTTTTGTTGTGCCATGTTCAATTCATGATGTAATATAATGCCACTATCTATTTCATGACATCATTGTTCATATTAAGGCATCACAATCAATTTCTTATTGGCATGAATGAAAATTGTGTAAGGGTATATTGCACAGTGACATGTCAATATAATCTAAAACATTAAATTACATACACTTCATAAAGTATACAGATTAGAGGTACTTGTAACTGAGATTTGTTGAATGGTGTATGGCTGTAAGTAATTTTTATTGTCTACTCTTGGCTGTCATAAACATGAAAGACTACACAGCCATTACTGATAACAATCACGCTTACCTGATAGTAGTGTAACTCTGGGTGTATAACGAGAACTCTCATGATGAGGTCAACAAGTTTATCTTGTAGTGACATCCGATGTTCTTCCTCCATACCTAACATAATAATATAGAGATAATTATTTGTAATGTAATACTGTACAAAAATTGTCACCTGTTCTGGAGGTGTTGGACTACCCTTCAAATATACAAAATTTGCACAACACTAACAACTTTCTGGTTGAATTAGTGCTGAATAACTACAGCTTTTCTTAACCTGAAATGAATATTTAGACTCAAAGCACTCATCAAAGTAATTAACAGTGGATATTCATATAAAATGCCTAGCTACTGAATGTATATAAAATAATATTATTTTAATGCAGTTCATTGTAATATACATGATAAATTATCATTTTCTTCTCTGTAAACTTCAACAAATGCCTGAAAGATTTAGACAGGCCATGATGAATCAAAGATTCAATTGACAGACCACTACATCAACTTGGAGCTTGTAATAAGAACTACGGTGTTTTTGATAGAAAATTGAATGGTCACATAGCCATTAAGAAAACACTAGTGTATATTCATAATATAGTTTAATATTTGGAAAAAAGGTCAACTATGGCACAATGGATTTCACAAAGAGCTTACCTGTATACTGAAGATTAAGGAATAACTGTCATAATGTGACAGAGAAAAGCAACACAACTACATTTTTACAAGTTATGTTGAGAAGATCTACTATGCTTCAAAAAAAATTATTAAAAATTGAAACAAAAATCTTCAGACATGATCAAGAGGAAGGGCCAAAACTCCTCTACAGAATTAGTTAGTACATGGCAAAGAATATCAAAAAATAGTAGCAACAACCTTAACCTTGATTCTACAACACTGAAAAAAAAGTCTTAAGAAATAAATCAGCTGAAGCACTGATGACGATTTTCCAAAAGTGGTTACAACAACCAAGATGTCCTTGAACCTTCTGCTCTAAAACTCAGACCCATCCGAGATATCATAGTCCTTTGATAAGGGTATGAAGTCTTATCAAAATCCCCAACAGACAGAAGATCAGCTAAAGTGCTGACAATAAATCTCGGTAGTAATGGTGATTTGAACTTGACGTTAGAACTCTGAAATTCAAGCTCATCTGAGATATTATGTTCCTTTTAAAAGAGATGTATGAAAATTGATAAAAAATTCCTCAAGGAATAAAGATGAAAGGACACTGACAAAGACAGGTGTTACTTACAAGAGGAGATAGAAATGTGCAATAACTCTTCCACAAATTGTAACAATTTGAAATGCCACTCAAAATTCAGTTTGTATTAATTAGCTGAAAAATGAAGAGACCTCAGTCAGACAAACAAAAAATTATAGCAACAGACAGATGAACAATGTTATTCATTGTATGTGTCTCATCAAAATCTGAGATGGACATACATAACAACAGCTCAAGGCCTTATTAGTTTCCAGTATCTGGCAATAGTTGTCTCAAGGCCAGGAGCTCTAAGGTTAATAAGCTGATAAAGTAAACATACAAGTTCAGCTGTCTGGTGATCGAGAATAAGCCATTCACAACTGTGTACGATTTCTGATTACTTCTTCGATTAACCTTTTCATAACCTTATGTATCAGGGGTCACCTATCTGACCACGTGGGTTTTCCCCTGGTACTTTGGTTCCACACTAAGACCTCTGGCGTCTGACCATCTGAGCCAACAAGAGTGATTGATATAAGTTTGATAAACTTATTTCACAATTGTTGTAGAATAAATGAAATGAATTTTTTTTTAATGAATGCTATTAAAAACTCTTTGGCCAACATCTACCATCATATGCTATTGATTTACATTCCAATATTATCTACCAAAACAACACTGTTGGAACACTGCGATCAACATCTAACATCACTTCAAATAATCCCCAACCAACACCTACAATCAGTTCAGATATTTTCAATCAACATCAACTAATGCAACACTGTTTAAAGACATTTAATAACCAACATCTACCAGCACACAGCTATTCAAGCACTCTCCAATCAGCATGAACAGAGTACTGTAATTTAAACACATATAACAAATACTTTCCATCAAATATCAACCACCATTTTTACTACTGTTCATGTATTCTCACACCAAATCAAATCACATACAACTGTTCAAATACTTTCCTCCAAAGATCTACCAACAAACTCTCATTTAAAAACTCTCCAACATACATCCACCAACAAAATGTCATTTAAATACTATCCAACCAAACATCTACCAACAAACTCTCATTTTAATACTCTCCAACAAACATCCACCAACAAAATGTCATTTAAATACTCTCCAACAAACATCCACCAACAAAATGTCATTTAAATACTCTCCACCAAACATCCATAGACAAACTGTTGTTTAAATAATCTTAACCAAACATCTACCAACAAACTGTTGTTCAAATACTCTCTACCAAACATCTACCAACACAATGGTTTAAATGCTCTCCAACAATCATCTAAGAACATACAACTGTCTATAACTACCTACTTTCCAACAACATGCAGCTGCTTTGATATTTTCAAACCAACACCTACCAACAAAGTCAGATTTTAATTTTTTTTTTATCATATGTTTATTTGGCCTAAATATAAATAGACAAAAATACCCACACCATTGATAACCAATAAATGACCTGGCTATTACCTACATGTACTCTTACAGTGTCTGTTATCCCTGTCTAGACTTTAGTCATCATCAAGTCAAGGTCAAACTAAAAGAAGTTCAAATGTTGTTGCAATAAAGGTCACTCAAAAGTTCAAAATATCTGACTAAAATCAAATCAGCATAGGACAACAGATTCAGACAATGTATACTACTTACAAGTACAACCCAAGGTTGTCCAATGTCCCTTTATACATTCTCAGATAAAGATCCAATCACTGTTTGTGGTCTGATCCCTACCCAGGGTGATTTGTGTTTCTAAGGAAACCAAGATCAAGTACCACCCTGTGACTTCATGATTGTAACTATGGGCAAGAGATTTTCTCCAAGTTGTTCCATATATCATGTGGCAGACAAGTTTCATTGAATTAGCCATCAACTATTTCCATGAGATTACCATGAGAACCTACATTAAAATGACTGTTCATGACGACCTGATGAATCTTATATCATACTGAGTTCCTGATAATGTACACATTTCTGTATTTGATGTTAAATAAATACTACTATAATTTGTTATTAGCTGATCATTATCGTATGCGGTAGTAATAATGTAAAAATTGAGTGTAAATATAAAACAAGCTATATTTGTATGTTAGTAATCATAAACAGTAGTCTGACAAGAATGATATATTGGATTCCATTTCCAACCATACTTTATCACCAGTAAATTGTCGGTTTTGTTGTTAGGATGTAATCAGTTACTGGAATAATCACATAATATGGCTGTAGAATTTTCAAGACACTACATGAAAGTATTGTTGATGAAAAAATTATGAAGTTTATGAAAGACAATCTTTGTTTTCATTCTGATATAAAATTTTGTATGAAAAAGACAATTTATATTAATTCTGTATTTTTTGTAATAAGCAATTTATGAATGGATAATTATCATTTACAGAAGAAAACACCACTTCCAATTAAAGCATATATATCTTGGATCATTTATCACTAAAGTCCTGAAGTTGTAAATGAATGTATCACATGCATCACACATGAACAGAGAGTTTCTCAAGGACAAATATATAACAGCAGACTTTTCAGACACATATCTACTATCTTATCTCACAATCATGTCATTACATATTGGACATATGAATGCAGGTGCATTTATACACTTATGATGAAGAAATAAGACTTACAAGAGTTTAAAATCTTAACACATGTATATCTTGATTGTATGAAAGAGTATGTTCATCTTCAGTAGATACTAACTACAGCCATACATACATGTATGCATGTAATTTCCCAAATACTAGTTTACTAAGTTTGCCCAAATTTGGTCTAAAGCATATGGGGTCAGATGGGTGGGGCCCCAATAGGAAAAGAGAGCAAATTCTTGAAAATCATTCTCCTCCAGTAGGAATGTATCAATTTTGCCTAAATTTGGTCTGAAGTATTCTTAGCTGAAGGGGATTCAATTTTGTATAAAGAGTGGGGTATCTGGCCCTTGAGGTGGGTGGGGCCAGGCCCAATAAGGGAAACAGAAAAAAATCTTTAAAATCCTACTCCTTTTGTAGGAATGATTGGATTTTGACTAAATTTGGTTTGAAGTATCCTTAGGTAAAGTGGAAATAGTTCTGTATGAACAGTGAGTCTCTGCCTTTTGAGACAATTTGGGTTGGCCTCTACGAGGAAATTGACCAAATTCTATAAAATCTTTCTTCTTCTGTAGGAATGTTTGAATTCTGTTCCAATTTGGTCCGAAGCATGCTTGGGTGAAGGGGATCCTACTAATTTTTTATGAACAATGATTCTTGACAAGAGGGGCAGGGCTCAAAAGGGGAAATAGAGCATATTCTTTAAAATCCTTCTTCTATTGGATTAATTTTGCCCAAATTTGACCTGAAGCATCCTTGAGTGAAGATAACTTTGTTTTCTGTTTTAGGGCAGATGGGCAGTGCCTTCTTGGGGAAATAGATACAAGTCTTTTAAACACTTTTTCTTTAGTTTTGACATAGCAATTTCAGCAATGTGAACCAGGTGAGTGATACAGACCCTAGGGGCCTCTTGTTCCTCCATTCAGCTAATTAGCTAATAAAGTCCATATACAATTATGACAGTCATAAAGGAGTAAAAAAATAAACAACACTCCCACCATAATTTGGGTGACAAATTATTTCCTATGTATATCCATCTGTGTGATAACCTTGAACACCCACATTCCTAGTCTAGACAGACTGACCAATAGATAAATTATTAGAGTGCACTCCTTCGAATAGTACATCATATTACAACTACATTGTACTTAACAAAGGATCTGTTAGCAGATGTTATCACACCACCATCTTACAAAGTGAATCTAATATTTTGCTTGTGTAATTATTTCAGAATTCATCATTTGTTGAAAACCATTTAAGGATTGTTTTTCTTTTCTGTATATGCATGCAAGTGTTTATATATATTGTGGTAATTGCAAATTCCATGGTGCTTATTGCCACGCTAGCATACCAAATAAAACCTTATTTTTACACTTCACAACCATGTAACATATCCCTAAAACATTTAAAATAAAATTACCTTATGCATATTTTTAGAGAAACAGTGGGTTGAAGTAAACTGCAAGATCATATCAGAAGATTGGAGATGCTATGACAACAATGACAACAAAATAGTCCCATGAGTAAACAATTACAGTTAATTGATGCTTTTATTTACATTTCACAAATATATTACATATATCTCATGTAACAGGTTAACATCTGGATTCTTACATGTCTTTTTCATTAAAATTATGTTAATATAAAAATTAGGAATGTATAGCAAACATCCCTCATATACAACTGATGTAAGTAATGACTAATCTGTATACTACAGAGTAAAGCCTAATCACCATGGGTAAATATTACGGATGTCAATTTTATAGAAACTGTAATTACATATCGGTATTCAAATATTCATTTTCATGTCAATTTCATAATGTATGTAACTTTCATAAGGCAGTCACTATACACTAATGTACCAGAGAATCAGAATGGTGCCTTCAATGGCTTGATTTCTTCAATGTCATGAACGGAACAAAAAACTACAGGTAGTTGAACTGAAAAAGTTAGTTGTAATACACGAGATCAATTTCTATGCTTATTAATCTGGCTTTTTATTTGATTTAAAAAAAATGTACATAACACACAAAAATGTCACAGAAAAAACACAACATGTATATCCTTTCATGGTTCAAAACTTGGAATTAGAATCTCTATTGAAAAATAACAATGACTTTTACCACATAATCCTAATAATACTTCAAAACATTGTTTCATTATATATGAAAATTTTACTAACTCCACATCCAGGTCATTTATTAGGCTCTGAACAACATGAAATCAAACAAAATGTGAGTGAAAATTTATATTGAAATGATTGATCCTACAGCACTTCTTTTTGTTGAAATTGTCAAAGAATTTCTCTCATAACGGGTCAACATGGTCATCACTATTCACAAAGTACTCATCGTCTTGATATAGTAGAGTAATGCTATCAGATAGCTGTATTACCTCTATTTTTTAATTACTGTCAATAAGCATTCCACAGAAAAGACCAACTTAAATGCTGATAAAGCCACTGACAGTGCTGTCCTGGACAGGATACGGGTAACCTTTGGCCCACTGTCAATAGCCTAATTAGGGTCATGATGAATTGTACATGTTTACAACTTTGAACACAAATCATATAATGATGACTTAGCTGATGAAATTCTAGTCTGAATGACAACTGGACAAGTCCTTGACAGAATCCATATATGAATTATAGTGACCTTCTAAATGTTAGTATCTATCAATCACGAAAACAAATATTTCAATATCATTTGCCTTTCGATAATAATGGAGGTAACAGCCTCCAGTATGACAATGGAGGTCACATACAGCTCAAGTATATTGATGGAAGTCACAGCCCCCAGAATATTGATGGAAGTCACAGTCCCCAAAATATTGATGTAAGTCACAGCCCCCAGTAAACTGATGGAAGTCACAGCACCCAGTATACTGATCCAGAAAATTGATGAAAGTCACAACCACCAGTATATTAATGAAATCACAGCCCCCTAGTATATTGATGGAGGTCACAACTTTCAGAATATTGATGAAGGTCACAGTCCCCAAAATATTGATGTAAGTCACAGCCCCCATTATACTGATGGAAGTCACAGCACCCAATATATTGATAGAGGTCACAACCCAAGTATACTGATGATGGTTACAACCTCCAGTATACTGATGGAAGTGTCAATTCTCAGTATATCAACGGAGGTCACAAGCCCGATATATTGATATATGTCACAACCCCAGTATATTGATGGAAATCATCACCCCAGCATACTGATGGAGATCACAATCCCTATTGACAGCCCCAAGTATAATGATATAGGTGATTGTCCTAAGTATATATTGTCAAAGGTCATTCTAGAATACCCATTTTCCACAGATTTTCTTTTTACATGACAAAATGATCTGGCAAACCTTACCAATCAGCAACCAAAGACAACAAAATTTGATGTACCTGGCGGAAATCTTTTTAGTGTTCTGTTAACATCTAACACAACTTGATTGTAGTCCCTGTGGCCCTGTAGGATTTCTTGATCTGTAAATATATCATATAAAACTTTAATCTTAGGTCATTTAATAATCGCTTTCCTCAAATCACTTTCAGTACAAAATGTAATCATTTCAATTTTTCAGTTGGAAAGTGTGTTCAAATGTTTGATTGGATGAAGTATCCCTGAGTGAACAAATACCGCAACAAATACAATTATCAACGTCTTAATGAAAACAACTGAGCATGAAAAACTTTAAAAGATTAGGTGAAATGTTATTCACATCTACATCTAGAAGTTTAAGTAAAGTCTTTTTACAAATATTGTCACTGAAACAATGGAAAATTTACCAGGCTTTGGTGGAATGTTATCCACATCTACACCTAGAAGTTTCGGCCAAGCTTTTTTACGGATATCATCACTGAGAAGACCTCCCCACATGATTGCGAGGTTCTTAAGCTGCCTGGTATCCACTGGACTGGAATCCATAGCTTTCTGAATGAGCTTGATTTTGTGACGCCGGTTAAAACCTAAAATAAACAAAAGAAATTAAGACTTAAAAATATAAAATAAATTTTAAAAAATCTATTCAGGTAAGAAACAATTTCTGGTTTTACGGGTTCTGATCTATTTCTTATATGCAGCAATTCTCTTTCCTCCCAAAATTAACTGAAAGTATGTAAGTTTATCTAAACTGCCGAAAACATTGTTAATATTCAGAAGCTGAGTCTTTTTTCATGGTTTTACTGTTGTTCTAGCAGTCATATTTATAGAATTATGATGTAAAATTTATTCTTTTACTTTTGTATTCAAATGTTTAATGACATTGATGGAAAGATGCTTATTACAGCTCAAGTAGCATTCTTTGTACAAAGAGGTCTGTGGGCCTTGATGGTCACCTGGCTATCAATGATGAAATAGCATTAGTGGTAGTGGAACAATTCTGAGTGTTAGCAGTAACAGACAATTCAGCTCTCACAACATTCCCATCTAATTTCATCTTAATATTACCAACATAATGGAACTGGAGAAGAAGAACAAAATATATTTTTTATGATGGTAGCCAATTTTGATTTCGGACAAATCCAACAAGAAAACCAAGTATGCTCAGAACCATGCCAGGATCAGTTCTTGCAAGTTTCAGTTGAATCCCACTGATAGAGCTAGATAAACAGTACAAATATGTGTTGTTCAGAGAAGCCATGATTGTGCAATCATATTAAACAATGGCAGCCCTCTGGCTGTGACTTCACAGTCAAGGTGAAAAAGGTATTACTTTTGTCGTCTTATGTTCTTTAACATCCCCACCAATATCCAGCTCAATGGCAGCAGTGGAACTTGAGAAGAAGTCCTACGCTAAAAATAACAACACTTGTTCAGGATCATCATCCTTCATCAGCTTTAAGAATAGCACAATAATGGCTTAAGATGCTGCGGATCAGGAGTGACCATTCTTGATGAAAATCAACAACAAGCTCCTATCGGCTGACAGGAAGCTATGGACAATTGGTATAAAGCTTTACAGTAACATATTCCCATGCATGCTTGATCAAGTTAAGGTTGGGTGAAAGACTGGGCAAGCCTAATAGTTTCTGCTTAAAGGTACTCATCAACAAGTGTAGCTCCGTGTGGTTGAGCAAACGGTCTTACATTTGGATAAAGGATTTCATCCCACTACCATTAAACTGAGAGGCTACCACCTCCAATCATGTACAGGTCAGACTGACCATTAAAACTTATCCCTGCCATAACCAAGCCCCCACCAAAAAGGTCATGCACAGTAATGCAGCAGTCAGTATACCACCCCATGCAGGGCTAGAAAAAAATATTTTCAGCAAACTCGTCTGTCGGGCAAGTGAAATTTGAAATTCACTTGCCCGAATCCAATATTTACTCACCTGAAGAAAATCGGCAACAAAACATAATTTAAGGAACACAAATTTTATTATCAATTTCTATATCAAATGTCTGAACTCAACACTTGTTTTTATTGTTTTACTCATATTTAATTCACTGTTAATGCGAGCAAAAACATTGACTTTTTGACAGTAACTACGAACACAAAACAACCTTGTTTACAACATTTGTGGTGAAGTAATGGGTTTTCGCGTAGTCTGGATCAGCCGGAGTCTTCATACCTGGTGTAAACAAGGATACTACATAGATGTATTTGATCCACTATCAGTGGATTTAAATTAGTTTTAAGAGTGTTCAAGTTGATAAACGTCATTTATCATGGAAAAATCAATAGTCAGACCTACAAATTTCACTTGCCCGCCACACAAGTAGCTGAAACAAACCACTCGCCCGCAAGTACGTTTGGCTCGTCTAGACGAGCGGACGAGTGGATTTTTCTAACCCTGCCATGCCAAACATGTCTCCTGCCATCATGAAAGTCCACACAAAACCTGGGCTCATCCCTAAAACAAATAGGCTGCCACCAATTCACATGGTCAGCTGCCCAATGCTGCCAAGCCATGATGATGTGTGAATCGCAAGCATACAGCAGGTGTATGAGTGCATAATCCAGAGCTGTAAAGTCTATTCCTTACTGTTTGTGAAGAAATTCTTCCAGCTGCTTGACGGAACTTGTTATTTAAGCCAGTGGAATTTTGAGCTAGAATAACAATCCTGATGGCTGTTGGACACTGTGGCCTACCCCACTGAGGTTTATCAGTAACATTTTTGCTCATCAGGAATCACTGATCAAGGAATGACACTCTAAGGCACATCTAAGTGTGCAGTCACAGTTTGTTGTGACTCTCCTGCTTGCAGCATTCGGACTGCTTGGCCAACCTCTGAAGCTTTCATGTGGTGTCTCATGCTAACAAAAGTTCAAAACAAGATGCAAAATTACAGGACATTTAGAGGGAACAAAATTTTTTTCATTTCAAGCCCACACAGACTTTCAATAAAACCAATGCTGACGGTTGGATTTTGACTTGTGTTACAAGATGTCTTGTTGCACCTTTACTTTAGGTTGCACTGGCAGATTGTTACCGAAAATATTTTGTGCATACCTTGGTGACAAAACGGATGTCAAGAAGTGTCTATGTTAATGGCAGAAAAAAATATATATATTTATAATCCTCATTTTTTTGTATCCAGCATATATATCTACATGTATATATGCCAAAGTCATTATGCAAAAAGCTAACAGCTTTTCTTTTTGAGTAGTCTTAAAGTTTTATAATACTGGTATACTATCTGCAGAATGCATGGATAATGCTATATATACTGAGGCTACTTTTGGTGAGTGCAGTAATAAAGAGTTTTATGGCATTGTGTCGAACACCCCAACAATATCAACAAAGGTCTTACATTGTGTATGTCATCACATTGAACAGCTGGTTGCTTTTTTTCCTCGCTGCATGGAAGGAGAACTGTTGAGTTGATAAAAAGATATTTTTATTGACAAAGTATCTTTTCTAGCTCTCATGTGGAAATCAAAACAGTCAATTTAAGTATGGCCGCTAAACAATTAGTGCAAAATTGTCTGTTTTTGTAAATGACTGCATTTACATGTATTAGTACATATGTATGTGTAATTACGTCACCAAATTTGTTTACATCATGTTCTGGTCATGTAAACAAGTACAGATGCTAGGCAAGAGAAGAACATTGATCAAGATAAAGTGTCGTCCTATTACCCCTCGTGGTAAATAAATGTCGAATAAGTTGTGGGTGTTGGTCACAGGTGGTGTATATGGTGTTAGACATGATCCGGCAGTGCTCAGTGCATGACTTCGTACATTTATACCGGTAGGCCTAAATGGACGCATACATGGACGGATTTTATCTTACTTTTACAACCATCGTCTTCTGTCTTCTTATCAGCATCATGATTGTTGTCGGTGCTGTCTAACGTGCCCATTCCAGAAGGGAGAGATAAACATAGCTGACAAAAATATAACACTTCATTCACATTTTTCGCAAACGTTTACGTTTACATGGCTTCGTTAGCAGACGGCTTGTCGCTTATATCGTTATAAAACATTATTATTTGTGATTTCTATGCTTCATCATATGGTTATCGTATGATTTATGTATATTTTAAACTGACGTTTGAAATTCAAGTTATCTTCAGTTTTAACAATCAAATACCAATTATGCCATTTTTCGTATTTATTTTTTAATGTTGAAGCGATTTGTTTACAGATTGTTTTATTTCCGGGAACAAGATGGCAAGTACGAAGACAAGAATGCGCCGGACAATAAGTTGTAATCATGTTGAAGATATGAATAAAAATGAAGTGAAAGAAAGATCAAATCAACCAGACAAACCGTGAGTTCATTTCCATGTTTGTTTCTTTGATCTATGTATAGCAAGTATGCAGTGCAACTTGTGTTTACCGTGGGAGTTCATGCATGATCCACGTGATCAAGTGTAATGCTTAATCGTGTTTGAGAATTTTGTTTTATGCCGACGTTTCATTGGTCAACAGATTTGTTTCATGCTATCGACGTGTATATAGATGAAGCAAAGAAGGGGTCAAGGAAGTCTCAGATTGGCTCTCACGGTTGAGTGCACTGGATAGTCGACCTGAGCTTACCTGTACCCTAAATAACATGAACTGGAAGCGTGCAGTACTATTTTGCACGACCGGCTTGTTTACACAGTACAATGAGCCGTACTCATAAAAGAAAGACACTTGGCACTAACAGGGCTCAGTGTAACTTGCGACTGTATGGTTGTACAACATTCAGAATTTGTTCATAGTTGTTATGAACAAGACTGCAAATTGAATTCTGGATTTTCGTTGGATTTGCCTCAGTGGTAACCACCAACACTATCTGTAGGTTTTTGTTGTGAATATATATTCAATATGTTGATTGAAGGAGAATTAGTCGAGACTTTTACTTGTGATGATTCTCTTTCAATGAGAACAAGTTCTGAGCATTCTGTCTGCAATAACAGTAAGGCTTACCTTCGAAAATGTAAACGTAGCAATGCAAATCAAAACTTAAATAAGGAAACATATGAGCAGTCAGAACTGTCTTTTTCAAAAACTGATTCCTGTTCTGAATCAGAAGATGAAGAAGGTGATTGTTGTAGTAAATGTCAGTTAAATCAAAGAAAGATAAGACCAAGAAAAAATTCTAGTGACTCTGCATATTCAGACATTAGCACTAGCAGTGAACAGAGTGGTAAAGATGAAGGAACTTTGTATTCACCAAAGTCGAGATGGTATATGCCAATTTGGTTATCAGAAATTCTTGAGGAACCTGAATATACTATGGATTCAAAAGATAAAATCGGAAAAGATCAGTAAGTATATTTTCAATGTGTTTTTAATTTCTTTTTTGAAGAATTTCTTTTTTTTTGACCTTTTGAAATTGCCATTTTTTTTTAAAGATAAAAAAAATGAAAATTAAAATACACAAAAACTGTTCAAACAAAAGTTCTTTTGGTCTCTGTGACAATAAATATAAAATGACAATTCCTTAATTTTGTTGCTAAAGGGCAATCATTCATAACATATAAAGAAAGACTCACATTAAACTGTTAGATTGAGGCAGTTTCAACTTTCCAAGGGATTTTCCAACTTCTTTGTCCGGTATATCATGGTGTTAAGAATAGTTACAGTAAAGAATAAATATTACAGAAAAAACTGTATTGTTAGCAATGTTAACTTATCTCTAGTAATTTGTTTTGACTATGAACTTTAATTTTTGTTCAATTTTCTTTCACTTCACACATAGATGTTTCAATACATTTGACTTTTTTTTAATAGGGGAGATTGTGATATGGATTTGCAGTTGTTCATATGTTTGTCAAAAGTATTGTTTGCATAGAGATCTGTTACGTGTTTAGTTTATTTTTTTGAGACTTGATAGAATTTTTCACCATGAAATGAAGTTTTGCATTCGATGAACAACATTTTGATAGGACAATCTTTAGAAGAGTTATTGCCCTTTGTTTATTTACATCTCTGAGTTCTTAGTTGCTATGAAACTTTGTAGCTTTATTACATGAATTCTTGAACAGAATTTAGATTTGACAATTTTTGAAAGAGTTTATTGCCTTTTCGTGTTTCTTAGCATTTTAGTCTTTTGTACTTTGAATTATGTCAAACGTAATGTATTTCGCTTTAATATATTGGAGGTTTCCTACCAAAAGGCAAATGTACTGCTGATTTACATTGTTGTTATCCAGCAAAGAATGCACATGTTTGAACTATCAAGGGCCTACAAGTTTTTGTTTGAATGTAATTATATATCACTACATCGTAAAGATTTTTTTGTTCTGATTTGATCAGATATTTTCCATATCTAATTTCTGCACAATGTATGTGTCTAACAATTGAATAAATTATAAATCTAAATAAAAAGTTGACAATCTTAGGTAAGAATGTACTTGTTTACTCCACAGAATCCACAGACATGCTGATTCATTATTTAGTACAGCCAGCGGATTTACCAACTATCGGGGACTCCTCAACCTTTGTATTCTACTGCTGGTAAGTTTACATTGATTTTATTGCTGTATATATTTTGAAGACTTATTTTCTTTCTCCTTTCGAAATGTCAATATGACTTTTATTGTTAATGGAAGCATGGATGTTTGAAGTATGTCAAGTCAGTTATATTGTTATTGGAGGATAAGAAAATTCTATTCCAAGAATTCTGGTTCAGACTGTTTAATGAATAATTTACTCTTTTAGGTCAAATTTCTTGAAGTCTTATGTAGATTTTACTACAATCTCAGACTACAATTTTTGTAAAATACTTGGACAGTGATTTAGGATCAAATTTATTAGGGCGTTCAGTTTAAATTTATTAGGGCATTCAGTTACATGTTATCAAAGATAAGTATTGAAATTCTAAAGTTCAGATAGGAGTTACTTATATAATATATCTTTATATAATAACTAGTGCCAAGGTAAAGGTTATGTATATATATATAGGTTGGCACATAAACAAGTGTCTGAGCATTATCTCCACATGTGATATTTACCTGTAACGGTAGCAAGACTTTACAGCTCCAGTACTGTCAGCTTAATATTGTCATCACAAATAATGTTTAAAAACATTTGTGACATAATTATTAACTCTAAGTCAAGAACATACCTTATCTATTGTATGTTAATGAGGTTTTTACATAAAACTAAGACTGACATCAATAGAAGATTAAGTGGTGGGATTTTTGTTAACAATACTAACACTACATATCGTGCACTTTACTGAATAATCCACCAGGCCCAAATTCTTTCAAATCTTGTTGAACTTGAACTTGACATTCAACCAGTGGAGGAATAACAATTTAATGTTTATTCTCATGTACCAGCTCTGATCAAGGCTTGTGCCACGAGGAAGTGTCCTTGAGGTGTTTTACAGTCACTTAATCTAAAGCAAGACTTATACAAAACAGATACATCCCACAGAGACTATTTCATAATCCAAAATACTTTTAGTAAAATTATCTGTGATGACAATTAAATCCTTTAAAATAAGTAGTTATGATCTTATTATTGAAATTCTACCAAAACTGTTGATCTGCTTTTTTTTTTTTTATAAAATTGTCTTTACAATGTTACAACAGAACATGATAATGTATATTCTGAACTTGATTCGTCACAGTCAATTGTTTCCTAATAAACTTTATAAAGATTTGAGCGTCTTTTGATTTAATGAAGGAATTCTTGGCACACATTATGTATAGGATGACTTTATTTCCTACAGGAGGCCCATTGCATGCTATTCAAAGCAATAAGGGTAAAGTGTCTTGCCAAAGGACACAACAATCTCAGTACAGAAACTGTGTGTCTGTCTGTCTGTCTGTCTGTCTGGGGAGGAGAGGGGGGTGATGGTGTGTGTGTGTGTGTGTGTGTGTGAGAGGATGAGGGTGGATGTGGTCGTGCGTATGAGTGTATGCTACATGGATGTATTATATATTATATATGTTTATGTATATGTTCTACTTTTGTGTCTATGAGTCGTAAGGCTGGGGGCTAATAAAGAAAGAAATAATGAGACACTCCTAATGAGTAATACTTCAGTAAATTGTGATCAGTGTGGAAGGAATGTAAAGGGCCTCCCATATGTTATTGAATGAAGTAGCCACCAACTGCTGAAGGTAATGACCACGTCTTTCAAGAATAACCCACCAATCAAACAAGCATGCACATGTGTACATGAATTATATGACTGCATGAATAGTGAATATTTGTTTGTTTTCTTTACAGGTGTTGGCAAATACAAGACTGTTCTTGGAAAACATTTTAAAGTAAGATAATTCACAATCATTTGATTGGAGACAAAATTACTTTACCAAATCAACATGCATGGAGAATTGGTCTCTTTTAAAAGTTCAATGATATGATTAAATGGAAACGCCTTTCTTGCTGCATTACTTATAGCTGTGAAAACCAATATATTACTAACAGCAAGTTGTACAGTTGATTATTTTGACTGGTATACACTTTACAGGTAATTATTTTGACTGGTATATACTTTACAGGTGTATATTTTGACTGGTATATACTTTACAGGTAATTATTTTGACTGGTATATACTTTACAGGTGTTTATTTTGACTGGTATATACTTTACAGGTAATTATTTTGACTGGTATATACTTTACAGGTGTTTATTTTGACTGGTATATACTTTACAGGTAATTATTGTGACTGGTATATACTTTACAGGTGTATATTTTGACTGGTATATACTTTACAGGTAATTATTATGACTGGTATATACTTTACAAGTAATTATTGTGACTGGTATATACTTTACAGGTGATTATTTTGACTGGTATATACTTTACAGGTGTATAGTTTGACTGGTATATACTTTACAGTGTATATTTTGACTGGTATATACTTTACAGGTAATTATTTTGACTGGTATACACTTTACAGGTAATTATTGTGACTGGTATATACTTTACAGGTGTATAGTTTGACTGGTATATACTTTACAGGTGTATAGTTTGACTGGTATATACTTTACAGGTGTATATTGTGACTGGTATATACTTTACAGGTGTATAGTTTGACTGGTATATACTATACAGGTAATTATTTTGACTGGTATATACTTTACAGGTGTATAGTTTGACTGGTATATACTATACAGGTAATTATTTTGACTGGTATATACTTTACAGGTAATTATTGTGACTGGTATATACTTTACAGGTAATTATTGTGACTGTATATACTTTACAGGTGTATAGTTTGACTGGTATATACTATACAGGTAATTATTTTGACTGGTATATACTTTACAGGTGTATAGTTTGACTTGTATATACTTTACAGGTAATTATTTTGACTTGTATATACTTTACAGGTAATTATTTTGACTAGTATATACTTTACAGGTGTATAGTTTGACTGGTATATACTTTACAGGTGTATATTTTGACTGGTATATACTTTACAGGTGTATATTTTGACTGGTATATACTTTACAGGTGTATAGTTTGACTGGTATATACTTTACAGGTGTATATTTTGACTTGTATATACTTTACAGGTAATTATTTTGACTGGTATATACTTTACAGGTAATTATTGTGACTGGTATATACTTTACAGGTGTATAGTTTGACTGGTATATACTTTACAGGTGATTATTTTGACTGGTATATACTTTACAGGTGATTATTTTGACTGGTATATACTTTACAGGTGTATAGTTTGACTGGTATATACTTTACAGGTAATTATTTTGACTGGTATATACTTTACAGGTGTATATTTTGACTGGTATATACTTTACAGGTGTTTATTTTGACTGGTATATACTTTAAAGGTGTATATTTTGACTGGTATATACTTTACAGGTAATTATTTTGACTGGTATACACTTTACAGGTAATTATTTTGACTGGTATATACTACAGGTAATTATTGTGACTGGTATATACTTTACAGGTAATTATTTTGACTGGTATATACTTTACAGGTGTATAGTTTGACTGGTATATACTTTACAGGTAATTATTTTGACTGGTATATACTTTACAGGTGATTATTTTGACTGGTATATACTTTACAGGTGTATAGTTTGACTGGTATATACTTTACAGGTGTATATTTTGACTGGTATATACTTTACAGGTAATTATTTTGACTGGTATACACTTTACAGGTGTTTATTTTGACTGGTATATACTTTACAGGTGTATAGTTTGACTGGTATATACTTTACAGGTGTATAGTTTGACTGGTATATACTTTTACAGGTGATTATTTTGACTGGTATATACTCTACAGGTGTATATTTTGACTGGTATATACTTTATAGGTGTATAGTTTGACTGGTATATACTTTACAGGTGTATAGTTTGACTGGTATATACTTTACAGGTAATTATTTTGACTGGTATATACTTTACAGGTGTATAGTTTGACTGGTATATACTTTACAGGTAATTATTTTGACTGGTATATACTTTACAGGTAATTATTTTGACTGGTATATACTTTACAGGTGTACAGTTTGACTATATACTTTACAGGTAATTATTTTGACTGGTATATACTTTACAGGTGATTATTTTGACTGGTATATACTTTACAGGTGTATAGTTTGACTGGTATATACTTTACAGGTGTATATTTTGACTGGTATATATTTACAGGTAATTATTTTGACTGGTATATACTTTACAGGTGTATAGTTTGACTGGTATATACTTTACAGGTGTATATTTTGACTGGTATATACTTTACAGGTGTATAGTTTGACTGGTATATACTTTACAGGTGTATATTTTGACTGGTATATACTTTACAGGTGTATATTTTGACTGGTATATACTTTACAGGTGTATATTGTGACTGGTATATGACTGGTATATACTTTACAGGTGTATATTTTGACTGGTATATACTTTACAGGTGTATATTGTGACTGGTATATACTTTACAGGTGTATATTTTGACTAGTATATATATTTTGTATAATAATTGTAATTTGACCTGTACATCTTGGTTTACAGATATGGGATATTGATTGACCCCTTAAAGGTCATTCATTTGTTCCTGTCACAGCCCTACAGCTGGCCCAACATCTGTCTCGTCCTAGGTAGGTCAAATATAAATCATAAAATTAGTAGATGAAACTTGCTAGGGTCATTTTAGGCAGGTGAAATTGGGGTCATCAAAGTTGGCAAAACATGGGGGTAAACTTAAATAGATCAGACTGGACTCATTTTGTAATAATCTAAATACATCAAACAGTGGTCATCATAAATATGTCAATTTGTGGTAATCCTTTTTAAGTTGAACTGATGTGGTCATCTGAGGACAGTTACTTGAAGATGATCTTTAAACTCAGGTCTGTCACCTTTAGCACCTTAAATCTGAGTATGTGACATCATCTGTCTTAAACTCTAGTTTGGGACCATCATTGTCTTCATAGTCTATCTATCTTAGCATTGAAATACTTTCAGATGGCATTCATGGGCATATGAATGCTAACAGGATAAGGATAAGTTTAATGAGGCATACAGCACTTTATGTTGAATTTGCCCTTATCCTACTGGCATTCATATGCCCATGAATGGCAAATGAAATAATTTTAATGCTTATATTTATCATTTGCAATTTTTGTCTTATTATAAGGGTAGGAAACATTTACATTATTGCAACATTCCTGCCTGCACCATTACATTAGTTATTAATGAGCTGGTAATACACCACTTGCTTTGGTAAAGTTTCCTCATAGTTATGCCATACAATGGTAAATATATTCATAAGAAGTATGTTAGGTATACCGTCAAGTGGTGAGCCATATCCACACATGTACAGTATCTTTGGACTGCCTTGAAAAAAATCAAGTTATCAACACTCTAAAAAAAAGGCATGAAATGATTGTATATATGGAGAGTGGATGGATAGTCAGAAATACATGTATAATCATATGTTAACATGTTAGGGATGATATGAACAGAGACACTTAATTGTCTTGTGTATGTTGTATTCAATACAAAACAAAAAAACAAAAACATGTAATATTTAATGCTTTATTTCTTTAGGTGCTGGAGCTTTCATATTGGTAGCGTACTACACAGAACGTCTACTGGCAAAGGTAATCATATATATAGTGTGCAACTTGTGTCCTTAAGTGGTCTGTCAGGGTTACATGTCCTGATAACATTGTTTCAGTGTCTCCCTACAACCCCCCATAATACACTTGTTTACTTTTCTAACAGATAACCACATTCCAAGGTCAGATGTACATAAATAGCATGGTGTGTCCTTGACTACACCTCCTGTGTATATATTTCCGCTATTCAGCAGAAATGTGTTTGTTCTTCCTCCCGTATTAAGTCATCAAAATCACCCAGTTTAAAGTGTACTATATGACATTTTATCACTTTAGAAGAAATCTTTAAAATTTGAATAAATAATTTCCTATCCAACCATGATTTTAAATGTGTGGTAGTAGAAAATTAATTATTAGTCTTGATACAAGAGTTTGACATGGATGTAATGTCCTCAAGGATAGTCTTTTCTGGCCAATTTTGCTGAAGATAACCACGAGAATGCTAATACCATCTATCACTTCTTCTATGGATGTGATTCATATGTTAATGCTCACAATGAAAGGCTTCAGTTTTCCAATAATTCCAGAAGGCCTAAAATAGAGGTTATAAATAGTGCCTTATCCTTTTATCCAGTTGGTTTATAAAGATATGTTTTAAAGTCTGTAATGACTTGTATGTTACAACAGGTAAGAATGATCTTAACAACACAACTATGTTTTATTGGGAATGCTAAAATGAATTAGTTTGAGTGTACAACATGGTGTGTGTTACATGTGCATCAGAGAGCTTTATTTTGTATTTTTACAGGAGTATGTGTCAGAGAAGTTCGGGTTCCTTGTACACGCTATCAATTTAAGTTTGTTACTGATCATCCCAGCTGGTGTGATCCTGTATCTCCACCCATTCCCAGGTATGTACAAAATACAGACAATGGGAGGCTAATAGTAGACCCTGTGATGTAAATGTTAGACCATGGGAGGCTAATAGTAGACCTTGTGATGTGAATGTTAGACCATGGGAGGCTAATAGTAGACCTTGTGATGTGAATGTTAGACCATGGGAGGCTAATAGTAGACCTTGTGATGTGAATGTTAGACCATGGGAGGCTGATAGTAGACCTTGTGATGTGAATGTTAGACCATGGGAGGCTGATAGTAGACCTTGTGATGTGAATGTTAGACCATGGGAGGCTGATAGTAGACCTTGTGATGTGAATGTTAGACCATGGGAGGCTGATAGTAGACCTTGTGATGTGAATGTTAGACCATGGGAGGCTGTTAGTAGACCTTGTGATGTGAATGTTAGACCATGGGAGGCTAATAGTAGACCTTGTAATGTAAATGTTAGACCATGGAAGGTTAATAGATTCTGTAGAATGGTAAATTATTTGATGTCAATAGTAGACCATCTGATGTAAATGTTAGACCATGTGATGTCGATGTTAGATTATATGTTGTCACATAATATGTTAGATATAAATAGACCATTCCCAGATTTGGCTTTCACAGAAGTAGACCCTGAGACTTAGAGATTGAAATGGGATTTTTTTGTGTCAAATTTCGTAAAAAATTTAGACATCACAACAATACATCAATAGTATTTACATACATAAATTATTGATCAAAATCAACTTTGAAATTTAATTTTTGATATGTTTCTGGAGGGAAAGGGAGGAGACATAAATTTCAGCCTATTTCGCATTTCACCTGAAAATAAACATACTAACATAGCAGAACAGGTGAGAGGTATAATTACATGTAATTATTGTAATATTGTTTTGCAGCATTTTCCTGTGTAACATGTGGGGTATACACTGTGTCATTCCTCAAACTTGTGTCCTATGCCAGCGTCAATAAATGGTGCCGACAGAAGAAAGAGACTAAGAAAGTCCGACGGAGCAGGTCAATGTCAGAAAGTCCAAGTAAGTAGTCACTTAGTAACTGGCCTGTCTGTAGGGAACTTGTTAATGATCATGATCTGATACTGACTGTCTTTGGGTCGAGTTCAAAATGTGCAAAGAATGTGTTAGTTCATTTAACAATATGTCTCCTGGATTAGAATCCATGAGGAGTATAGATATAGTGTAAATTTGTGTTAACATAAATATATATAAACCTTGTACATCAATTACCGGTACCTTCTATAACCAACTCCTTCCTCCTCAACACTTCTCTTTATTTTCTTTCTCACCTAAGTTAGTTATGAACATATTTGATAAAAGTCCTGAAATACTAGTACACATACTGATCCTGTTTTAAATTAAGGTAGTTCACTAATAGTATTTTTCTTTATACAGAGAATGGTGTAAATGGACAAACAGCTAACATCGTTGTATCCTACCCAGATAACCTCACACACGGTGGTAAGTACACTCATGTCATTTCAAGTTGTAGATTTCAAAAATTGTATTTGAAAGTCTTTGACATCACAATATATGTTTAGTTTGAAGGTCACAGATATCAACTTGTTATTGTGCCATTGTAAGTGGTTAAGATGGTGAGTAGTGCAGTAATAACACATTTACCTTTCACGATGGTTACTAGGAAGCATGGGGTCACATGACCTACCACACAGGGTCTCTGGTGTCCTGCCCCTTGTACACTTCCATCTTAGCCAACAGAAGTAATTAATTAAAGTTTACATAATTTTTATTGTAAAATGAATTTAATTAAAGTTAATTAATTAATAAGTATAGTCAAGTTCAGTGTACATGTATAAAATTTGCCAGAAATACTTTCATTATTTTTTTCTATTGTTATTACAGATCTGTGGTACTTTATGGTGGCCCCTACTTTGTGTTACGAGTTAAACTTTCCTCGTTCTCTAAGGATAAGGAAACGTTTCCTCATCAAACGAATCGTGGAAATGGTAAGCATTCCATGAAATTATTAAATAAAAATACTTTCTGTATTTGTTCATAAATTCTTAATCACCTTGTCATGATTCTCTCTCTGATAGAAATGATAAATTCTAATTCGTAGTTCAATGCGTGAATGAGCACATCAAATAAAATCTATTCTTGTAAGTTGTTACGCTTATAATTCTTATGAAGAATCCTCCGATAATTTTACTGATTAAAACTTTTATGTCTTCTGTGTAATAAAATATATTAATGAACTATCAGAAATATGCAGTTTTATAACTAGACTTAATATACTCTTTATATTATTAGAAATCTGTTGAGCATTACAATTATTCTTATGGGTTACCTGGTATTCCAATATAGCTGCTCTTAGGCATATCTCAGCATGCTTTCTCGAGGAATGTTTATATTTGTATTTTTGAAACCTTTGAATGTTTTCAATTTGTATTCGCTTAATATTAAAGAATAGTTCTGTTTTACTTTCAGCTGTTTCTGTCTCAGCTGATGCTTGGTTTGATCCAACAGGTAATGCTACAGCAAAATTGATATTGGTAATCTTAACGTTAGGCTTTTTAAAAAAAGTAATTTGTTTTTGTATGTGTATATGGTATTACAAAAGTCTGGAAGAAACAGGATGTACTTTTCATTAAAATCGCGAGAGACACTGTTATAGTTTTCTCTAGCTTTAATGTTATTTTCTAGGTATGAGTTTTCACAATTTTACTGCATTGAAAGTAGCATAAGATAGAATACCCAGTATTTGGCCACCATGCACAATTTTGGCAGAGAAAAATACATCATAATTTCTGTCTCCTTCAATTGGCCAAAGTTAGTTTTTACCCCCCAGTATATTAGTAATGACCTTTTAATCTTGATACAGAATTATGTTTCTAACTATAGAGTTAAATACGGAGCTATTACCCCTATACATTACATCCCAATGTGACCCTTTGTTCTTACATCCCTATGTATACAAAGCTATAACCCTTTGTTTTTACAATCCAATATAATACATGTACAAAGTATTGTTTTTACCAACTTAAGAATTATTTCACTGTAGTGGAGATTCTTTGTCTCGCTCACAAGAAGGTTAAGATTGTATTGATGTTATGTACAGTATAGGACTTAAGTGTGTGCTTATCAGTATTACCTTTGTTTCAGTGGATTGTGCCGACTGTACAGAACTCAATGAGACCACTTCAAGATTTGGAGCTGTCTCGGGTTTTAGAAAGGCTGCTCAAACTTGCGGTATGTGAGCAAACTTTTGAAAAATTCACATACCTCAGCTTTAAACTTCTGTTTTCGTGTCAGACATCTTCCTTCTAATATCCTTGATTTCTTACAGTACATTTTACAAGATTTCATTGTAAAACAGATGACACATCAAGGGGGAAACAACAGTAACATTATAATTGCAAATAGGATTATAATAATTTTTTTTGTTTATCAATCCACAAGATACATATTAATTTTGTAGGTACATGTACTCAAAAATAGACAAAGGTTACACTGGTACTTTTATTTGGAGATACGTTTTCCCAAAAATTTAACAAGATTAGATGAGTATATTACTTTTATTTATAGGTACCTAACCATTTGATATGGTTGATATTTTTCTACTGGGGTTTTCATTCCTGTCTCAATGTATCAGCAGAGCTACTAAAATTTGGTGACCGTGAGTTTTACAAGGACTGGTGGTAAGTTCATTTAGTTTCTGTATAAAATGAAGGATGTTCAATAGGTCATCCAAGTGCTTCTCAAATCTCATATCTTAAGAATAACTGAATTTACATCTTTAACAATTATGCTAACATGTAACAAAACCTTCTGCAACATTACAAGTAGCAAAGCTATAGATATATCCAGGGTGTATTCTTGTACAATATTTAACTGGGTTTTGTATTACTTTTGGTTTACATCTATTTTACGTATGTCTGGTATTATTGAAGTCATCACAAAAAACATGTACAACATCGTGAAACTCACTACAACTTGTTTTATAAAAAAATCGGAAATCTTGATTGAATGTTTATTATTGATGTATAATGTATGTGTTACAGGAATGCAGAGTCTGTTACAGAATTCTGGCAGACCTGGAACATTCCAGTACACCGCTGGTGTGTCAGGTAAAATGTTACACCTCAAGTCAGCTTGTAAGCTTGATAGAAAATAAAAGAACTATAATATAAGGATGACTTGATAAAGTCAAATGTTACACTAGAAAAGAAATATTCCAGAGTTAGTTTAAATAGCTTGTATTTAGCGATAATCAAATGTCAAAGTATGATTTAATCTCAGTAATGCAGTAATTCAGTGTTAACCAAATTCCTGAATTTTGTCCAGCAAAAAAATCCTGTAAGAGGGGATAACTTTTGCACAATTATTGCAAATTTGGCAAAATCAATTAGAAATGAACTTTAAACTAAGTCTTCTGTCTAAACTGTGACTGCCAGACAGTTGTATATCTGTTTTTTTTTCTATTTGCTGTGCAGACATTTGTACAAGCCCCTGGTGAAGAGAGGATATTCCAAACAGCTGGCATCAGTCTTGGTATTTGCCATGTCTGCTTTTTTTCATGAGGTAAATATTAGAATTGAGTTAAAAGTGATTTTTAAAATGTTTTTCTGAAGAGTAATGTATTTTCAATTCCAATATCACTTCATCAGTACTTGTGATCTAATATAATTAATGATAAATGAAAATGTTTTGAAATTTTTAAACCTTATGTTGTATTTGTCAATTGAAAAAAAGACATGAATTATTGTATTATGTTAATACTATGTTGATATCTTCCCAACAGTACCTTGTAAGTGTGCCCCTCAGAATGTTCAGGGTCTGGGCTTTTCTTGCCATGTTGGGACAGGTAAGTCAGAAATCATTACTATACATATGTAAAAAAAATCTCTATTTAATTAAATAGTGAACTTCTACAACATCATACAGAAAATGGTGAAACTTTATAAAATTTTGATTTGGTTATGATGATTGAATATTAAAGACATACCAGACAGTATTACTTTACTGTAAAATCATATATTTTTGTGGGACTCAAATTTTGTGGTTTCGAAAATTATGTTTTTGTTGGCACTTAATTTTGTGGATAAACCATGCTAACAAAATCCAATAGTTCTATAATCCATGTCATTGTTTATCTGTTTATCATTTCATGGACATATAAATTTGTTGACGCAGTGTACTTTTAAAATCAACAAAATAAATCCACCATGCAAATTAATTATTTTACAGTAGCAACTTTTATAGTATTTTAGATCTTCTATATAGATATCAATCACTTAGCATTTTATAGAAGATGGGGATTATTAACATGGTATTGTGTTACATGTATGTCAGTATTGTCCCTATAATGTTCCTATCCAATTCAATGTCATTACTCTAGTGACTTTATTTCAGGACAGTAATCAATTGAAATATTGTACAAGTTTCTGTAGTTATCCAGCATCACAGCTAAGCTTTTACTACATAGTTTTAGGTACACAAAATAAAAACTTATATAAAGATTTGATATGAGACTACCTTAAATATGGGGTTATGTTTTCAGATTTGATAATCAATGACTTCAGTAATATATACTGGATGACACTAGTTTTAGTGATATAGGAGACATTTAATTTTTTTGCCAATTTCTAGGTCATTGTTTATTTTCCAGGTTCCTTTGGCGCAGTTTGTACAGAAATACATCCATGGAAAATATGCCAACATGGTGGTGTGGCTCTCCCTCATCCTCGGTCAACCTATTGCCATCTTCTGCTATGTCCATGATTATTATATGATCAACTTTGCCCCGTTGGCAAACCAGACAAACACAATGTAACTTTGTCATCCATTTTTATAAAGATGTTTTGATGTCAAAATACAAAGCAAATGATTTAATTATCTGTGTGTAAGTTGAAGCTGACTGTGTGTGATCTAATTACTGCTATACTTGTTAAGTGTGTGAGATAATTGTTACATAACTTTACATGTATGTTTAATGTATAAGATAACTGCTGATCTCATACTACAGTGTTTAGAGTTATCAGCATGGCATAGACATTGAAAACATCAAGTCACATGTAGATATTGAGTGGAACTCACTGATAGTTTGTAAGAACATTTTTGTGTGATTTTCTTGCCAAGAATGAACTAGTTCCTATTCTGTTGTATATAGTTGGATGATCACATTGAAACCCCCGCCCCCGCCCCCCCTCCCCCCCCCAAAAAAAAAAATTACAAAACTAAAACTAAAAATTATCTAATGCAGTCAATCTTGAATTAAGACTTGCTTAAAACAGCATGTACTTCCTGTAAACTGTGATCTTGGTTTAGGACTGACAACTTTGAATAGTTAACACCTGTACAGACAGGACACTGTTAACATATGTTGATTTTCATAGTTGGAGATCGTTAATTTCTACTATTGTATGCTTTTAACACAAAATTCATCAAAATGCAGTACGAAATACATGACAGAAATGTCACGTCTTTGATGGAAATTCTTCAGCTTAAAATAAATACAGCTTTAAGCTTAAAACAATATGGAATGTTTCCCTGTGGCTGACTTCACTGGTAAACCATTAGACCAAAGAACATTCTACTAGTCATCCTAAAATCATGTCATGAACTTAGAGGATAGATATGTGTATCATTTCAGATTGATGATTTCAAAAATCATTACTGAAAATTTACAGGAGTGAACATTGTCCCTCTGTACCTTGTAATAACTGCTTAGTGTATAAGTACTCTGTAATGTTGCACAAAACAATGCAAAAGACCAAATATCACAAAAGAGAAGGAAAATAAAGATAAATGGAAAAATATCATAAAGAGAAGGTAGTAAAAATTTTATTCAAATGTAAAAACATTGCAAAAAAGTTGAGTTTCATTGAAGTCAGGAAATGTAGGATTTATGAAATAGAAACCATCTTTTGGTAACAAAATTTATCTAAAGGAATTTTTAAACTATTGATCAGCAATTTGGCCTTAAACATAATAAGTTATCTCCTCCCAAAATGTCTTGCGATCACAATCAAGGACAGGAGGAAGTGATACGATAATCAAGTGCTCAGGTATATCAACAGATGACTTAAGTCTCTACTTTCATTGTTTAATTATTTTTGTATGTATTTTAAAAATGCATGCTGTATGTAATATTATAGACTATATAAAATTATTTGTTGTAATTTACAATTTACAATGTAATTCAGTTTTCAGATTTTTTCTATCTACATGTGTGTAATTTTGTTCTATGTTTTTGCTGGTGTTTGTACCAGAAATCCTGGGACGTACTGCTGTAAACTGTGCTATTACCTGTTAGAGGGTGGTCAACACGTTAGTGTGCCACTTCCCAAATATCAAGTTTGCCACTTCCCAAATATCAATCAATGGACTGCAAAAGTTGGTTGAATACACATTGTATAGTTAACATTTTGTTTTGTAGAGTTTAAATATTTAAAAAAGAAAATGTAGATAAAAAGAGTAAGCAGAGTCAATACCATATTGTTGTACATGTAGTTTGTGTTATATCAGAAGAACAGTACCATATTGTTGTACATGTAGTTTGTGTTATATCAGAAGAACAGTACCATATTGTTGTACATGTAGTTTGTGTTATATCATAAGAACAGTACCATATTGTTGTACATGTAGTTTGTGTTATATCATAAGACCAGTACCATATTGTTGTACATGTAGTTTGTGTTATATCAGAAGAACAGTACCATATTGTTGTACATGTAGTTTGTGTTATATCATAAGAAGTACCATATTGTTGAATTCTTGTACATGTTATACAGTCAGATTGGTACCATATTGTTGAATTCTTGTACATGTTATACAGTCAGATTGGTACCATATTGTTGACTACATGTTGCATTTGGTATGGAGGTTATTGGTTTTCATAAAGGCTGCTACTTTTAGATGAAACTTTTCACAACCTTGCAAAAATTTCAAAATTATACAGGAAAACTTGTGAAAATTCCATTGGCATAATCATATTTAGAGAGTTTATTTAATACTTATGATCATGACAATAACTTGCTTAGTATAGAGTAACTTTGAACAAATGTCATCATTACCTGGTTATCAAACTTGAGTTGATGATTTTTTGTTTCGCTAATAATTATCCTATGATATAATAATTAGACATAGCCATGCCTACTTAGAACTTGACATGTATAAATACTTGATGCTCATTTGTTGATATAAATATCTGTGATATGAATGTCTTACTCATAACATCTACCAGTTCTTATAATTTTGTTTGTCAGTAAACATTTGTAGATAATGAAGATAATTTGAGCGATATCTATTGTAATATAAATGTACTTAAAACCTGACAATATTACTGGTTCAGTTTGGAGTTGACACAGAGCTAGTCTCTATCATAATATATTTCTACATTCCCTTTTACTATTTGCTGTAGGAAGTTGTAATTAGTATGAAGTGTTGTAATATTATCTGCATTATACTTGAGGTTTTATAAAACCCTGGTATTCATTGTATAGATATCAATTCAGCTTCAACTGTACATACCAATGTATACATTATAAGAACAAGCTGAGAAATTGTGGTACAAAGGTGCTATTTTTATAGTTGTAATGCTATTCTACTCAAATTTTGTTTTGAAAAAGTAAAATTATTTTGTCGCTTGATACATAAATGGATTCGCAAATACTGTTTGGTATTTCGTACACAACACGTGGCTAGAGCAGGCTTCTGTTAGCTGTGTGGTGATATGGATCATTTCTTTTCAATAAAGTGATATCTGCTAAACCAGTCTACAGGTGTGGTTATTTTAATGTCAATTGAACTGTTGGTCACTTACAACTGCTAGAGGTACAATTTTGAATGGTGTTTCATCTTTTTATGAAACAAGAGGGCCATGGCCCTTAATGGTCATCTGACAATCATTGGATAGATAGACCACATAATTTAATGATGGTGGTCTAGCTGCTGTAATGAATTCAAATTTTGAACATCCCTAAAAAGGATCCAGAAACTCGTAAATGGTAGGTTTCGTTGGTGAAAAATCGTTGTGAAATCATGTTGCATATCTTATGGTGTGAATGAAAGTAGAGAAGTAGTTAAGACTATTTGTTCAATATGTGGAATGTCGGATTTTGGACCAAAAAAAAAAAAAAAATGATCAGGACAATCTCGGGATCACTTCATGCACGTTTAATATCACACTATCACTACCTAATAATGTTTGACCAAATTTTGTTGAAACCCAGTAATTAAGGAGTAGCATTTCAAAGCAAATTATTGCCTAACTTTCCCATTTGGGGCCCCATCCCTGGGTCTTTAGGGATAGAATCAACCTTCTGAATTCAAGAATGAATTGCCCACCTCTAATGATGTTTCAGACCAAATTGAAATGAAATCCATTCAAGCATTAAAAGAGACTAGTGACGGGTCACTAAGGGTGGAATCAACTTCCTGAATGTAAGAAATGATAACCCACCTGTAATGTTTCAGGTCAAATTTGCTTAAAGTCTACCCAGGCATAAGAGGGCACAATTACTGACAACACACGAAAGCAATAGGTCATCTCGAGTCTGTGGGTCAGATGACCTAACAATATAAATGATCGGTTATGTAATAGTAATCCAAAAATATCCATAACAAGCTCTAATGTTCAAGGTCAGGAATCAATTAGCATCTTAGTTTATAGGTTTTGACAAAAAACCAATTGCATACAAACCAAATGTTTTCAACCCTAATTCAATAGGAGGAAGTGGAGTTACATCATTTTACAGTACAACTGTAGTTTCACATCAGCCTGCACATCTGTAGCATAAAGTTTTTGTAAAAAGATATTTTCTGGACAGGTTTATGACATATTCATACCCTAGTAAATCAAAGTTATACACCTGATTATATTTTCACGGTCATTGTCTAAGTTTAAATGTCACACTTGACCACTTTCAAAAATTGAATCTCATGTACAAGATATCTAATAAATCCTTTGACATATTTACTTTATATTCATACAACTGTTCAACACCTGATTAGATATTGGTGGTCATCGGTCAATGTTAAAAAGGTAAACTTTCAAGACCTGGCTAGGATTATACGTCAGTTCAAACTTTGGTTCAAGATTATCATTTCACCAAGATTATTAACTAGAGTTTAACCAAACTTGTTGTCCAGGTCAGTAGGAGACCAGTGTGCCATAAAAAGAGAGAACACTATGGGGATGTTTGAATATTTCAGTGACTTTACCTTTACTTAAATTTCATCTTTTAAAATTCATCCTTTTAAAGTCAATGAGTAAGAAATAATAATGAACAAAATTTTGCTTCAATGAATATTGTACACCATCCACATATCACTAATGTTTATTATTAGCATGTTGTCTCCACGATGTAAATGATATATACACCGTTACACACCACAAAACCAGGAAAAAGTGGAAATCAGAAAAAGTCAGAAACAAAATGATACAAGAATACAAAAATTCATATTTATTTTGTAATATCAAAATATTGCAACAAATGGAGATCCAATTGATTCATTTATAAAGTACAAAATGTCCACTAGTTCATATGAATCACCATCACTTTTACAGCACTACAAAGTTCACAACAGTAAATCATTTGGTCCACAAAATACAACAGCAGTGTGTAATGATATTCTAGTACATAACGGAGGCCTGGGACCATAGTGTTTTAAATAGTATATTGTAGTACGTAACTACGGTCCCTAGTGTGGATTCAACAGTATATTCTAACATGTAACAGAGACCTAGGTCCTTAGTTTGTAGTAAACAATATATTCTAGCATGTAAGAGACCTGGGTCCCTAGTGTGTATTAAACATTACATTCTAGTATGGGACAGGACAATACATTCTAGTATGTAACAGAAATCTGGGTCACTTGTGTGTAAGAAGGAATATAGAATGTATAGCTGTATTGCAGAGTAGCTTAGGGGAATCTGTTTCAAGCATTTGTATCGGTCATCAGAGTATTCAACAGAATAACATTAATTTCAGGAAATGACAATGCAAACTAGGTTTCCTTAGTAGAAAAGAGATTTGTGTGTGCTAATATAAATAGTAAAGTATGTCTGTCCCTGAAAACCCATCACTGTGCTAGGACACTCATCACAATATGTTACAGTGACACCTATATACAATAATGTATTATGTTAAATGTCCCTGCTGCCTTTCACTGTCACTTTTCAGTGTTCTGATGATAAAACAACTGTCATCACAAAATCACAATATCATCGTCTACATCTTGATCATCAGAAACTTTGACTTTTTTGGGAGTGCCTGTGTCGGTCAGTTCATCTTCGGCCTTTCTCTTTCTACTGACCACTTGCTTGTTAACTATTTGTTCATCCTCGGGTTCATCCACTACCATCAGGTCCTCGTCATCACTTACATCTGTAGGTTAACATCAAAATATTTCAAATTATGTCAAAGGGAAAACGGTTTACTCACATAAATTAACAAACAATATTTATACATAACCTTGTCCACTGAAATACCGCAGTAAATAGTGGAGGTAAAACCTGTGAAATAACTTAATAAATCAATATATAATAATCGATCAGTTCTACCTTCATCAGAAAGTTATCTAAATTATACCGGAAAACTATGAGAATCGTGTGCTAATATTTTACCTCCAGTTTGCCTCTATAATACAGTAATATTCCACAAATTCTTATTAAGATAAAGTTAAGAGTATCCCAACAAATACCACCGGGTGGGAAAATACACACATGTCCCATGCCAAAGAAATATTCAATATTTGTTATATCAAAAAGAATACAAGTATGACAATACTAAAAGATATAAATGATGGAGCATCAACATCTGAATTCAGCAGTTTTATTGCTGGTTTACCTGTTTCAACTAGCTAGGCTAGCCATCATCAGAACCACAGTAGAGAGCAAAGGTTAAAACTACGGCTTTGCCGTAATGCCACAACAATTGTCTGTTTGACAGATACTTCATCGCTTTTATCATTTTTATTTTCACCTGATGTGATGGGGCTCTATTGAATAGTTAGGTATCCATCTGTGATTTTAATCTATGACCGATGACAACCAGGACCTTGGTTCTCTTCCACTCCATTAGGAGTTCCAATTTCATTAAATATGGAAATGGTAATACATGTAATGTAGTAGGTTGAAAAGACAAAAACAGCAGGATATGTTTTAATGATAAATTAAAGCATAGCAACTTATAAAAGAAATTGCTGGAAAACTGAAGAAAATATTTGGATAAGGAATAAAATTCTGGAAAGACCAATAAGTAGCAACATTTTAAAATATTGCTGAATGAAAAAGTCTTGAGAACACAATTAGATATTGTGGTTTTCAATCTTACCAATCTCTAGAAACTAGTTGAACAAAGGGCAATAACATTTCAAAAATTGTAAAATTACATTGCTAGTAAGAAAATCATTTCATGTATTGGTTTTCAAATCCTACCAAAATTAAGATCAATTTGTGAAAAAGTGAAATCCTAAAAAAGCAGAGGGCAATAAATCCTTTAAAAATAGTTGAAACAAAATGCTGTGTAGGAAAATAACACTACATGTTATTGTGATTTAAGCCTTTCAAGTTTGAAAGAAATCAATTAGAAACTAAGAGGGATGATCTTCCAACACAATTAACATTACGAAAACAACAAGGAAGAGTAACTCTTTCAAATAAAGTCAAATCCAATGGCTTCTCAGGAAACACAACTTCATGTCAAGGTGATTAAGCTTATAAAAAGTTTTAAAGAAATAAGAGGAGATCTCCACACAAAATTCACATTATGAAAACAATGAAGGGGAGTAACTCTTCCAAATACAGTCTAATCAAACTGCTTTTCAGGAGGTCATGGTAATGAATTCTCCCAAACTTCAAAAAGATGGTTTGAAAACTGTAGGAGATCTCCAGACAAATAAAAGTTAATGACCAACTGACAGACTGACGGACGCAAGGACGATGCCATACCATTATCCATCATTTCAAAACTTCTGTACAAAAAGGCAACAATACATTTATTTGTCCCAACAGGATAATGTGAACACTTTACCATTGGTCTTTGACTGGCTTTCCTCTTTGTTCTCGCTTTTCTCCTCTTTCGCTTCCTCCTCTTTGGCCTGTAGTTCAGACATATCTCCCACAACTTCAAACTCTTTGTCTTCCTCTAATTTCTCCCTACATCAAAATGTTTTCACATGAAATTATGTCTAACTTCTTAAAACAAAAGATCAAAAGACATTGCTGTTTTACTTGAAACAATAGATTAAAATTTCTCTAAGTCTACATCACATACATATTCTCTTCACTATTGACAACAATAACACATGACAGGTCTCTACTTTGGTGGAGTTTTCACTGTTTATTACTGTATCTTCTCAGTTAGTCTAATCTAGTAAGTACCCCACAAAAAGAGTTACATCAACAGCTATTACCAGGAAAACTACCTCAGAAATACTTCCACTTTTATGCTAGGATAATCGATTGTTCATGTCCCTAAACCCGGTATCTACCTGTGGGCTACGTTGAGAACGAGGCTGTAGTTCTGTAAGAAGTCATCACACTTTAACCGGCAGCCATTGTTTATCCCAAACTCACTCAAAATCTTGTCAGCATTTTCTGTGGAGAAGTGTACAAAGTGTCTATGTCAAATAGTTTGTAGTACTTTCAGCAAAAATCAACCAGAATTTTTGTCAATGGTATCTCAAACGAATTATACAATTCCAGAATTTTAAGGTATTACACTAATTAATTGATGTTACAGAATGATTTTTCACTTTTTCAATATTTGATTTAACTGAAAACATTTTCCATATTAACTTTGCCCTTAAAATGGTTAATTGAGACTGGTATCAAAAATATAACCTTGTCACATTATACACTACTTTCTGATAATCTCCAATGAGTGATTACAGACTAACCTTCCGTTTCTCCCTCTTCACTCGATATCAGAATTGTTCCTAACAAAAGAACAAAAACAAATAAACATGAAGGAATCAATTTTTACATCAATTTGTACCTTATATTGATTAAAAAGTATATATTAATGTTGAACATCTTGAGAATCAATTGTAAATTAATTCTTATATCATGGACACAGGACAGAGAGACACTCACCTTTACCATCATCAATCTCCACATCTGGAGCTACCATACCTAAGGCCACCTTTAATATCTGAAACAAAACAACACCTGTAATCAGATCTATCACAACAATAAATGGCTGCCAAACAACAGCAAAAATGTCTCCTAACCAATTATTTAAACAGTATTTATGGTGCACATAAATTTCTAGTATTGACATCAGGTAAAACCAATGGTGAAAACGTTTATCTTCTGAAGTCAAGACATTATATTACAATTTAGTTGTGTAGAACATTTCAGTTGGAGAGTGTTACCTGTGGTCTATAAATGTGATTTCTCTATAGTTAAATACCTGTTTACCTTAAATTGCTGCACTATGTTGTCTATAACAATTTACCTTATCCTCTAGAGTCCTCACAGTGACTTTGTCTGTATTGCACACCACTGTGGCCTCAGGTTTGGCCACACATACATAACACTTGGGATTGGGCTTGTCTAGAGTACATGGTACAAGTAACTTCTTCCTGGGGTTAGGCTGTCTGTTCAGGTAAACCTGAAAGGAAAATAAATTGAAACAGTGAAATGCTAAGTTAAACAATTACTTGAAAATGTTTGTATTTTCATAAACTTTGTGCTGTTCTTCATCTCCCCATACACAACTTTACATTTATCTGTATCATTTCACACTCACAACAGTTTTATACTTCTCTGTGTATTTACCGATATTTTGCTTTACATTTCTCTATATCCCCCATATTCACATTTTAACATTTCTCTCTATCTCCCCATACATGGTTTTATATCTCTATACATCCTCCTATACTCACAGTTTTACATTTCTCTATATCCCCCATATTCACATTTTTCTCTATCTCCCCATACTTGGTTTTATATCTCTATACATCCTCCTATACTCACTGTTTTACATTTCTCTACATCCACTTATACTCACTGTTTTACATTTCTCTATATCCCCCTTGAGAATCTTGAGTCCCTCCATCACAATTAAGCCGGCTATTATAGCATTTGTTGTGGCAATTGCAGGAATGATGTTGCCAGCCATAGCTATAGAAAACATCAAAAATAATTTTTTTTTTTTATAAAACCCTGTAATTTCTTACATTAATAAATAGAATATATGGTTAATTCTTAAAAAAAGCTGTATTTTTGTGAGGGTGAAGAAAGACAAAAGTGGCAAGATCCTGGCTAACCACTTTTGTCTTTCTGTCCCAAGCAAAAATACAGCTGGAAATATAGTTCCACACATCAATGGATATAAAACAATTTCATAAATCTTCTAAATAATTTGTTTGATACAAGAAATAAAATTGCTTATTTAAACAGGTTTTTCTATTTCTAAAAGAAATATCTAAGCAAATCAGGAAGTAATTCTATCAAAGTAATGCACATGCTAAAATACAGCTGTTTTCTGTCACTGCCGAATACAGCAAAAATATATGTGGCAGGTATATTCCAACAATTGCAGCACAGTTACAGGATAAATTACAATATCAAGACCTAAATCAAGCAATTATCAGATGTTTAAAGAGAACAGTACTTTCTACTAAGTTTACAATTCTAACAAATATGTTATTCGATGGAAACCATAACAAACATTGTACTAAAATGATGATAACAATTTTTTTTTTTTTCATTTACAAGTCATAGCTGAATTCAAACAACTCATTGAATTATTAACTTAGCATCTTTAGATCAAACATCCTTATTCAGACAAATTTATAGTAATAAGAGAACCTTTCTTATAAAGTATACTGATGACCTTTTAATTCCTTAAATAAATGGCTATACTCACATTTTATATCAAATCTCGTCTTCTGAGCAATACTGAATATGTAGGCCCTGATGTTGGCTGTACAGGTGACAAAGTCCATAGCTAGCATGTCATCCTAAATAAAGACAATAAGAAATAAGCAGTTACCAGTCTGAACCTAATTACACTAGTTTTAAAAACATAGAAATCACTTGATGTTCTAAATATTTGACAAGATTGAGTCTTGCTTATTTAACAAACCCAACCTTAACCAATTAAAGGCCTGTAAAAATTACTAAAAAGAAAGCCCCTTTCCCCTAATTAGTTTGTACTACGATAAGTCACAGATAAACAAGCCATTTCTCTAAGTTTGACACTTTCATAATTATTTAACTTATTCTTGACATATAGATGCCTACCGGAAGCTGTTTTGCACTATAGCAAACATGGATACAATCCTAACCCTGTTACATCCTATAATTATACCATGTTGCTTGGTCTTTCTGACTCTATAGATTTAGCAAATCATGATCAGATGGGAGCCTGCTCAAAATGTACTATGTCTAAAAATGTCATTCTTTTTGCTTTTACTTAAACAATTCCTTTTACTTTCATTTCTTGAGAGGTGCCTGATGGATTTTTTTTTTCAAATTTAATATGTAGATTCCTTTTTCCTAGTAGTGCCATCTCAATTTTGATAACGATCAGAAAAAACAAAAAGGCTGGAAGACAGGTCATTGCTATAAGCAAAATTGAATCCTGCTCACCTATGCTTCTGTCTAAATTTTGTCAAAATCTCATTATTTCTACTAAAGAAAGATTTTATAAGATTTACATCTATCGGTCTAGTGGGCCCCACCCCTTTGCCTTAAGAAGAGGGTGTGTCAGCTCCTTTATTTATACAAAATTTAATCTTATCTACAGATCAAACTTGGACAAAATTCTGTCATTCCTACAAACAGAAGAAGAATGATGAAGACTTTGCTCAATACTCCCTATTGCATGTCTCTCCTCAGGCCCCTGAAGCCCCATGATACCTCCTACACAGAACTTGTTCCCTTTCTACCAAAAATGCTTCTGACTAAAGCTGGTAAAAATCTGGTCTGTTGTTTATGACATAAAACTATTTATAGGGAAACAATGTTGAACAGATAATGGACATTGTGCAATGCAATATGCTCACTTAAAAATTGTTTTCAGATGGCCATCTGGGATTTTGATGATGAAATATTGCAGAAGTGTTATAGAGAGATCAGTTTCAAATTTCATATGAAGATTTCCTTGGGTCATTTATTTTACATTATTTAATATTGGATTAATCAGGAAAGCAAATTGGCCAACAGGTGACCATCTTGGATAATAACAACTAAAGTCTTTTCTCCTTTTTTCTCGAGAATTATTGGATGGACTCTTTCTAAATTTAATATAATTAAGATTGATATGAGGAAAGATGAGAAAATGGGAACAGATCAAACTTATAAGGATCCCTTGGGATCACTTGTTACCTTATCCCAGACAAGCATGCCCCCTTCGCCTTGTTTGGCCAAATCTTCCTTCAGACCATTGAGACAGTTTGAGAAGACAGAGCAGCATTCCTTTATAGTCCACAGCCTCTGGTCCCGTATACCCGCCTCTCCTGTACCCGAGTCTATTAAACAGATACTAACACTGTGTATACAAGTAAAACATGAATATCACAGCATCTGGCCCCAGATACCCCACCCCAACCCTGTCTTGTACCCAAGTCTGTCAAAATGAGATACCCAAGTGAAAAAAAAAAATATCACCCATTTAAAGTCCTGGATAATTTCTTCTCCTTCCCTACATCTGAACCCTCATTCTAGTCAGGATCTGTGGTTTATGTACTCATAATTACTTATATAGGATACATGTTTCAGCCTCCATGTCTTTGATATTGTCAATCCTTTGTCTGTAAGTTCTCTTCAATAATCAGAATTTTTTATGATCAATATTCTATAATATAGCTATCCTGTAATCTCTTGACTGCCATCGAGATCCTGTAATCTCTTGACTGCCATTGATATATTTTAATCTTTCAACTAAATTTACCAATTAAACAACATATGCAATAGGATTTTGTTCCCTAGTTGAGGATACTTGAAAAGAATTTTGTCACAAAATATTGGGATCTTCAGTTTTCATGACAGAAATAATTTGTAGTCAACATACCTGTGTCAGGTAAATTTTCCCAGTCCAGAGGAATTGGGGCTTTCCGCTTTTTCCACAGTGTCTCCATTGATAATAAATATTTAACATCATCTCGAAATAGCTAGAACAAACAAAAATGCAACAGATGTAATATGAGTAAGTGATTCATGGGATCTAAAAAGAATCCAGAGAGCAAGATAACCTGGACCTTAACACAGAGAATAAAATACTACGGTCTAATATTACTGGGCACACATTCAATTCAAGTTGGATGTAATTGGTGGGATGATAAATCTCAAACCTTGTTGAAAAGCTTTTGTGGATCATAGCCTGATTCCATGGCCCAGGTACGTGTAGATTTTCTCTCCACAGCTCCAACAGCGTCAGAATTGGATTTCTCTTGTAAAGCACTTTCTCCAGCATCACCTGAATTTAAAAATTACCAACAATTAAATTATCAAAAGGATTCAAAGACAAGGCATCTGTGATACAGGTGAATAATGATCAACTCAGGTCTGGTTCAGTTGGTAATTGAAATGTGCAATGACTGTATGACAAGTAGATCTTGGAGTTGATCATACATAGATATGTCATCAAACAAACCTCTGCTTTACGACTAGCTTTTAGACTTATGATAGAAAATTTGGAAACAAGGACCCTGCTATGAAAGTTCATGGGTTTCATAAACACACCTGCCAACTCTGGGTCCTCTGTGTCAGGGGAGACATCCTGATCGGGGTCCTCCTCGCCAAACAGCTGACTGCCAATTACAAAACTTGTTAGGATAACAATTGTTCATTTATAAGAATTCTGGTGCAACTGAGAAGCAATAGGCTATTATGCATAATTCTGCTATTTAACATATGTGTAATGTTAATTTAGTGGAATTTAAATTGATCAAATAAATATTCAACCCATTAGATAGAGTTTGACCCTATTATGGAACAGGAAAGTGAAGCACCAGCTTTGTGCTTGGAAACAAGTGAATAGAACCCAAATAAAGAGCCTTACTTGAATAAATGTTTCGCCCAAACAATACAGTGAATCGGTTCGGAGGGAGTGTTACGGATAGTGCACCCTGGGAATGTTTTTTGTCTGGGTTTGGGCTGGCATTCATAACACTCTGTCAGACTCTGGAATTGGAGACAAAATATGATTTTATAAAAATATTTAATTAATACTATTAATAACTTAAAATGTTACATAAACTTACATATAGTTAACACTTACAGACAAATATACGTAGTGAGAAGGATGAAACCTTACTAGGATTTGTATGTGGGCCACATCACTATTAATTACAGAGGTATTCCCAGTACCTTGGAGACAACACCCTTTAATTAAACCAAAGAAAGGATTTGCAGGTTTCAAAATTGATTTACAAAAAATTCAGTTAAGAAAACACTTGAATACAACATAATTCAATTTTCGTTTCCTCTTGCCCCTCGAGAACCTACATCTTTCCCTGCTAAATATCAAACCATCCATTTGCACAACACTTTGTTCCTTTCACCTAATAAGGGTATACCCCAAATATGGTAAAAAGTCCTGGACTTTACAGAAGAGAGAAGGATTTCTTTCCTTCCACTCGTTAATGCTCTTGAACAAAAGCTCAAAGATCCTTTAATCAAAGACAAGTAAAGGTGTTTTGAATATTTACTATAACATCTAATTCCTATGTACAGTCCCAGTCCTATCGCAAATGCAAGTAAAAATTGTTTGTTTGAATGTCAAACTTTCATGTTTTCTGTATCTACTGACCTTTTTGATGACAGTGACCTGACCCAAATAGCCTGCTGTTCCACTCTCCACTAGGGGGATGTCGGCTGCCAGACACATGCGGTTTACATGGTTACGGGCAGCTGCAAAAGAAACACATAATCATTTAAATGGCAAACTAACAAGCAATATAATCAGAAAGCATTATACCATAGCAAATAAAGTTCATTTTACAATACGTACAAGGTACGTAGGTTCTATTTCTGGACTAGTAAGTCCTATTATATGGTAAGAAGGTCCCATTACAGGACTCATAAGTCCTATTACTGGGCCAGAAGTCCCTATTACAGGGTAAGAATGTCCAATCACTGGACTAGAAGGTCCTATTTCAGAGTGAAGGTCCCATTGCTGGACTAGAAGGTCCTATTACCGGGTAGGAAGGTCCCATCACTGGACTAGTAGGTCCTATGACAGGGTAAGAATATCCCATTACTAGTTTCACCTTCAAATTGCTAGATGTATGTAATTCACAAAAGTTTGAATATAGATAACAAAATATGATGAACAATTTATAACTTGAAAAGGGAGACTTTTAAACGAACAATGTGAGGTTATACAATGCACATTAATGTACTGTCCCATATCAGTGATGTTTTATACAGATTAATCAGGTTGTCCAGCACTTCTTGACAAAAAATTAGGGCTAATTTTAGGGCTAAAATCACAAAAATTTAGGGCAAATTTAGGAATTTTGTAACTAGAATAAGGAGTATGAAAGCATTAAACTGACTTACCTTTGCAAATTTGACAAAATAGAAACTAACATACAATGCCTTAATTGCAGGAAAGGTGTCTTCCAGGGTTTCAGTGTCCCAGCTGTGGTTGGCTGTGACCTTAAGAATCACACCTCTGTCACAACCAATAACAATCTGGGTACATAGATCCACTGGTCAACTGCCTTTCATTGTATACCCTGAATTAGAACTACAGACTACATTAAAACACATTTTAAGTATGAATTTAATGAAAACATTTTCAGTAAATTGTAAGAAATATAAAAAAAAAGTAGGAACTGAAGTGAAAAATTAGGGCTTTTTTAGTAATTCCCTTTGAATTTTTCATTTTTTTAGGAATTTTAGCAAAACTGAAAAAAAAGTAGGATTTTTTAGGAATTTAAGGGGGGCTGGACAGCCTGATTAATCAATCCAGTCACCAAAAAATCAATCTAGTCTTCAAAACAACTGACTTGGCCACCAAACAATTCAATCTCCACAACAATTCTCAAAACAATTGATTCAGCCTTCAGAACAAATGTTTCAGTCCCCAGAGTTTGTTACGTAACTGTACAATAAACTTACCTCTGTTATCTAAAGCATTCATGACTATGTCAAACTTTCTGAAGAAGTTGGTTCCATATTCGGTGCTGTAAAAGATGAAATGCATAAAACCTGTTACACAAGATCTATTTCTTTTTACAATGCTATTATCATTAGTCAAGTTAAACAGTATGTATAATAGTGCTATACAGAATCTGACCAACTGCAGTGTCTGAACCAAACGAGTGTCAACAGATTGTCAAGGACTTTGTTGTAATGCCAGACAAATTTCTGGGGCCAATTTGACTGATGACCGTACAATGACTTTAACTTTTGTGTTGGTTAACTTCTTGTCCAATAAAAACCAACTTAACCTCATAATCTCGTAACACATTATCTACTTATGCTTTTGAGACAATACAGAGGGATATCAGAAGAACAGACTTAGGATATTAGGTGAGTTATCTCCCTTATTTCTGCCTTTGTATTTACTGGTCTGTCCGGGGCAATACACCCAGGTGTGCTCTTCTTGTATTACACATCTACCTGTGCAATACAACATGTGACATGTCCCTTACAAACTAATGTCATTACCTGATACAATGTATACACACATGTATACAAATAGTTAATTACAGCGACTGCTGAAATTTTGTTTAAATTATCTATGGAAATCTTGGTCCAAGGACAGGATATTTCACCCTCGAGGTCACAAAATGTGGTAAAACTCTTGGCAGAGCTGAAAGTTTTACGATATTTTGCGACCTCCTACACCCCAATATATGAAAGAGTCTTATCGTATTTACTAGTGACTTGATGATACATACCTGGTAATACTGTCATGGTAAGACACAATGTTGGTGTCAGGATTGAAGGCTAAAGCACTATTCTTGGCCACCTTTGGAAACAACAAAATCATGAATGCAATTCATATATTTCTTATATATAACTTCAATTTCTCAAATTTCTGTTTAAACTTTATATACTTTAAATACTTTTTTTTTTTTTTTTTAAAGTGATATATGTACTGTGTACTGAAAATGTGATAGTATTCATGGCTACTGGATGATCATTGCTGAGCCAAAACCTAGCACTGAGACAGCTTGACAGCAGATAAAAATATCATACCTTAAAGTGATCTGTAGAAGTTTATTAAATCATAAGTAACAAAGCCAATATGCTGACAGAGGCGATGCTTTGAGATAAACATGTAATGTAGTACATATTACATATTCAGTAGGTAAATATGTTCTAAGTCAAATATTGAACATCCTAAAGAGTGTGTATGAACTTAACAGCAAAAGCAGTCTGTTATTTATCAATTTTCTACTGACAATTCATGTATTCATAATTGAGCTCTATATACATTTAAAATATATTATGTATGTTTAAATTAAACTTCAACCAGCTATTTCTAAAAATCAACCTTCTCTCTGAAATCTAAGCAAGAAAAATGAAAACTAATATATGTCAGTTTATATTGACCGTTGGATTCTATGTTATACTTTGATAACCTCATCAGTAAGCTCACAACTGACCTACCTGGGACTTTGATTTACCAACATGCTCTTTCCTAAACAAGAATTGTCTGTTGAGATTACTGACGTCAATAGTGTCCAGATCAATCTGAAAACCAAAACATAATACTGATTACAGATAAACACCTACACCTTGAAATGGTCCAGTTCAATTCATTAATATGAACACCAAATGGAATTCTCAAATGGCAAGAAAGCAAAAGTTTTGGTAGTTTCCTTCCTTTCCATGCACATGTTTTTTTTCGGTGGTAAAAAAAAAAAATAAAAATGGTCAAAGTGTTCCTGTGAAGAAACAGGGAGTATACCTTAAACAACGATGACAAATATAGTCTTGATACTGTATACAGATGAATCTTGTCAACTTACTGACTACTAATCTGAAGGTGGGGTTTACAGCTTTGAAGTGCGTTACTTAGTATGACAATGAGTTAAATATCAAGAAGCAGAAAAATGGCCATTCATGATATAACAGGGAACATGTATACAATATATAGATAGAAAATTGAAAATTGACTAATTTCTTATCAAGATCCATAACTGAGAGAGTGATAAAATAAAGACTATTCATATTTTGGTTAGTCTGATCAGACTATATCTGATGTGGTAGTACTTTAGATAGATATATATCCTTACAGAATTTTGATAATTATACAAAATTTGGACAGAGCTGTAGTAAAAGAGTTTTAATAATCATAATTAAGTATTCTGAAAGTTCAAGTCAAGAGAAACCTACTTAGATTATGAAACATTCTTTTGTTGGTCTTGTAGTGTTTATCAAACAGTTTATCAGGGTATGAGTCACTGAACAAGTGGCCTAGTGTTGATTTATGAAAATTCATAAAATCACTGATATATCTGATGAAGTTTGGAACTATATTTACGTGCAGAGCAATTACTTTGGCATCCGTCATCAGGCAAAATTCAGCATAATGTTAATGTCAGGTAAACACAGATAGAACAATAAAACTGTTTAAGTTTCAAAGGTCTGATTTTCAATCAATGTTGTAGTAATCGGTAATGCATAATAATGATTCCATTATGGAGTAGAAACACAAAAACGGCTTGCTATTTTTGTCTTTCTTCACATCGCTAAAATACAGCTTATATTTTGAGACACTGACAATGCATTCTTTATTTTTGTTGTAAACAGCAGTGATAGAAAATATCTGTATTTTAGCACATGTGTTAATTCCATAGAATTACTTTCTAAATTTACTTTAAAACGATGTTAAAAATGACTGTTGAAATAAGCAATTTGATGTTTTAATGAACAAATTTATTTCCAAAATTTCATTAAATTTGCTGTCATATCTGTTGACATTTGGAACTATATCTCTGTACAGGGCAATTATTTTGGCAAACTCCAACAGGTAAAACTCAGCATTATGTCAATGTCAGGTAATATGAACAAAGATTGAACAACAAAACTGTTCGGAGTTTTTTGTGGTCTGATTTTCAATCAACGGTGAAGGATCAAATCAAGAACACATGGTCAGTGTCTTAAAATATAAGCTGCATTTTGTCTCACAACAGAAAGACAAAAGTGGCTCGCAAGAAGCTCACAACTTTTGTCCTCTCCAACATACAGTTTATATTTTAAGAAACTGCCCATGTATTCTCTATATACAAGCCACACATACACGCTCTTTTCCATAAGGTTTCAATGGGTTCTCCATAATGAAATCATTATCATACATTACCGTTCAGTTTACTATCAAGTTTGAGTTTTGTAGTGATATCATCATTTAATTTGCTGCATTCAGAGGGAGGATTCTCTGTAATGAGACAGCACGTAGGAGTTGGTGAGCATCCTTCAAAATCAAAAAATGCTCACGACTTGTGGTCTTTCCCTTGGAGGAAAGGTGTGGTATCCCATTAAGTGTAATTTTTACTATTTCCCTAACCGCAACGGTTGTATTAACTTAAGCTGGTCTATAGAGCATTGCTGCTATCACAAACCGATAGGTAACCTTATTTGGTTGATAACCATTTCATGCATGACTGTCAACGAAGATTTGCCGTGCCAATGCACGGCTACTTCTTTACCAGTTCAATGTTTTTGAATCCTGTGAGGACAAGGTTTTTCAGAAGTTCGCAACCAATACCACCGGCTCCAACAACCAATAGCTTGCATTCGTTAACTCGCTGTTGAAGTTCCGGAGACAAAACGTGTGGCATAGCTGCCGCCATTTTATCAGTTTTTTGAAAATGGATCTTGGTCTCATAAACGCTCAACTAACGAGTAATATAGGATCTTTTTGGGCGATGTTTTCCGGATATTTGTTCACAGTAACGGAAAAACAGTAACAATCGCAACAGTGCACAAAGGCCTTAAACAACGATTATCAACAAAGGAAAAAAATGTCCACATACCGACATGTCAATAGAATCATAATACAAAGGCATATCTTAAAATTTCAACGTGTTTCGTTTCACTGACAGCAACTGCTTCACTTTCCGAATAAAAAATAAGGCAACATTGCATTCTCAAAATAGCAAGATAAACGCACCAAGCTTCATTTAAAAAGAAACGGATTCGGCACTTAACATTAGACCATACTGATGACAATAAAAAAAATGGTATCAACCTGCATCACTCACAAAAATACAAACCTTGGTTACAATATATTGTAATAGCAGAGACGTAATGTGTTATATATGTCTCTGGTAATAGTCATTACCCATCGGACAACTTGAATCTGCATATCCATATAGAAATAACGTTATCGAGAATAATCTGTCATGGTGATTTAATAGCAAAAGTCAAACTCTTCTTGCAAAGTCTTCCGATACCGTTGGGAAATTAGTTTGTTAGACTCTTTTGTGAAAAGATATCTGTTTTTTTTCCAGGGTAAATGATGCTTATTCTTCTCTTCCATTTTTCAGTTTAAGCGACATTACTCCCACTTGGGCACTGATTCACATGAAATAGATTAACATATACAGTCTAACCTGTCATAACGGCCACCTTAGTTAAACGGCCACCTGCTTATAACGGCCGTTTTCAGACCCTCCCAATCGTTTTTGCTCATGAATGATTCCTAATTTAATAGCCACCTGTCTAACGCGGCCAGCGGCCACTCTTTTCGCCCCCAAACTCGCGATCGAACCTCTCTATAAAGGCCACTTCATAATTTCCCAACAGCGGCCGTTTAATACAGGTTAGACTGTACTATTATAATGAAACGTTACGGGGCAACTCTATTAAAGAATAATGTCTCTGTGTAAAAGCAAACGGTCAGATTAAGTATACAACACGAATTCTGCTCTCGTCATTTGATACCATCAAATAATGTTTAAAAACTTTTACAATACAGTTTGTAAAACTTTTCAAGTGAAAAATGCACGATGGAAAACGTAGGACTTCGATTCATGTACAAATAATTTGATTTCTTTTATATTTATCTCAAAAATGATTATTTATTTCCCCAGAGAAACGTTATATTTGCTTGTTGCAAATAATGCCATTGATCAGTGATTTCCGAAAACTTGTGTGATGTTACATTGGCACTACTTGGTAGACATGAATCTTACGGGCTTCTTGGGTATCATATGACTTTAAGAATGCATTATAACAACAACAACAGCCGCAGTAATGTGTACTTGTCTTGGATAAAACTGACGCTGTATGTATTTATAAGATTATAAACACACATACTTTGCCATCTCTCCGACGGTTTAATTATTTATTTTTCCCAACATTGTAGTTAGCTCATAAAATTAGACAATTTAGTTTTAGAGACTGAATATTACATCTCCGTTCAAGTATCTCGATTCTCTTGCCATTCCATAAACAATCTATCTCACACAAGTTCTACCCATGGTCTCCCCCATTTCCCACACTCTCAGAGTTTCTTCAGGACGTGCAAAATGCTGTTTACTATATCTTCTTCCCACTGTATCCCTACTACCTTAAAGCGCTGTGACCCAAATTTTCTCCCATACGTTTTACTTTAAGTTCATTCTGGGTATCACATTAATTCGCCCACAAGCGCCACCTTCTTTTCCACACTTTCTCCCACATGATCCACCCACTGTCTTCCTCCCATACCCTTTGCCAACTATTTTCCTCTCATACCCCTTACCCACTGTCTTCCTCTCATACCCTTTGCCAACTATCTTCCTCTCATACCCCTTACCCACTGTCTTCCTCTCATACACTTTACCCACTATCTTCCTCCCATACCCTTTGCCAACTATCTTCCTCCCATACCCTTTACCCACTATCTTCCTCCTATACTCTTTACCCACTATCTTCCTCCCATACCCTTTACCCACGATCTTCCTCTCATACCCTTTACCCACTATCTTCCTCCCATACCCTTTACCCACTATCTTCCTCCTGTACTCTTTACCCACTATCTTCCCCTCATACCCTTTACCCACCATCTTCTTCCCATGTCCTTTACCCACTATCTTCCTCTCAGACCCTTTACCTACGATCTTCCTCTCAGACCCTTTACCCACGATCTTCCTCTCATACACTTTACCCACCATCTTCCTCTCATACCCTTTACCCACTATGTTCCTCTCATACCCCTTACCCACTATCTTCCTCTCATACCCTTTTCCCACTATCTTCTTCTTGTACCCTTTACCGATGTCTTTCTCAGACATCTTTACCTGCTGCCTCTCTTCCATTAACTTCTCCGATTATCTTTCACTTATATGCTTCCCTTGCTATCTTTCCATTACTGGCTTTACTTACCATCTTTCTTCCCATACCCTTAAACCAACTGTTTCCTGTGGTATACCCACTCTCTCCCACAGTCATCTACCAACCATCATTCCCTCACTCGATCTATCTTGTGTCTGTTAATACACTTTCTCAATGACACTCTTCCAGCTAACTCCCATTGCCATTTTCCCACGTTCTACCAACTTCCTCCCCATCCTTCAAACACTCCTGTTTTGCCACTATATATACCCCCCATTATCAACTATACTCAATGTTTGAGTGGCATAAATAGGTATGGCCCATAGTCAATAGTTTCATGTCTCTTACCTATAGAATCAGTATGCATTTGTAATCAAGAATAAAGTTTGTATCAGGTTTGTTGAATTTTGTTTTCACATCCTTATGAAAGAATACAAAACAAACTTTTTTAATCATTTGTTCTTTTAATTTTAATATTCAACAAAAATAAAATGTAGAATAAGAATTCAAATAAGATCATATTGAGAAACATGCCAGATAAAGAAAATCATTAACACAGTACTGGTCACAATTATCTGTTGTCCATCTATGACGTATCATCTTTCCAGGGCGAAGAGAATTTACAAGTCATTTGAATATGATGCATCATTTATCCCAGATGCTCTAACACAGAATACCAGATCACTTCAATGAGAAGGAGACTTGAAGTTCACACCCAGGATGTTTTTTCCCTGCAAAAAAAAGACAGGAATTAATATTGCAATACAATATTGCATGCAATGTGGAAATATTCAAGCAGATGTTCAATATATATTGCATACATATAAAAACATTTTAAGACATGTTGCTTTGCATCAATTGAAACTAACACCTTACCATTTTAAACATGCCTGTTAGTCCCTCTGAGGTCATCCCTGAAACCTTCTTGGCCTGTAAAAGAAATAACCACATACCAGCCACTTAATAGAACACACTGCACATCTTCTATAGACAGATGTCATAACATTAAGCAATCACATACACAGAGGTGGGGAACTTATATTGATGTCACTTAGTGTTTTACAATCATATCTTACATGACTCATGATCACAAAAGATCAAGATAATTTCAACACATGCATATTTCTTATCAATAAACATTTCTCTCCAGATGTAAGATTTTATATTTATATCCGATATCAAGTACGAGTGATTGTTTTGAAGTAATTATAAGGCAGTACAGGTTTGGAGGTTGTCACTTGACTTGTAAGAGTAAGTCTTGTGTTTAACAGAGATCTGATTTACAGTAAAACTCGTGCCACTCATATAGATCCATCAGAATTGTACTTGTTCTATATGTACATATAATAAACTCACACTTCTGGCACACTCCCCAAAGGTAACCAAATTGTCAATTCTGTTGTCAAGGAACTCCCAGGTGTCCTGTAAATTAGCTGATTTGTCCTGTATCATGTAGATCTCTGTTGACTTGTAAACACCTGCCAGACTCACACGCTTGGTGTACCAGTTAAACTAAAAATACATATCATATGTTAATATTTATACAGGGCAAAGTAAGACTCCCATGCTTGGGGTTTAAATCAAACTATATAATATAAATGCCAAGGGCACTTAATGAGTCTGTGCCTGATGGATTGCAATGAAAGAAGTGGCACATCAGTAGAGAACGGCTGAAAACAATGTTAGCAAGAGTCGCTCATTCTGATCTCCCAGAGTTACTGCCCTTCATTTCACTCAGTCAGTACAGATGGTATAGCAGTAAGATTGACAGCCGATGGGTGCAGAGAATGTTGAATTCCTTAATATTCCTGTTTACAATGAGGAATTTTTTTCCACAACACTTTGAAATGTAAAGCACAGATTGGCTATGTGGTGTCATACGACCAAGTCTCGGTGCATAAAAACTGATATGGTAAATCAGAGGTCCTGATTAAAACAAAGGGCAGTAACTCTGGAAGATCAGGATGGGGATAGGGCAAATTTAAGAAAAAAAGTACGCTTTGGAAACTGAATGAAATTTGAAAGGTCAGACAAAGAGAAGTAACTTGATCATTTCTTATGTCCAAGATGACTCTCCTTGTCTGTCACCTGCTTGATAAAACATGGCATTGTCTTATCTCATATAAAACTTAAATTAAAACATGAAACACAAAATGAAATAATTTAAAAAAACATTCAATTGCATTCAGGGGTGAAGATTTGTACTGTAAGAATTTCTGTGAGGATATTGTTTGATTAAGTTTAACATCTTGCCAGGATGACATTAATAGATGTGCAGCATCTAAAAATTTATATCATATGTTAGCATCATTTTAGGGCAAAGCCAGACTCATATGCTTGGTGTACTAGTTAAACTAGCAATATATCAAAGAATCCAGTTACATCAGTGATATGTCTATCTAAGCATGGAACTCTTATTGAGAAACAAAAGACATGATCCACCTCTATTAACATTTTATTTGGTGATCAAATTCTGTATATAACTCACATCATGTGATCTGTCTCCAGCGTAGTACCAAATGTCATCTGTGAGTTCAAGCAAATTGGACCAGGCATAAGGGACGTTTTCTGGCAGGGCCTGCATTGCCATCGCCTGTAAAGACACATATAAGTCTTACACTTAAATTTTACGATCACTTTTATTTAATACATCCAAATTTCATTATTTTATATCGAACCAGAAAAATTATAATTTTTGCCATGTAATATTTTTGCCCTAATCAAAGAGCAAGAACTAAAATGATATGGTGTCAATCGTTTCTGGCTATGACTGTCACAGTAACAGCAGATCAAAATTATCCCAGGATACAGCAGACCCACCTGGTGCCAGTTGTCCAGGTAAGGGATCACCATCCTCAGCCTGGTCTCCACAGCATTGGTGATAAACACTCGAGTAGGAGGCTTCCTGACACAAATAATAACCAATCATCAGATGAGGGAGGGTTATCACAACTAAATTATAATCAATATGAGGCTGTACGGACCTGTGTTACTTATGTGTTTATCATCTCAGGGTCCAATTCACTATATATCGTTAATATCATTCTGTACAATCATGGATCTTTTGTTACTGTAAAATGACCATATCTAACTTCACATAAGCTTCACATTAAGACTTGCTAATTTATTTGGATCTCAATGTGGCCTTGGAAATAAGTCAATGTCACTCATTTCAACAAAATAATGATAGCCCTTTGCTTTGTCATGCTATGTAGCCAAATACCACCAATAAAGCTCCTTTCCTATTTGAAATAAATCCTGAAAGGTTTTAATAGATTCGCGTTTTCAAATTAAGTTTTGACATTTTAACAAATTTAACTCCTGTGACTTTGAATGCAGGTCAAGGTCATTCATTTGAACAACGTTGATGGCCTTTCATTCCAGAATAATACTGAATATATAAGGTATGACCTATAGTCTCTTGATTAAAAGCTTTAATACAACTGACCAACATGGTCTTCAAAGTAGGTTTAAATCATTCATCGAGAAAGAGATTTGTTAGCTCTTCATTCCAGATTGCTCCTAACAAAACATAACCCTAGGCCTCTTGGTCATCCAGAAGTAGATGTAATATAATGTACTTATCTAATTCTACCTTTAGTCTCTAACATTACCAACTACATTTAACTGACATTCCATACTTACGGCTCCCCCTCGACCTGATTCTCCACCTCCTTTTTCAGTTTGGCTGCCAATTCCTTGTTACAGTTCTGGTAGAAGAAAGAAGCCAAGTGTGCTCCGCCCCTGGGGAACATTCCGTGGGCTACTGAGGGCAGACCCTCTGCTGCTGCACCTAGTACAGAAAACAGACATTCTCAAGAGACAAAGAAAACAACAGGGAAAAAAATTATTGTTAAGCTTTTTTTCCATATCCTGATCAAACATGTGTGTGACATTGTTGAAATATCAAATAAAACATTGTTCAAATGAAGTATTTGGAAACAGTTAAAACACTGGTACCTCTCAGGGATCATAAGACCAGAGATTTGTACCTGGTACTTACCCGCTGCCAGTGCTGTCGTTGACCAGCCATGCTCAGGTACAAAAGCCATGGAAGCAGTTAGTATTCTGTTTTTGATATCAGCTTCACTCTCACTCTCTTCCTGTGGACCTTCATGATTGTTCTCTAAAGTTGTGTTGAATGGTTCCCTGTAACATACGTGACACATTCCAGGAATATATCTACAACTTACTAACCTCTAAGAGCTAAACCAGATTATCTTTGCACATTTGTAACTGTACCAAAACCCTACAATTACTAGGATCAGATTCATCAAGTGTTCATATCATAGTACCAATGGCTTACTCTTTTTACATCTTCAAGCACTCAACAGATCAAGTCCTTATCTGATCATTTAACTTGTTTCCAGGATTTCACTTTAAACAGACCAAACAATCACTTTGGTAACCCTATGTTGTATATGAAACAGTGTATGGTGTTAACTTTGAAGAACATGCGATATTCAATCTCTTTAATTTCTAACAATGCACAGATACAAGATAATTAATCTAGGACATACTACTGTGTGGTTCTAATGACATCTGGAGTGCAGTCATATCTCTTGAGACCTTATACACATCTGAATTATCATCATTAAGACAGATGAGCTTACTCATTTTCCTTATCTTCAGCTTGAGGTTGTCCATCTGTCCGACTTGAGAATTGGCCCTCCGTGTTACTACCTGATGTACCATGTGTGGACAGGAAGCGAGAGTTTACCACTTTCAGTCGACGGAACACTGGAACATCATCAGGGAATAATAAACATGGGTAACTAGTATAGCACAACAGGTACAGACACTGGAAATATTACAATAATTTGAAGATCTATCTTCCTGCTCATCCCATTGGTGGTAGGTGCTGTAAATTAATTTGTAAATCATTCATTTTTGTGAGGTTTTGTTTTCATTGGTTTTGATCCATGAATATTTATGTCCACAAACTACTGTTGAAATTAGTATGCCTTGGGGTAAGTAGATTTATTAAGCTATTTATCCACAAAATCAGGCCCCAGTTGCTTGGTTAGAATTAACCAGGGGTTAGAAAAAATTTGAAAATATGAAACAAACAAAATGGGAGGATTCTCTGATATTTCTCAGCTATAGGCTTGTTGATACAGGTCAGGATATTTTTTGAGAATCAATTTTGCTTTAAATATGTAATTTCAGTGATAACAAATAAAATTTTTCATGAACGACTGGTTACCAAAAAAACCTGGAAAAGTTTAAAAAGTTATGACAAAAGATATGACAAGCCACTACTCCTAACCTGTCAACACCTGGGTTTCAATAGCTTAATGGAAACTGTAGGGAGGTTTCATTGTGATCATATCATAACCTCATTTGGATTTCACATGGTCCATGCCCATTATAGTGTACAAATGTCTGAATAGCTTGAAGTGCAGCTATCCTGATTTACATTTTTTAAATGTACCTATCAGTAAATTTAAGCTACTGGTATAAGTAATTCATATCTTTGCGAGATTTAGCAAGAAAATTACAACTTTAAGATGAGTATGCATTATGGAATCTCTTATAAAATTAAAGCAAATTTCAGATAAACTTTAGTCACCACATAATAGAGAACGTCATATATTGACAAGTTTTATAGACAAAATCAAGGAGGACAAAGTTCAATGGAATCAACAATTTTGTTGTGTTATTTTCAAATCATAATGTAACGTTATTGTCCATATGACTCACAATGCATTTCTGTTAGACAGAGCAGTCAATGACAAATGCATCGAAGGTTTAATACATTAGAGACATATCCAAACATTATTACATGGGCAGATTCACAGAATAACAGGCTGATTATTTCATAAATGCATATTGCGAGTGTTGATGACATTGACCACATCCATCTATAATACCTGAACAATTTCATCATTCTTAATCTATCTAGTGTGTTGAAATTACATGTTTATTCAGATATTGCTATTATCTTCTCTTCATTTTATAAAAACTATGCTTTTTGAAATTTGGAGTACTTCCCAGTGGGATCTCGTCATACACTATCATCTAATTTAACAGTTAGATCATTTTCCTTCTTTTGTCCTCATTCCTCTGTTTTGCTATTAATTATATGAAATTTGGAAATTTCTCTCTGCCATAGTAATCTTTAACTGCCAAATCCAAGATGGCCACATGTTGTCCATTATTTTCTGGACAGTCCAAACATCAGCAGGGCACAGCTAGGAATTATGAGGAACCTACACATGAAACTTGAGAAAGACCTATCCAGTGTTTCCCAAGAAATAGCAATAACAAACATTCATAATCCAAAATCCAACATACCACCTCTCAGCCATTTTGTTTTCTGGCCAGTTTCAAAATCAGAAAGGTAAACTTAGAGACTATGAGGAACCTGATTATGAAATTTGAGAAACATCAATCCAGTACTTCTCAAGCAATAGTCATGGCAAACTTTCACTGTCAAAATCCAAGATGGCTGCCTTTCAGCCACTTTGATTTTTTTTGTTCAGTTCCCAAATTTGGACAATGCACAAATGGGACAAAAGGGAATGTAACCTTCAGATGAAATTTGAAAAAAAAACCATGTGCATCCTGTACTTCTCCTGCCATAGTGATATCAAACTATTACTGTCAAATTCCAATTGCAAAGCTAATGACCAAAACAAACTTCCACATGAAATCTGAAACTGATCCATCCCTCCGATACCAGTGGGCTATGAAAATGACCAAAGAATTCATAATTTGGCTCAAAGGTTACTTAAGAATTTTCAACCCTTATACATAATGTTGTTTTCTAAAAACTGAAAATTTCTAACTCTGGACTTTGTAACTATGACCTATAGTCTGGTAACCTTATAAACATAACCATAAGGATAATGACAGTTAACTTGTCATAATGGTTGTTCTGACAATTATTACACACTTTTCGTAACAATTACTTTCTCTCAGAAAATAGCAAAGTTTGAAGGAAAAATTACAACAGTTACTATTATTAATACTACTTAAACTGAAATAGCGTTGAAGGCTGTAAATGTCTCGCAGGCAAAACAACTGTGTCCATTGATTTGACTGTACTGTATTTTATTCTAAATTGGTATTGAAGGGTAATATTCACTTCTGTATTTTGTATAATCATTCAGTTGTAAACAACAAATAATCAAATTAGAATCAGACAATGATTTTATTAATGAGTCTTTCCTTCCTGGAACAGGAGTCATTACACAACATCATATATAGGTAGATCAAATGATTAAACTGCATGGCTGTATGGCAACTCAGTGTTACAGAAGATATCAAATGTAATAGTGATGTTACAGAAGACAAAATCTTCATCAGTGGTGATGTTACAAAGACAACACCTTCATCAGTGGTGGTGTTTTAAGAAGACAACATCTTCATCATTGGTGATGTAACAGAAAACAACACCTTCATCAGTGGTGATGTTACAGAAGCCAACACCTTCATCAGTGGTGATGTTACAGAAAACATCTTCATCAGTGGTGATGTTACAAAGACAACACCTTCATCAGTGGTGATGTTACAGAAGACAACACCTTCATCAGTGGTTGAGCTTCAGAAGACAACATTTTCATTAGTGGTGATGTTACAGAAGACAACACCTTCATCAGTGGTGATGTTACAGGAGACAACACCTTCATCAGTGGTGATATAACAGAAGACAATGCCTTGATTTGTTGTGATGTTACAGAAAACAACACCTTAATCAGTGGTAATGTCACACAAATGACCTGATTTTTCCGATATATATTTGTGTTAGACTTTATACCTTTATAATGTACATTACCAAGGGACATCCAATATCTGTATTATATACATGTACATATGTATATTATCAAGGGGAGTTATGCCTCATGTGGATGATCCAGCTTCTAGCTCTTGAAGGTAAAAATTTTATCACAGTAGAAAAAAATCAAGATAGAAATACAGTGAAGTCCTTGTTTTCATCATAATAACAGTAACCTTGTGTTTCAGACACAAAATACTGACATGTCACCATAACTAATGACTATAGATATTAAAAACTTCACTTCAAAGGGCATGACAGTAACTAGCTTTAAACACCTAAAGCATTACAAACACCATATAAACAATGATACAATCAAATTTTAAAAAAAAAATTCAACATTACGAAATGAAAATCTACTATCAGTACTGTAAACATTGTATGATCCTTGAAGGCTGAAATTTCAAAATTGTGAAGAGGATGTTATAGAACACAAACACAAATTTGTGACAAATAGAAAAGAGGGTGGTTTGAAGAACAATGACACTTAAATCTGTTTGTAAAGTAACCCTGATATTGTTTAAGATTTCAGAGTGTTGAAATTAAAATTAAAATTTAAAAAAGAAATGGCGTTGGTGAACATGAAGTTTTATGACAAATCAGAAATGATTTCTAAACAAGATTCTTGTACCACTGACAACTCATTAAATTTCAAAGGGCTTATTTTTTTTAACTGGAAAGATCTTCCATTAATCATCTTAATTTCTAATCCCATTTTAAACTATACAAAGATTAAAAAAAAATCCTGAATGATGTTTACCATGAGTACCTACACAAAACCTATAAGTATTTGACTTTTACGGTAATATACAAACTTATACTAATTGGATGCTGAGTTTTATTCCAGTCAGTGATCTGAATGATTGATTCAGGTTTCCTAATTCATTAATATAGAAATGGTTTTCATAATCTGAAGTGAAGTCTTCAGACTTACATTGAGAATGTGATTTTATCACTTTGATAAGGAAGTGATATCTGTTACTGTAAAGGTGTAATTGCTAACCTAGTGGCTGATCAATTTCATCATGAAATATATAATTTACTCAATATTAAATGAAAAATCTTTATATAGTGACAACAATACATTACAAGTGCGTAGGTGGTTCATTTACATGTATGAGGCAATGTCAGGGTTTTATACTCTACAAATCTTTCATTACTGTGCATGTTCAGTACATGTTTTTAACTTCATATTTATAAGCTGTAGAGCTAATCAATGTATTTCGACTTAAGTATTTTTATTATTACTTTTTTTGATCAAAATGAATTTGAAAAAAGGTAAAAATTGCCAGTAGAATCATTGGTCAGTTTTTGTATGTCTAGATTGTTCAGGATTTAGCATCATGTTTTGCAGCTTTCAGCTGGAAATCAGCTAGCTCTACAATCCTACTGAGGAGACTATCAATCAAGTCAAAAGTATTGAGTGCAGACTCTACAATCTGAATCTGCTGACTGCGTGGAACCTTAGGCATGGGCATCCCCGCCACACTGATGTCGACACCGAGCTCCATTCCTTTCTCCACTGTCGCTTTCCCTTCTCTGAAGTTCTGCAACTCTAATTTATAATGACTTTTAGAAAAATCTAGGGCCAGTCTCAAAGGACCAAAGAAGTCTTTCTCTATGTCTTCATAATAGGACCATATCCCTGTAACATTGACCGATATTGGATCCCGGAGAATTAGGTATCGAATCAGGTTCAGGGTAGGAATGACTCGATCTGATGACTCCAGTAGATCAGACTCCGCTCCTTCCTCAAGTTGGGACACAAACTTTAACATTCGTTTTAGATTTAGACCCAGGAATGTAGTGTCTGGGATTTCCTGTTTCAATGTAGTGTCTATTTGGTCCTTCACCAGCTGAATGCTGTACCCAATCACCCCGGCATGAGAACATGTGTTGAAAATCATCTCATATATCTGAACACGAGCTTGCAGTGTAAACATTTTAATGTAGATAGAAAAAATCTGAACTGCTGTTCCTCGAATCTCTTTCACAGGACAGCGGATCATGACAGTTATGAGACAATTCAAGGTCTTGGTATAGTTAGGATTATCCAGGTCCTCCATGGTGAATGTTGCTGGTGTGATTCCTCGGGTAAGGACCTCCAGAAGTCGTACACCCTTACTGACAATCAACGATTCCTGTCTTTGAAACAGCAGTAACACAAACTGTAAATTAAACTCCAGAAGATATTTATGCGTGTAAATGGCTGGGAAGCGTTCCTGTCCAAGCCCCTCGACCAACACCAGATAGGACAGACAGGCCAGACTAGGAAGGGGAATCAAACCTTCATCCTTACACTCTGCCCAATTATTAACAAAATCAGAATTTTCCTCATTATCATCATCCTCCTTTTTTTTCACACTTTTTTTCATATTCAGTTTTGATAGTTGTATATCTTCCAGACAGTCTGTAATTGTTTTTAGCAGGTTGGGACATAATTCACAGAGAAGGTTCATGGTTTTTTCGATACACATTCGAGCGTATCCTTTAGCTTTCCTCTCTTGCTGCTTCTCACAGAAAGCCAGATCCAAAAAGACCAGAGGATGGTTCAGTATCAGAAGCAGATTTCTACGTAACATTGCTATCTGATGTTTGCCTTTCTCTCTGTCTGCAGTTGTGTTATTTAGGGATACTTCCGACACAAAAGGTTCAAGAAACGCAAGAAAGCTTAGTAAGACATCTGTGATTCGCTGGACCTCAGGGTCCAGTTCTAGTAGTTTGTTTTCCTCCCCCTCCAACTCATGGTCTGTTGGCTCAGACAGACTTTTGATGTGGGCATGTATTGTGGACAAGGCGATGTCCAATGAGTGGTATCTTTTTGACGGCAGCTTCAGCAGGGTCTGTTGTATTCCATCTAAAAGAGCTTTCCACTTGATGTCATCATTGAAGGTGTCTGTTTGCTCCAACAATGCTAACAACAGTTCTTTAGCATTGCCAGTTCTAATCAAATAGTTCAGACATCTCTGGCAAGACTCAAAGAACACTGTATACTTTTCGAAATTTTCTGCTGTCAGGTGCTTGGTTAGTTGTGTAGCAACTTCCCAGTATATAGATTGGTCTGACAATTTCTCCTCAAGGATGAGAGTTTTCAAACCTTTAGAGTCATAGAACTTGAGACTTTCTTTGATGAGACGCAGTTTTCCTTCGGCAGCTTTAGCCTGATCGTCGACACTAGCAGGGCTATCTGTGAGTCCATCACTCTCAGCCATTTTGTTTTTCTGAACTGTTCCAATCAGTATAGTGTCCTCCTCAAAATATTTTCACACTGCAAGAAAAAAATGAAAGAACCTTGCTGGGTGTAATATTTACATTTAAGCATATATTGTATGTATTAAGACAAAAAGAATTAATATTTTTTTACCATAGGTACACGTGTGTATTACAATAGCAAAAGAGCCTGGGCACTGTCTATACAAACTACCAGTTTTTAATAACAGGAATGAAGTGTCTCTTAAAATTTCATTTGTGCGAAATCAAAACAATTGTATTCTCATTACTTTAGAATATTCAAGCAGGATAAGAAATATAAAGATACATATGTATCTTATTTGATGTGCCCAAAAAAATTATGTTCTCTTCTAAATAAGCTCATACAGTCATATGCATCTCAGCAAGTTTTTTTCATTTCTTCTATAACTGTGTAGTAAGACAAATGAAAACAGCTTATGAGACTTAAAGCAATCATCAAAAAATGAATCATGAAATCTATGTGAAGTGAAATTGTCTACTCAAGGTAATGAAGATATGGCTCGCTTGCATCGTATTGCTGGATATGTTGGTTGGTCAAAATTTTCACAATTCTAATTTAGAACAAGAAAAGAAAATTTCAACAAATAAAATTTTGTGATCTGAATATAAAAGGATATATAGCTTTCATGAATCCTGCTTCAATTTCAAATATTTGTTTGTTGATTTAAAGAAATTTAAAAGTCACAAATAGCCTTAGATAAATGGCAGCTTTTAAGTCACCTAAATGGTATTACCAAACATGACAACAGCATTTTAATGGCAATTTTTATTGCAGAAGAAATTTGAAGATCTTATATTTTCATGAATAAAATTTCCCAGGCATGTTAATGCCTTGCAAAATAGTGATATAAATGATAAAAATAGTTGATTTTTTTTTAAAATAATCAATGACAACATAGGTAGAAACTTTTGGAAAAAGTTGTCTCTTTTTCAGTTATATCTAATTATTCAATATCAAGTCGTAAACCCAGGTACGGGTGGATTATTAACTTCTTAAGCAGCAACATTTTCAGCGTATTTCAGGAGTTCAACTTTATCCAAAGGTAACATCTACCTTTGAGATATACAGATCTAATTTCCATTCAAGTTCAATTTATAAACTGTATTTCATATATTAAATGGTGACCCCTAAAGGTATTACAATGTATAATAATGAGGAACTAAATCTTTGTTTCAATGACATGATAGTCAACATGAAATATGAATTGATGATGATGAAGTGCTAAGCAAAGGAAAAAGAAAGTGAAGCAAAATCTAGAAATTTTTTCAAGAGTAGTACAACATTTCTCCTGTTGAAATGGTATTTCAATGTTTCAGATGCCTTCAGTGAAAAAAACAATTATTTGGTTGTTAATACAATTGAGAGATCCCATGTGGGTCCTGGTGCCCATCATGATTTTTTTTAATTGGATCTTTTCCTTACTGGGCTTTTAATTCATTGTAATACTTAATTTGAGTAAGACACAACCAGTATGATGTGCACCTCTCAAGCAAACTGATGATAAAATCTGTCCAAATCCAAGATGGCCACCTGTCAGCTATTATTGTTTACCTTATCAGTCCACAATTAAAGATGTAACAGGTATTTACAACTTGCCAAGGGAAGTTTATGTCAAATTTGTAAAAAAAAAAAAATTAGTCTAGTACTTTGATTATACTTTTCAGAAATGACAAAAGCAAAAAATACCTTAAAAATTCAAGATGGCCTCCAGCGACCAATTTTCACTCTTAATTATCAGCCCTTTGAGCGATCATAGGCAATGCACAACTTGCATTGGGACTTAGTTGGGGTGACCTAAATACGCAATTTATAATTGATGAAACCTTTATTTCTCAAGGATATACAATGACAATGTTTAATAGTCAAAACCCAAGAAAGTTTCCTTTTGGCCACTTTGTCTTATAATTTAGTCAAAAAGGACAATGTACAACTAATTAAGAACCAAGAAAATCCATCCAGTAATCCTCTACAAGGGAAAATGCACCATTAAAGACAAAAAGGACCCTGCATAGGCAATTTTAGAATGATCCTCCAGTGCTTTTTAAGAAATAACGAAAACAAACTCTTAACAGTGAAAATAAATACTGGTTGCCTGTCAGCCATGTTTGTTTAATTGGTCTGCATGACTAAAATAACCAAAGAGAATCTAAATTTGAAAAGAATCCACAGGTTCACAGGGTGCTTCTCAAGAAAAAACGACAACAAGAAGTGAAGAAATGTTCAGGGAGTAGACAACAGCACAAGGACAGAAATGTGATTTGATCATCAATCCATCTGATGTCTGTTTTGCATTTAAAAACCCTTCTTAAAGTCAAATATCCAGTTTCATTAATTGGAACACTAGTCATTATCTATTGCAATACCTCTGGTGGGATTCAAACCTCTGACTTACAAATCTTATGGCTAGTATTTACAAGGCAGATACTGGAGCCAATTCTGGCAAAATTTGTTAAATAGTCAGATGTTGTAAGTAGAGAAAATGTATACAGATATGTCATAAGGATACCTGGTCACGATTGTCAGATGTACTAGTACATTGAAAATATGGATGACAAATTTAGTGAGTTGGAGAAACAAAAGATTTTTGTCATAGTACACAATTTTTGTTAGTAGGTTGAATTTTGTTATTGCAATTTTCGTTACTTGCATCCCTGTTTTCCAATGATCTGATGGTTTTGTTACACAGATACTGGAAAATTGGAATGACAGAACTAAAAAAATTAACCGACTAAATCAGGAAAGTTGGCAGGTATGCTAATCAGGCGATCTGTATATTATCAACTTCTACACCTCTTCCTCCTTCACAAAATCTTTGACCCTAAAGACAACAACACAAATTCAGCATCTCAATCTCCCTATAGCTTTGATACCCTTTGAGTGGTCAACAGCACCAAATCTTTATTAAAGAGGAGTAATGAAAAACACCCTGCCACGGCTGGGGTTCAAACTCGAGACTTTTTGGTCTCTATTCGGACACTATACTGCTTGGCTAAAGACAAAGTCTCATTTGCCAAGGCTAGTAATTAAGCGACCTGTACTCTCAACTTCTACATACATAGCCAGATAGTACTGAAGCACTAACAATTCTGGCTACATAGGAATACTTGGCTATGTAGTCAAATCTGATTATATGTATAAGGGTCAAATGTAATTATATAGGTGAGGTCCAGTCACTTTTCTGTTGTGCAAATTGAAAAAATGGATGACAAATAATTTAAGTCAGCAAAATAAATGTTTTTGGCATGTTTGCTCAATATCAGGTGAATTTTTGGGAATTTCATCATTGCATTTTCATCAGAATTATGTACACACCCTATTTAGTAACAAACTCTACGGCGAGCCCATCCAAATTGGTGTCATTCGCTCACTGTGTCATCTGAAGATCAATATCCCCTTGATGTAGATCCGGTTCACCTGTACATTTTCAGCATGATATAGGAATGGAATTACCAGAAATTATAACGACGAAATCAAACCAACTCACTGGAAATGGTGTCTTATGACAAAACACATTCCTTTAACCATCTAGATTCTTCGTCCATTTTCTTTCGATGTGCACACCATGGTTGTAGCATGCTATAGTTCAGTTGTTTACAACTGTCCTATATACGTATAGTCGTATCTGATAATATTATCATATCTGCCTATATAGCCATATTTGTTACATACATATCTAACTTCTACGACTCGTCTTTTTGTTCGGTTTACTGCTAAACCATCTCATTTCTTCAGTATGACGACCAAATTCTGACGAAAATGTTTCAACAATATTAATATTTCTATCCTTTACATTAACGTGCTAGTATCATGACATTAAATGCTTAAACAAATATACTAAAATACTTACATAAATTCGAAATTACTGCTCTGCATCTTGCGCATGGAGCAGCCATCTTCGTCTGATGTAAGAAAAAAAAATCTCGAGAACGCCCGAAGAGAAAAAGAGGATAACCGAAATACGGGCGCGTTCGTTTACAACTACATTAAGCAACAAAATGATCGCACAATAGCGTTCGATGCTATGCGAGGATAGTTACTGATAACAGTAAACCTAGTTTTTCTGTCTTAATAACTTCATGAATTTTTATCTTATCTTATCATTATTGTTCTTATTTGTATTCTTTTCTATGTGTGATTGTGAGGGTGGGGTTGTGGGTATGGGTAGTTATTGATGTGCTTGGGAAATTGGAGCACAAAGAGGTTAAATTCAACTGAACCTGATTTTTTTTATATCCTCAAATGCAGAAAAATGTTGAAATGTATATGACTGAAAATGAACATTAGCACTAATCGACAAGGGTATATCGGATGGCGCAGTGCACTGGCAACGCATTCGTCTTTCACCTAGCCGTCCGGGGTTCTATTCTTCGTAATAGACGTGAAAAGGTATGGGGGTCACCTGCCCGACCACGTTGGTTTTCACCGGGACCATCAAGAGTGATTAATATAAGCTTAAAATCTGTTTCGTAATTGTTGTAAAATAAATGAAGTTTGTGTATTAAACTAATTGACTGTATTTAAACATTAACAGTCCCTAAATTTCAGTAACCTCCCCTTAAACACGCTAAAAAATGATGTCCCAAGAATTTAAGAATTTCAAGTAGGCATCAAAAGAAAATAGTACTTCCTACATTCTCCTGTCTCATATCTTTAATGTATGTGCAAGTGCGTATTATTTTATTAACGATTTAGAAATATATCAAAATGTAACTTGATAAGGAATCAATTGCTAAAAATGAAAATCAAATTGACTTACCGTGTAGAATTTATAGAAATTCTACGGTTATTCAATACTTTACATGTTACTATACAAAATGTGCTTTAGTCAGAGGCAAGCACTCTTTGGTGAGATGGAACAATAGGGATGCGTCGCGTGATGGTCAAGCAAATGTCAGCGGTGGTTGTCGTGTGGTGAATATTTTTGTAATTACCTATATTCTAGGACGCATTTCTTTGAGAGTGTTGATGTCAGCGATGTATAAGTGACTAAGGACGACTAAAATCCATATTTTGACTTCTGTGCTTTGTGGCTTAAATACTTGTTTTGCAGTGACCAGTGTGCTTGTTACGTGTACCTGAATTCTATATTTAGCCTGCTATAACATCCGAAGAAGCTATGGTCTTCACCAATCCGTTAAGATCAACGTCAGACTCTTTATTTAAAAAAAAAAAAGAAAACGATGAACAGTCCTCTCTCCCCTACCTTTGGGTTAAATACGGAAAACAAAAGATATCCCCATCTACGTCCATTATCACACCTAACTGCAGCTACATTAATCATATTTCCACCTAAATTTCTTAACAAATTCGCAGAAACATTGCTCCTACCCACGCAACAAAACAATGGTTTCGAACCTGTTACTCAACCCCATGAAGCCAGCTATTGATAGTGCTGTCACTCAGCCCCTCTCGGATAGCCATGTTCTTAACTCAGCTGTGAACAGTAGAGTAGAAGAGGCGTTGATACCCCTACGGGATGCGATTAATAACCAGGCCCCACTTGTATAAAACATCTCAACTTGAGATTTCCTCAAGTCAAGATTTTCCTCAGCTAATATCTCCTTGAAAAGATCTTGTATGAAAATTCCTCAAGGAATTTCAGGACATCCTAGCCGACGACTTTTGTATTTGAAAAGATTCCCCGATAGTACATTTGTACATGTAGGTTGTTTTGTACCCCGCTTCGTGTAAAAATAAAAACTTTAAACAACCATGTCATTTGCTATCAATATGTATATATTTATCTGGTTAGTCTATTTCAATTACTATATACACATTGCACCATTGTACACTGAAAATATATCGAGGCTAGAGTCGTATACAAATATTCCTATATGTATATATGTGTGAGTTAATATATATACGTCAGAATTCTACCTCTAACACTTTTGGTAACATTGAATGGATGAAATATGTACATGGAAACGAGTGGGTATGGTATTGTGGGTACGCTTTGATATAAGCTGTACCATTGCACAATCCGGGCAAACTCAGGTATATATATTTGTATACACATTGTGAGTACCCGTAAAGTGGAATTCAAACAAAATTTCCACAGCATAGAACTGAAGATCTGTTTATATATTGCCAGGTTATTGAAATATATAGTGAAGCACATTTTCGTGTAATTCTAACTTATTCTCGAGTAACCTGTTTGAGGTCCTTCCCATTGTCCAGGTTATGGTGTGTGTGTGTAGTAACAATAAAACGATAGTGTTAATATATATAAGGATTCAGGTATATGAGCTTTGTTCACAATTTACACAAAATTCATATGTCTGAGTTTGAAGTTATAGCTTGAATTCATATATAACCACTAGTGGTCATTCGTAAATAAATTGATGAAACACGTACAATTTAAAGCCGTAATGAGTGTGCGCAATTATAATAATACATTCATATTTTCATTTGATATATTAAACATGTCGTTAAGTGAACATATATTCCCCACGCGTTACACAGTACTCGTTACACCATACGTGTATGTATGCTGGGTATGAACATAATATAACCGAAACCCTGGCAACTTTATGTGTGGGTTATTGAGATAGAAACCTTGGCAACTTTATGTGTGGGATATTGAGACAGAAACCCTGGCAACTTTATGTGTGGGATATTGAGACAGAAATCCTGGCAACTTTATGTGTGGGATATTGAGACAGAAACCCTGGCAAATTTATGTGTGGGATATTGAGACAGAAACCCTGGCAACTTTATGTGTGGGATATTGAGATAGAAACCCTGGCAACTTTATGTGTGGGATATTGAGACAGAAATCCTGGCAAATTTATGTGTGGGATATTGAGATAGAAACCCTGGCAAATTTATGTGCGAGATATTGAGACAGAAACCCTGGCAACTTTATGTGTGGGATATTGAGACAGAAACCATGGCAACTTTATGTGTGGGATATTGAGACAGAAACCATGGCAACTTTATGTGTGGGTTATTGAGATAGAAACCTTGGCAACTTTATGTGTGGGATATTGAGACAGAAACCCTGGCAACTTTATGTGTGGGATATTGAGACAGAAATCCTGGCAACTTTATGTGTGGGATATTGAGATAGAAACCCTGGCAACTATTGAGACAGAAACCCTGGCAACTTTATGTGTGGGATATTGAGACAGAAACCATGGCAACTTTATGTGTGGGATATTGAGACAGAAACCATGGCAACTTTATGTGTGGGATATTGAGACAGAAACCCTAGCTAATTCAGGTAGTTGATGTTAGGAGAAAAAACAAAACATAACAAACAAACAAACAAAAATTAAGAAATAATAATAATAAAAAAAAAAACAATAACAAAAACTGAGCTGCATATATGTTAGTAGTTTAGAAATTAGGTTGTGATTATTGACAACTGTTAACAGGACTATTTCTAGCGAAGATGTCCTCTTATCATCACAGTTACCCCAAACATAGATACTGGTTCATGCGGAGATAGTATCTCTAGATAACACTTTTATCTCATTATGTTGTTTCATATGACTGCAAACACATTTACATCATTTTAGATGGCAACCCTAAACTATTAGCTGCATATTTGTGTATGCCAAGTGAAAGTCAAATTTATTATTTGAAGAATGTTCAAAAAGAGATATAGAGGATGTTTAATAGTGTCTTCAGTAATAACAAATATATTTCACAGGTGTGTCTAATAACTATTAAATATTCTATTCATTACATTTTCACAAGTAAAATAGCAAAATTACTGGCCTTTTTAGAACAGATATAAAACGAGGAAGCTGACTAGGCTTTTCGTGAACAATACCCACTCATTATAACGTCACAATACGCAACAAATATATTATGTGCGTGTTTTTTTTTCTAAATATGGCTGCAACATGCAGCCGTTGATGACATGAATCCACTTGAAACGTCTAACGTATTAGCTTCACATTCAAGACCTTTGGTATTGGATTTGGTTTCATCTCGGATAAGATAATCTGTGTTGCATTGTTTGCTGACTTTCATGAAAATAAAAATTTATTACGGAATTGAAGGTAGTGTTACTAGTAAATTGTAAACTGGCTTCTGGTTTTATGTATGTGTGCGTGCGGTTTTTTTACCGTATTTTTGAAAGTTGATTTGTGTTCTCTCTTTACATTGGTGTTAAGTCAGCTAAAGTGTTATTTAGCTTTTTTTAAAATGAGATATTTCTCTATATTTCACTTGCAAAAATGTAAAAAATTAAAAAAAAAAAAAAAATGATGAAAAGCGCCTTCCATTTACAAATTAGGAATAGGTAGAGGTAAGCGTATGTTATAGAAGAGTCTTTATTTGTATATTGTGTGTCGTGTGTGTGGTATTTTTCTACCGTCTTGGCACTACTGGTGTTCCTTAAAGGGCACGTGAAAAACCATGACAGTGCTTTATCGGTCCATGTCTATAGTAGTATGGTACTATTTATACAGGCACGTGTGATATACAGAGTGAGGTAAGTATTGTTTAGCTTATTTGTAGTTCTATTTTATTTATAGATTGGGCGCTGAAGCTTTATTTATCCTTGAAATGCGGTCCAAAAAGGTAAATATTGTATAATTGTTTCAATAGTTTTATGCATAATTTTTCAATTGTACTTCCAACTACAAACATGTATAATATGCATTTACAGGGTAAATAGGTTATACGTTGTATATATTTAACTTCTTATCACTTTAGTGCTATTAGAAATTTATTGTATGGAAACCCATAGGTAGCACATGGTCATCCTGTTAGAATGCTGTTAACTGTTATTCAACTAGGGAGTAACTCCTTTGACTAATAGTATGTTTGGTAGTTATGTGTGGTGACAATGTGTATTTGTATTTCTGTTTCTACAGCAATATAAGGATGGTGTAAGAAGCTGTGTCATTATTCTGGACAAGCTTCCTGAAAAAATGCAGTTTCATTGTCTAGACTGCTGAATTTAAGTGGATCACCAAACCACAGTTGTGTGTACGTTGAGGATATATTGATGAAGCCGTGTGTTTGAACCAAGGACTTGGCCGTGTTGGGAGGCTGTACAGACATTTGGTGTCTGTTGCAGACAGACCATTGAGCATGAGCGTGCTTTCCATTTGGACACCTATCAGTGGATCCAGCTGTTTATTGGAAAATCAGGGATGTTTTCAATGTTCGCGTCCCACCACTTCAAGCTGCTGCAGAAAATTCGGCGTTAGTTCGTCAATTGTACGGGATGACCATACAGAGACTTAATGACTGAGCGGAAGTGGCATGTTTGCAGTGTGTGTCCGGTACCTTCATAGTTTGTGCATATAGTTTTGTTAAATTGTTAAATATTTAAATTGACAATGTATTAAACAAAAGCTCTATCGTGTTTTCTTTTCTTGTCCATTAATCGAGACTACGCTGGCTTGTCCCACCCATGTTACAGCGTCCACATTTCTGTTCTGATAGGTATGTAATATGGCCATGCTCAATACAATTCTTGCCACTAATAGTTTAAAACAATACATCATTGATATATCAATCTTAGAACTTGGTCATGATGATAATTGATATGGTCTTCGATATTTTAGCTTCTTATGTAATCATAAACAAGTCAAGAGAAGGGTATAGTGACCACATGGATATGTAAATAGTCTTTAGGAAGATCTTATCACTGAATCATTTTCATGATTTCATCCTCAATATAATTCTCCTTGTCATGGGCTGTTATTTTCACGAAATATCACCCAGTATGGTTTAAAATCATATATTTGAACCGCTGATCATCTTTCGTTAAAGACTCACAACGAGAAAAGGACATTTGTTTCTTTGCGTTGGAATATGGAATATGCTAGACTGAAGGATGGAAACATTATCAGATGGGATCGTGACATAAAGATCAAGGAATAGAGACTTTTTTAATTGGCTCTTTTTTAATCCTTATGTAAGGTATACAAACATATGTATCTATTTTCATTGTGATGTAGAGATAAACCTTCCATATGTTTTAGGTTTATCTTATGATTATAAAGGCAATGTATTTAAGTGTCTAGAGCACGAGACTACCTGGACAGCGTGACACGCGCCACATGTGATACCACAAACTGTAGCACCTGTTATCTATACTGAGCATGGTACTCGGGTAATGTGTATCAATAATACTGATTATATATATATCTATACATATTTATAGTCTAGGTAAGTGAAAAGATTAGTGTTGTTTTTCCATGTCCATCATGATGAGGGTATCCACCCTGGCGCTGGTCGTCCTTACGATATTCGTATTGGCACGCGGCTCAGAGATCAGATATGACGGGTAAGGTTAACACATTAATTCATAAAAAATTTCATAAGCATACAAAACTACAAAGTGTTGTATTGGATATCAGATTAACTACAGTTATTGAACTTTTAGGGTGTTTCTCTAATGAGATCAAATGTACGACCCCGCAAAAAAAGGAAAAGTTTAGATAGAAGTGTTGAATATGGTTCAATTCATGTAAAAATGTAAATTAAAAAATGGATGGTTTGGTAATTTTTCATATATCTCGCACTACTGCAATATTATGTAATCTATAGTAAAAATCGTTCACCTGGAGCGAGAAATCCGCGCATGCGCGACGCGGTATGTCCTCAATAGCTGCATATGGGTAGAATTGGGAATCGCTTTCTATATGCCCAGAATACAATAACAACAGAGTTTTGTCTGTCTTACTTATGTTGATTCGCCATGGTCCACAATACATTTGCCGGTGGTATCATTGCATTGGATTCCAACATTAGCACATAACGTTATGTTTGATATATATTGGGAACACAAACCTTAGTTGCGTTTACAGGCACAGTTATGTCTCTATCATTAATGACTTTGAGAATTTACACTATCAATTTTTTAGCAATGCTTCGGATTTTTTCCTATCTGCATTGAGCCACATGGTTGATTTGATCATAGATTAATCACGGTAGACCTCTTTTCTATGTAGATACAAAGTGGTAAGGGTAGTTCCTCAGAAGTATGAACATTTACTGGCCTTGAAAGCGTTGCAGGGACAGACGGGTCATGACAAGGTACGTCAGATCTATATAAAAATCACGAAGCAAGTTCTTGTTTGTATAGGGTTTATTGCAAGTACTCCTCAAACTGTTATAATCACAAATGAAAACAGTATGATTGAATTGATTCGAGATAAGTTTAACATGGTATCTTCCGGTATCGTATTTTCTGTAGTGGACGTTTAGTTCCCGAGGTTTGCCGTAACCTGCATGTCATGTTCTAATCTATTTGAATATTGACATGGCACAGAATATACACATGTACTTTCCGTTCTTATCAAATTATCAGATATATGAAAATTCAGAAATGTACAAATTTTGATATTTGTTTCGATCAATTTGGGTTTTCCTCAGTTGCCTCCTATATTTAAAATCTAAGATCTTATCATCACAGACGAATCTTAGAAGGACGAAACATATGTTGATGCAGTTTAAATTAATGTTTGGCTCTACTGTCATAATGTTATTCATTTGTGTGTATTTTGTAAATCTTTCATGTGTTTCGATTTGCAGGTGGATTTCTGGCTCGCCCCTCGCCAGGTCGGTGTGCCTGTGGATATGAGCATGTCCCCAGAAGTGTTCCAGCGTTTATATGCTTCCTTCAGTTTGTGGGGAATCTTTCCAACGGTTATCATAGATGACGTGCAGAAGTTGATAGACGCTCAGAAACACGTCAACTATGACGTGGAAGCCGATTTCGATTACTCACAGTATCACACACTAAGCGAGGTAAATTTCATTTTTAATCGGATTTTTATCCCATGAAAACCCTTTTGGTTTGGTGTCAGTTCAGAATTAAATTCATGAATACTGTAAAGACTGATCTAGATAAACTAGTATAAACAAACTGTAAAATAAACAGTCGTAATACAAAGGGTAATTTTCGAGTTCCTATTCATTGATGTGATAATAATGCTGCATTTTACATGTTTTTACTGTACAGAGGTCATTTGACGAGTATATTAATAATTCCAAATCATTTCCATAAGCTATTCTAATTATAGAAGAAGTGTGTGAATTCCTAGTAGTATGCTTAGATTCGATTCTGAAATAATTTTCCCAAGGTTATATGTGCTACACACTATAATTCTAAACTAATGTAAGCAGTTAATTGATCTCATTTTGAAATATCCATGTGAACATTTGAACTTGATGCAAAATTGAGGTAGCGTTTTTCCTATATACATATATTACATCACCACATCGAAATAAGATTAAAACCCACTATTCAACTTTCGGTAACTTTCTGTTTACAAGATCGAGGCATGGATGAAGAACATTACTGATACATACACCGACAAAGCCTCATTGTTCGAAATAACGAAATCCTATGAAGCTCGAACTATCAATGGTATCAAGGTAATGTAATTTAAAGTTCTAAACTTTTTACAACGGCTTTGCTAAAATATTTGTCTCTTGTACCTATGTACCGATTGTGTATGCAGTTTTGAATAATGAATATTATAATATCTGAATTTCATGATGTGTTTATCAACATATGAAGTATTAGATATGATGAGTGGTTAAAAGTATCGTCACTAATATGATTATTAATTTTCGTTGAAGATTTATTTTCTTTTAATTCGTTGGTTATCTAAATTCCTTTGTTTAGACATAGTGTAAGTAGAAAAAAAATATCAATAAGAAACAAGAAAATACCAAAACATGTCAACATTATCATAATCCAAACTCAAAGTCAATAAAACAAAGGCTAAACATGAACATAAGGAAGATTTACACGGAGACTCGTGAAGAAGAACAAAGAGAATAAGATAGGAATTTCCGGAAGAGTAAGCGTCGTCTGCATCATCGACGACACCCGCTATGTAAACCTTGGTTAATCCAAGTAAGTAATGTCACGTTCTCAAATGAGAACTAGGTATAAAAGAACGGAACTAACAGGCAAACTAACTAGCATTAAACACACCCAGTGTCATATCGCACGAAGGAATAAATTAGGACTCACTGAGATAACTGTGACGACCGTAAGCTTCTCCACAATTTTCATCAACCTGCATCTGTTAAAACCCGACGTTTGTCAGTTGAATTCTTGCAGTAAAACTGTGATAATCGAAACATACCATAGACTGTCGAATCAACTACGACTTTTAAAGTTGTGGATGCGGTGTTTTGCTATCTAGAAATAGAAAAATAGGGAAATTGATGGAAAGCTATCCATATTGGTTTCGATGTAAGTAACGAATGAAAAGTTCATTGAACTAAGGAATTTCACATGTCACCGATGATCCATTTCATATATAACAGGTCTTGATACAGGTATACTTATAACAACAAACCAATGAAATGTAGAGTGGATATATCATCCCGGAAATGACCTCTCCAACACTCGGACTAAAGTGGCGTTTCGAAGTCAGATGTTCAATTACTAAACATCTAACTGCCAATTAAAAACAAGGGCAGTTTTTTACTATGACATAAATTCCAAACATGCTTCTATCGAAGCATAAAATTTGAAAAGTTGTTAGATATAGGACTCAAGCATTAAAAAAAATCATTTTTCAGTTCCTAGAGTAAATTAGTAATAAATGTATGTTATATATAACTAAAATAGTGTCCTATGTCGTTCATTTGCATGGTTGATGTCAATGTAGATCAGCACCAGCACCAGTCCTGATCCCAGGCCGGCATTCTGGATGGAAGGAGGAATTCACTCCCGGGAATGGATATCGCCAGCTACAGTGATATACATGACTGGACAGGTAAGTGTTCTGAATGGTTGGAGGAATGCAAGCTAGGGGTGTCGATATCAACAGAACAATTATATATATGGCAGGACAGTCAGGTGCTTTGGATAGCAAAAGAATCCATGTCATTTGGTGGCTGTGTTTTCGTGACGTCATATGAAAGTGAACGGTCGAATCTCTTTAAACATATTTCTGTTAGTTTTAGATAAGGAAATATTCCATATCTGTACACCTGTATCCTTGATAAACCACAGAAGTTGATTTTCTTCCGTCCGTTCTGAAAACCACATCTATGAATATGTATTACACACTGTCCAGATAAATATAATTTATCCCTCACTTTTGACATACATCCTTAGTCACTCTTTGAATTCTGTATTACAGAGTATTACAGAGGACCTGTTCTAAACCGCCACGAAAACTATCGATGAATCAACGTTAAAACATGCTTCTTGATCTATAAGATTGAGAATTTCATGATGACAATCGCAACGGTTTTCTATATTTAATGGTAGAGCCATTATGCTTGCAATAACCCGAAACACCTGTCATGAGAAACGATAACCTACTACTTTTTACTACAGATGCTTGATAATTACGAGGCTTTGAAAGATTTTGTAGATAGCTACGACTGGTACATACTCCCTGTTTTCAATGTGGACGGATACGTACGAACCTGGAACGGGGTATTGTCTTTTATTGTAATATTCAATTTGTTTCAATATCTTTGATTTACTATTTGGACAAGATGGCAGTGTAGACAAAATCACAATCATACTGGGCAAATCTGTGATATATAATGATTCATCTCGCCCAAGATTCCTTTTGTTCTCTTCACACTCATAAGATTTTATTTTATTTTGTCGACAATTAAATCTCAGTTTTAGTAACATTAGTTAAACAAGAAATAAAGTAGTGCCTATGTTGTGTAAGGAAAACAATACCTGAATTTTTTTTAACAACACTTTTACAGAAGATTGCAGAAAGGCGAAAAGTTAAAAAAAACTTAACTCTTTCAATACCATCAAGATATTGTACATAACAAAACTGACACAACTATCAGTTTGCTAAGTTTGTTTAACTAAACTTGACGCATTAAGCAGTAAAAGTGTATCACTATAAGAATGAGAAAGGTAATTCGTGCCATTTCAAAAAGAAGTGCCACACTCATTGTTAGCTATAAATTTTCAAATTGTGGAAAAATAAGACGAAGGGAATACATACATACGAACAAATGATTTTTAGGACCGAATGTGGAGGAAAACTATGTCCGTACATGGGATATGCACTGGAGTTGATCCCAACCGGAACTGGGATTTTCATTGGAATGGTAGGTTTGTGTTAATAAAGTAAGGTAGACATGTGAATATTGAATAACTTGTAAAAATGGTATTGGATAGATATGACAGTTTGTTCGTAATGTGTTTTATTAGTGTAACTGGCATGTGTTATATTGTCTTAACAGAGAGTGGCGCCAGCTCTGATCCGTGCTCTAATACCTACGCCGGCCCCTCGGCATTCTCTGAGATCGAAGTCAAGGAAGTCGCTAATAAAATCGCGAGTATAGCAAATCTTAAAGGCTTTATCGACTTCCACAGTTTCTACCAGTATTGGATGAGTCCTTGGGGATACACAACTGAACTTCCGAAAGATTTCAAGGATTTGGTAAATTTAGAGAATATATTGCTTGTTTTATGTATCTTTTAGAGATTAAACGATACATTATGATTGTAAAACGAAACCAAGTCGAGAGTCGTCATGTCTTAATAAAGTAAAAATAATACATGGTCTAATCTCGAGTTGACACATACAAACAAGCATACAAAACAAAAGCATATAAGACTATAAGACTCTTAAAGCTATATACATATTTATTCCATAGGACGAGGGAGGTAAAACCGCCTGTGACGCACTGGAAGCTGTCCATGGAACAAAGTTTGAACACGGCAGTATCGCCAACATAATATGTAAGTATAGTGTCATCAAATATATCTATTCCTTTCAGTTAATGTTCCAGATTCCCTATCAATGCTTTTTATTCTTATTATTAAAACAGTTCAGAATATAGATATGTATATGACGTTCTTTTCAATCATTCTAATATTGACGATGCACTTAAACCTTAATCTGAATATAAAATATAAAATGTCCCAATATTGGCTCATTCAGAAAACCGTGTGCGATACAAGCGATTGCATGGGTACGTAGTAACATTGTATACAAAATGTCATATTTGGTTCATATTCACACCATATCATTAAACCAATAAGTCTTCATCCGGTCATATTTTGATGGTTATGGGTCAAAGCGAAAGTAGACCACCCACTTCCTATTTCAGGATTGGGAGTATATCTAAGTGGTTCCTGCTTATTTTGATTTTATTTCCTTTAACTTTTCCTAATGGTCGCCGTGTCAATCTTTCTATTATATATTTGACAATGTTTCACCAATACTGAGTTTGAATTAAAGACTATCAGGTTTTCCCTAATGTATCATAGGTTCTTATTAGAGCGCCATGGTAACAGAGATGGGGTAGAAAAAACTTAAGATTATTATTATTATTATTATTATAATTACATTCTTAACGGTCCGTCAACACATAAAAGGTCATTAGGGCCATCAACCTGTGATAGGCACAGCGATTCAAAAGAACTAATGAACTAATATATGTCATGTGATGGCTGGACTTTCCTCTATAATTGGAATTGGAATAAACTACATAATAGATGATTATAAAAATGTGGTAATTAGAATTCAGTAATTTGCCACTGTTTGCAGATGTGGCTAGCGGTAGCAGTGCTGACTGGACCTACGGAAAACAGGATATCAAGTATTCGTACGGAGTGGAGCTTAGAGACACGGGCGAGCACGGGTACTTATTACCCGCCGACCAGATAATCCCGTCTGGTGAGGAGACGTTACAGGCCGTTATAGCACTGGCTAAATTTATCACTAACAATCCATAGTTATCATGAACTTAGAAACATGATGTCATGAATGATATTGCGAGAAATTTCTGTCAACAGGGCACAAACTACCTCGACGTTGATATTTTAGGCCAGAGTTAGAACAGCTTACAACAGATGCTGTCCTAACTAACATTTTGATAAATTCGCAGGACTTTTAAAGACATCAGTGATATAAGAAATCAATGAATGATGTAGTAAGTAATTACTGGTAATGATATTCTTTCAGTTTTTGGGGGTTTGGTGATAATTAAACAGAATTAACATTCCATTATTTTTGTGCATTAAGACTTTAAAGGAGAAAAAAATAAATCTAAACATTCGATAATTTACAAACTAATTTCCATCGAATCACTTTTCAATTCACTAATATACAACGATTAAAACTAGTGTACCAATTACATACGTTATAATAAATCAATTGCGGATAATAATAACCTTGCCTCTGATGTGTGCATTGATATGATTTTCCTTGCTCATTAACACAAAGGTAAAATATGTAAGTTTAACCTCAACAGTTACTATCACTGTAATAAAAAATGTGACTATCCCCTGAAATTATAATGGCGACAATCACCTGTAATTACAATTGTGACTATCCCCTGTAATTATAATTGTGACAATCATCTGTAATAACAATTGTGACTATCACCTGTAATTATAATTGTGACAATCATCTGTAATTACAATTGTGACTATCCCCTGTAATTATAATTGTGACAATCATCTGTAATTACAATTGTGACTATCCCATGTAATTATAATTGTGACAATCATCTGTAATTACAATTGTGACTATCCCCTGTAATTATAATTGTGTCAATCACCTGTAATAACAATTGTGACATTCACCTTAATTGAAAATTGCGACTTTCACCTTAATTATGATTTTGACTCACACCTGTAATTACAATTGTGACTATCATCTGTAATAAAACAGCCATTAGAGATGCACTTTATACCAATTAGTAAACATTTTCCGTCCTGCTAGTTTCTAATGTATAAAAATCCTGAAGGTGAGGTAGAAAAATCTAAAGATATAAGCTCGTTCACTTGTTATATTCCAACCGGAAGTGTGTTCCATCAAGTCTAAAAGGAACTGATGTTTTTAAAATTTTCTATTGTCGTCATCTGTTGCTTGGATCGACGAGGAGTATTTCATTATGACCAATCGTATTAGTGAGGTGAGATGTCAGCTTCTTCATTGAAAATCCTGTTATTCAGTATACAGTATACGTGAGTTACACGAAGTCAACATTAGTTTGACATGTCCGTATGTATTCATGTAGCTGGAAATGCCTTTTCGATAGAAATGATTGTTCGATTAATCTGATTCATTATTGGAAAGTTCTGAATGCAGGTAAATGGAAAGGTTAATTGTAAGAAAAACGAATTTCTAGCTTATTTGTCTTGCTTACGGTGAAAATAACTTGAAACCGTGTCACAGGAAACGGTAAGATATGAGGACACTAATGTATCCTTTCATATTTCAAAATTTGAAGCTTTCATCGATATTCCTACAGATGATTTAAGAAATGCACAATGTTTTAAACATGAAAATAAAGGAATGAAAGCGATATACAGAAATCAATATGTCTACGGCCTACAACAGACAACTAACAATAGACACCTATAAAAGGTATAGTAAAAGAAGTGGTAACGGAAGTATAAAATGATTGATAAACAATCTGAATTTTAGTGGTAAAGGAAAAAAAACATCCTTTTCTTAAATTCACATTTAGAACATTACCTGAATATATAAGCCAAAAATGAAACAGACATAGTTGTCGTTGTCAAGTAAAAAACATTGTTACGGCATAGTTGCTTCTGTTCCTTAATAACGATTCCCCAATTATTCATCTCAGTGGAACTGACACAATTTTTAACAATTTCTTACTCTCGGAATTTTCAACGGAAAGAATAATTCAGTATTAATAGTTGTATATAAATGTAAACCTTGACGTTGCTAGGTTTCTGTCAAATGCTATCAAACTAGGGCGCCCTAGCGGGTGCATGATACGCCCGTCGGTCCCTATCAGAGTCTTACTGAGATTAAAGACAAATTCTGGAAAAAAGTAAGCACCTGTCCACTAACCAGACTTTTGTATTGATGAGACTGCGTATTTTGCATCAAGGTCATTGGGTTAGGCCTACATATGTACAGTATATTGAACTTAAAATTTGGTATATAGTCTAGGAAACAATTAACTTTATTTGTTTCAGAAATACTTTCTCATAATACAGATGTTTTGCAGGTGAACTATCTGCATATTAAAGCCAACTTTTACCTAAGTTTATCATTGTGGTCTGCCGTTCTATTTCAGTGGGTCAAAACCGCATCATTTATTTGATAAACCATTCCCATTTTCAAAAAATATTTGAGACCAAATTTGAAATTTAAGAAATGATAGTTCCTTGCTAAAGAATATTTTTTTTGCTAAATTTTCCAGTGCTTAAGAAATAATTCCCCTTGTGACGTTCTAGACAAAATTCTAAAACATGCTAAAGCGTTAAGGAATAATAGAGTTTTATATTTTAAATAAATGGTTTAGTTGTCTTTTCATTTGGTGTACATGTTGTTAGCAACAAAGCTCATCAAACTTTTTTTATACTTTTATAGTCCTCGAGAACTTAATTTCTGTTTAACCTCGTTCCCTTACGGATTAGACAATAATTGCGTTGTTGGAGAAACGTAGTACACGTTTCGTTTTTCTATGCTATGAATGATAAGGTGATGGTTTAAAGCACTATTTACGAAATTCAAGAAAGCATAAAATACATTATTAATCAACCTAATTATGGTCAATTGTTATCGTGGCTATTGTGTAGAGCTCTCTGAGAGTGGTTTTCCCGACAGGTAAGAGCACACCTGATTACATGTAAAAGCAGCCAGACTGAGGGTGTTATACCCGGTAACGCATGTCGCAAGAACCGAGCAGTATGATGCTGGTAATCATATATATATTAGTTTCACTCGTGCATGAGACCGTACTATGTAGTGTACCAGATATACCGAACCAAAAAGGAAACTTTTACTCCGCGTGTGTATGACGGAAGAGACAGACGTGTTCAAGTGTAAGGGGCTGATGACCTCAGCGATGAAGTTATTGTACAGATATTAAATAAAACGGAGAATGGGGAAACGGCTGACGCGCATGAACCCTCTCGTCAAAGAAGTCATGCATGGTTTATGTAGTTTTGAAATTAAAAAAAAAGAATGTGTAAAATGAAACCGATTTTCAAACTTAATAAGATCATTTTAGAGTGGCCAAGTAAAATAGTGAAATACATGATATGATAGGTTTTTTTCTGTTCCTTTTGTTATATAAAACTGTACCAAGAATGTTATTTTGATCAAATATCTATTTTCCTGTTCGTAACAACTAAGACCATTTTAACAAGATAATATTTCCCCTTATTCGTGGGGCATTAACGTGGCAGCAAAAATTTCAATCGTGAAAAAGTAAAGTAGCCAACATATGGTATTTGGTAGGGTTGGTAGGGATATATTGATATTCAAACAATAACAATTGTCATACTTCATCAAGTGTTTTGTTTCATCTATACCTGCTCGCTTGTCTTGGTATGAATCTTAATTAACAGTCATTAAAAACATTAGCGAGAGTACATGCTGACATATCATTGGCGATACAACACATACATATTTCAATAGCGACAGTACATGCTGATATATCATTGACGATATAACACAGAATGTCTTCGTCAGTATCATATTCACGAAGATGCTATATCATTGATACCATATACCAACAGGAGGTTCTATATAAATATCATTTTGACAATTAACACAAACAGGAGTTGTGTTATACGTAATCGAATAAGCACACACAGGGGAGTCATTGTGTGATTAATTTGTTGACGATATTACACTTAAGAGTGGATATTTACTAAACTCTTTTGCATTAGAAATCAAAGGAATGTTTTTCTTATATTTTATCGACGATATGAATATAAGTTTGTATCTGTTACACAATGTAAAATTACCAAGGAACAACAATAGAGAGCCATTCCAGCATATTTTTTGTTAAGAATAGAAATCGATAAAACGAGGGTTAAATTGTCCCTTGGAAGCTTAGAAGGATCAAGTTTTCCGAAATAGTAAACGTATTTTGTTTCATAAATAATACCCACTATGTAAACCTTGGTCAATCTAATTAAGTAATATTACGTTCAATGTTACGATCCCAAACTTTAAGTACAAATGGGTCATGGACAAACCGCAGACTTCGCTTATGGCGGTCCCACAAATCTGTTGAAGTGAAATTTTGAACTTTACTTAAGAGTATCAGAAACTGATAAATGTTATGTTCAGATCATAAAAATACAGTTGCATAATCATGTTACAAAATGTTTACTATGGTTACCGATTGTTGAAGTTTTAATAAGGCAAAAAAATAACAAATTATCTCTTTCTTTTCTTAATAAATCAAACCCCAAAATATTTTTCTCATTGTCATGAATGACACATAACAAGTAGTTCAGACTAATTGTTTTCAATTAGTTATGTTGAATTTTGGAAAAGCAAAATAAATAAGATTTTGTCAGGACAATCTCAGGATCACGTCATGCTCGTTTAATATCATTGCATGTACCTGATAATGTTTTAGGTCAAATTTGGTGAAATCTACCCAAGCAGGGTTTTGGAGCAAATTATTGACTAACTTCCCTTTCTAGAGGTCGGCTCATTTTTTTTAATTCAAGAGATGATTCCCACTCTAAATAATGTTTTCAGACCAATTTTGGTTGAAATCCATGAAAACATTAAGAATGAGTTGATTTAAAAAGTAAAATATTGTCTAATTTCCCCTTTGGGCCCCGCCCTTCTCTAGAAGTCGAAACAACTTTCTGAATTTAAGAATTATTTGCAACTCCCTACTGATGTTACAGATCAAATTTGAATGAAATCAATTAAAGTCTAACTACCCGTTTGAATGAAATCAATTAAAGTCTGACTACCCATTTGAATAAAATCAATTAAAGTCTAACTACCCGTTTGAATAAAATCAATTAAAGTCTAACTACCCATTTGAATGAAATCAATTAAAGTCTAACTACCCGTTTTTGGGGTCCTATCCCCAGGTCCTAGAGGTCAAATCAATTTCTGAATTTAAGACATGATTCCCCATCCCCATTGACGTTTCGGACCCAATTTGATTGAGATCCGCATAGGTAATAAACAGGAGAAGTATTTTAAAGGAAAGGTTTACGGACCATGCGCTCTACGACGGCAGATGCACGAAAGCAGTAGGTCATCTTGACTCTTCGAGTCTGATGACTTGAAAATCAGAATCGATGAATCGAGGTCAAAATAAGAAGGAATGAAAATTCTACACGGGATCATTCAAAATTGCAGAATAAAACCAGGTATGAGAATCAGACCATGTGTTACGGAAAGATAAGAGTCTTCTGCTCGATTTGCGGCAGTCGCGACGTTCTCAAGTGAAAATATTTTTAACATTTAGGAAAACAGGAGACGTCCTTATGAACATTCCACACAGCATATCGCATCATAATATAGAACATTTCCTAATGAGACCATCAATAACCAACTTAAAACTTCCCCATAGTCTTTATCAACCAGTATTTCACATAACCATTTGTTGCAAGTCCAATGTCAGCATCTTCAACGGAAATCGTGATGTATTGAATAGGCTCCTGGATGTCAAATCAGCTAAGATTTACAAACACTGTAGGGTTCTGGAACAGGGATTAAGGAATGTAAATCTTTGTACAGTTCGATAAAAATTAAAAGATATCCACAGCAATGCAGTGAAGTTAAAATCATATTTTATTTTACATATCCAGTGACACAGGCTGCGACCAGTTTGATCGCCTGTGAGGGTGACTATGTCCCAATGGAATGTCCCAGCAGATTTTCAATCCATGTGATCGACGCCAACTTTGGACTAACGGATGCTTCACCGTGCGGCGGTAATACAACTGTAACGTCATGTGTGACACCTGAAACTCATCAAGTAATCTTTGAGTACTGCAAGGGGTCCAATACCTGTGATATCCTTTCCTCTGTTACCGTGTTCGAGGATTCGTGTCCAGATGTTGAAAAGTATCTCAACGTTACCTTTGAGTGCCAAGGAGGTAAGAAAATCAGTTTTACGATTAATAGTACATGCCTTTAGTTGTCTGTATATTATTAAAAATTATTTCATTATGATAATTTAATTTATCATATGAAGACCACACACTCTTTAGGGTCAGCTATTCCAACTTTAGTTAAAGTCGTTGGAGTTATGTCCCTTGTATCTGTAGAGTTAACTCCCTTGATGTTCATTACGTCATAGCCGTGCATTCGCCATTTTGCAAGGTCAAGCTTAGGCAGAAAGAGATCAGTGGGCGTTTTAGTGAAAAAATAACTGATGGAAGTGTATGCATTTTATACCGGATTTCTTTTGGACTGTGTGCTTTTAAGCAGTTTTTCTTGATATCCTGGCTGACCGTTGAAACTTTTTGAGTGCGGAGAAACTTTTTTCCCCGTCTGATTTTCCTGGATTTCGATTCGGGTCGAGACCTGAGGTTTTTGATGCACGTCCAGAGTTCGGGGAGGATCGTAATAATTCTTAATTATTACGTACTGTGAACGTTCAGCTTACACCTGGCTACGACTAGGAGGACAGACCAGTGCGCCACTACTGCACAAGACTTCGCCAAAATATATAAGTATATTTTTGATTTGTTTACTATATCAAACATTTCCTTATGGCTACTTTTTCTGATATTCGTCCCCGGGTGCTTGTTTTAGGTCACAGCTTTGTCAGACGTTTTGTTTAAGAATGTTTATTCGGGTATTTTCCCAGTTGACTTCAATCTCTCACAGTGCGAGGTGCGCGGGTTTGGTGTCGGTGGAGGCACGGTACGGGTTTTTTCCGTGACCGTCGTATTGTGGACTTGTTGAACGTTTTTCAGTCTCATGTTGTGATTTTACAGATTGGTGGCAATGATTGTTGTGGCTCTCATATTTCCCCAGCAAGACTCGCTAGTGAAATTTTTAATTTTGCCATTCATTTGTATGATAATTAGCAAGTTCAAGTTTCTGCATGTGAACTTTTTACTCGACCGCGTCCACGTGGTATGGCCCCCTCAGTGTATGAAGGCAGGCGTGTCGGGGTAAACAAAGCGCTATGTGTGTTAGCGGTTGCACATGATCATGTCAGCGTTTGGAAACACCGGCGGATTTTTCAATGCCCCTTGCATTTATTTACTAGCGATGGGTGCCATTTGAACCAGATAGGGATGCGAAAATTTTACAGAAGTTTGCGCCATGCCATAAAACATGTTTGTGACCATTTTGTGTAGTCGATAGAAAGTTAGTGTTGTATGTTACCGAGGTGTTTACGGTTGGATGGGTTCGCATTATTCTTGATTTAGTTCATATATATTAATTTTAGTTTATTTGTCAATCTGTGATTTTTGCACAATGCTCAATGATGAGTTTTTATATTATATATGCTGTAGGTGATACCTGCAGGCATGGTATGGGTATCACGATTCTCCAGTTTTTAGCCATTGGCTATTATTTATTTTTAGCCCATGTGGGTTATTCTCTTTCTAGTTGGAGGTCTGATACTGATTACAAGTTCCTCTACATGAGGTTTTGGTCAATTTAGCCCTAAGGCTGTGTTTTACAATAAATTTGTCCATGGTTACATTTTGTTGTCATTTATATATAAATATTGTACACAGTTTGAATTAATTTGAAATTACCAATATTGTTGGCCCTGGCCCAGGCTATGTTTCAATTTTATACTGATTATGTGTGACATTTGCCTTTTTTGACCCCCTTTACCTCCATTGCTTCCTTGCTGTAGCTCAACGAAGGAATTTTGGCCAATTTTAGCCCCTTGGGCTATGTTGATTGCTATTGCTATGATTTTGACCATTTTGTTTGCTATTATGCACTGTTTGAGGCTGCTTGCACTTATCGGGCTGGGCTGTTTGTATAGTTATGTCACCATTTTAGCCTGGGTTTTGGGTTGGCATATTTCTACTTATTTTCTGTACCAAGTTTTGTTCCTCTCTATCTGTTGTCAGTATGTGATGGAATAATCTGTATCTGCGGTTTATGCTTTTAAAATCAGTTTCTTGCTTGACACTATCAGTTGCACCCGGTTCTACGTCATATTTTCATTTCAACTTCACTTTGTGTTATTTCTGGTTTCCTTGATAGGTACAGGTTTATAAAAGACTTGGTATAGTTTGGTTGTCATGAATGTGGTATGTCTATATTATTAAACTTCACTTCAGATTTCATTCATACTTTCCTTTTGTTTAATATTTTATTTAAAAAAAAATAATCTGAACACAAGTGCATGCAAGGTCCTTTAGATTACAGTCATAATATCAGCATTGGCTGGCATTTATTGTTTATCAAGTTTGGGTTATCTTTTGTTCCTGTTTTATCTTCCAGCCGCACGGGCATTTATTCGGCGTTTTTTATAATGCTATGTCAGGGGTGAAGAAGAGTCATCATTTTATTAGGGTTACACATGACATGAGAGAGGACATTCAGGTCTTGCTTATGTTTCTTGAGCTTTACAATGGCTATTGTAGTTTCCCGGAGAGATTCTGGGTGGACAACTCTTAGCTGGAGCTCTATACTGATAGTGCTGGTGGGGATGGAAGTAAAGGTGGAAATGGGCATTTATTTCCTGGCCTAAACAGTGGATTGTATCTGATGTTATTCGTGACATTACTTTTCTGGAACTTGTGCCTACAGTCATGTCAACATTTATTTAGGGGGCAGAATTACAGAATAAAAAAATCCTATTGCATACTGATAATCAAAGCTTGGTTACAATTTTGAACAATAAAACCTCTAGGTCTTGTAGAATCATGGGTCTTGTCCGTCCCTTGGTATTGCGGTGCATGCTTCATAACATACAATTCAGGGCATTGCATATCCCAGGAAATACTAATTCTATTGCTGATGCCATCTCTCGCAAGCAGTGGGATCGTTTCCGGTCTTTAGCTCCGCATGCGGCTCGGCTTCCGGAAGTAATACCAGCAGCATTCAAACAGCTCATCTACAGCATGAAATTGAGAGAATTTTGAGAGCCTCTATTTCATCAAACTCTAGACAGGTTTACAACACAGGGTTAGCTCGCTTTGAAGATTTTCGGCAGAAGTTTAATTTGGGTTTGACTTGGCCACCCACGCAGCAGCAAGTTGTCGAGTTTATTGCATTCTTATCTTCAAATGGTATTGCTCCTGCTACAGTTAAATCATACGTCGCAGGATTAGGGTTTAAGTGTAAATTGCTTAATGTTTCAGATGTGACACAGTTTTTTCTTGTAAAGATAATGTTGCTAGGCATGTCAAGACTGGATACACGTTCAGATATACATCTTCCATTATCACCAGAACTGTTACGCAGGGTTATTCATATTTTGCCTGTTGTTTGTAGCTCCACATATGAAGCAGTATTATTTTCTGCAATTTTTTCCGTGGCATTTTCTGCCTTTCTAGGTGTAAGAGATTTAGTTGTCGACAAGCAGGGCATTGCCGGGCATGCTTTATTGGTACACAATGTTAAAGTGTTCGATAAGGAGGGGGTGGTAGAGATAAGGCTTCCTCATTCTAAAACTGACCAGGCAGGGGCAGGGGTTGTTATAGCCTTAAGAAGGAATGCTTCAGATATCTGTCAATACACTTTAGTTAGACAGTATCTTGACATACGTAGGCCCTGTCCTGGTACCTTCTTTTGTCACCTTGACAGTTCTGCAGTAACACGGTACCAGTTCTCTGCAGTTCTAATGAAATCATTAAACGCTTTAGAGGTGGAAGGTAGTTACAAATCACACTCCTTCAGGGTTGGGGCTGCAACTTATGCAGCTTACAAAGGTTTCTCAGATGAGAATATTAAGGAAATGGGAAGTTGGGAATCAAGGGCTTTCAAAAGGTACATTAGAATACCAACAGCTGAGTTAGTGTAATAGTATTATGCCAATTATCATTTTATAAATCATTGCAACATATCTGTTTAAAATCAAGGGATTATCAAATTCCACAATCGATAGTTGATTTGAAGTTGTTGATCTAAAGTGGTTATATTTTGGTATTATTCATTCATGGAAATTTTGCAATGCTGTTGTGAATACAAACAAGTAGTTATGGGTTCTTTTAAAAGTAACCACCATGTTATCAATTCTCATTGTAAAATTTATACAATTCTTGGAAAACTGGCAAACTGTTTTTCAATTGTTCCTTATCCGATTATCGATTGTTTCAACAGTATTGCAATTTGGCTCAGTTTTTTGCACTCTGACAACAGATTGCTTATTATTTCCTGAATTCAATATTAATGCCTCACTTACTAGTTAACATCAGCTATTTTTGGAGGAATTTTCTGTACCCAGTTTCCTCCATTCTTATGCTGATTCAGTTGAAGCCATTGGCCTATATTCGCCATCTATATAAAATATTACATCCCTCAAAATAAATATGCACTCTGACAACAGATTGCTTATTATTTCCTGAATTCAATATTAATGCCTCACTTACTAGTTAACATCAGCTATTTTTGGAGGAATTTTCTCCCAGTTCCTCCATTCTTATGCTGATTCAGTTGAAGTCATTGGCCTATATTCGCCATCTATATAAAATATTACATCCCTCAAAATAAATATGAACATAATCTGTATCAACTGTCTTGGTTATTTATTTAGTCTTCTATTTGATAAATGTATATAGTGATATATGAAACCTTTCCATTCATATTACAGAGCGATATAATACTTCTTGAAATAAAGTCGGCTTTTGTATGCAAAAGAAAAAGAGTTTTCTCTTTTTGAAGGACCTACGAAGGAAACATCGTCGACAACGGACATAACATCCACTATCCCAAAAGAAACCACACAGAGCTCGCAGACATTAACAACTGGCGTGTCATGCTCGTGTACCGATTGCCAGAAAACAGTCAGTAATCAGCTATCATCAGTAGCGAACCTGGAAATTATTCTGGAACTCACTAAGAATATAGCAGCGGAATTGAAGCTTGATAAGAAAACACTGTCATCCGCAAAGAGACGAATCACATCGGCCTCAGACTATAGAGTTAGCGCTACCTTCATGGGTTATATAGGAATTGGGCTGTTGACTGTTGTGTTCGGGCTGGTGGTCTTCACAGACATCGTCAATATCGTCATACCGTGTGTGCTTGGCCAACGAACTATTCTGTATGACATCTAATGACCGAAAATTCTTCTACAGTGTTGTACTTTATCACTTTTCATGCTATTTCTTATTACGAAACAGTTCAGTTGTTTACAATTGTCCTATATACGTGTAGTCATATTTGATATATTCATATTTGTCTATATAGCCATATTTGTTACATACATATTTATCTAACTTCTACGACTCTTATTTTTGTACTTTTTACTGCTAAATTTCTTCAGAATGACGACCAAATTCTGATATAATAATATATTTCAACAATATTAATATTTCTATCCTTTACATTAACGTGATAGTATCATGGCATGAAATGCTTATAACAAATATACTAAAATACTTACATAAATTGGAAATTACAGCTCTGCATCTTGCGCATGGAGCAGCCATTTTCGTCTGATGTAAGAAAAAAAATCTCGAAAATAACCGAAGAGAAAAAGAGGATAACCGAAATACGGGCGCGCTCGTTTGTAACTACATTATGAAACAAAATAATCGCGCAATTTAGCGTTCGATGCTATGCGAGGGTAGTTACTGATAACACTAAACCTAGTTTTTTTGTTATAGTAACTGCATTCATTTTTATCTGATCATTATTGTTCTTATTTGTAATATTTTTTGTGTGTGATGGAGAGCGTGTGATCATAATGTTGGAGTTGGAGGTGTGGGTAGTTATGATGTGCTTGGGAAATTGGAGCACAAAAAAGCTAAATTCAACTGAACCTGATTTTTTTTTATATCCTCAAATGCAGAAAAATGTTGAAATGTATATGACTGAAAATGAACATTAGCACTAATCGACAAGGGTATATCGGATGGCGCAGTGCACTGGTAACGCATTCGCCTTTCACCTGCCGTCCGAGGTTCTATTCTTCGATTCCCGTAATGGACGTGAAAAGGTATGGGGTCACCTGCCCGACTTCGTTGGTTTTCGCCGGGCCATCAAGAGTGATTAATATAAGCTTAAGGATTGTTTTGCAATTGTTGTAAAATAAATGAAGCTGATGTATTAAACTAATTGACTGTATTTAAACATTAACAGTCCTTAAATTTTAGTAACCTTCCTTTAAACACGCTAACAATATGATGTCCCAAGAATTTAAGAATTTCAAGTAGGCATCAAAAGAAAATAGTACTTCTTACATTCTCCTGTCTCATATCTTTAATGTATGTGCAAGTGCGTATTATTTTACTAATGATTTATAAATATATCAAAATGTAACTTGAGGTCCTTCCTATTGTCCAGGTTATGGTGTGTGTGTGTGGTTGTATCCCGGAACGCATACATATTATAAACGTGAACCAGGAACTTTGTTTTTACAGTGATTATAGTCTATATCATTAATGTTAGTTCGGTTTACCTGTTTTTTTACCTGTGGTTCTCACCTGTACACGTATAAAAAAACTCAGCCAAAAAAGGAAATAAAATGAAATAATTAAAGACGTAATATAATAAAAAATAATATATGGTGACATAATGTACATGTAATTATTATGCAATTTTTAATGATGTTACATTATTTTTGTTGTATATTCCAAAATAATATAAACTATTGTGATATCATTTCCACTATATAATTTTTTATTATAATATTTTTTGGGGTTCAGATGTTTTAATATGAAATTGTTCTCTTATCTTAGTTCAATCTTTAAAAACATGATGGACTGTGTTAATACTGTGCTAACGTAGACCAAGCTACATATGACATGACACCAGGAGTTGAGTATCCAAACTATATATTCATCTATATAAGATTCTAAATTAATCACCAAATCCATCATTCATTAATAGGTTCGGATACTTAACTGACATTGTTAGAAATCAATCATGGCTAATGCTCAGTTAGATTTTAAGTTCATCCAGAATAGAAAAGGGGGTAACAACTTAGCATATACTGGTCATTTATACAGAATTAGGTCTTCTCGCAGAGAAAGGTAAATGATTATGTAAATGGTTATGCATAGATTATTTATCAATTTGACAGAGTAAGAAGTTGATTCAATTTTTAGAAGGACATGTGCATGTATACATGTACTTTCTGCCTGAAATACTGAAGTATTAAGAGACAAAATATCAATAATTAATTGTTGATTTATAATGATACATCTAAAATATCATTTTAAGTAAAAATTACAGGTAGATCCACAGGTAAAATATCTCAGGTAAATGCAGTACCTATATGAAACAGAATATAATTACCCTCCCTTTGATGTTTCTACCTATTGTCCTGGACATGTATGCGTGTGTGTAGTAACAATGAAACGATAGTGTTAATATATATGATTCAGGTATATGAGCTTTGTTCACAATTTACACAAAATTCATGTGTCTGAGTTTGAAGTCATAGTTTGAATTCATATATAACCACTAGTGGTCATTCGTAAATAAATTGATAAAACACGTGCAATTTAAAGCCGTAATGAGTGTGCGCAATTATAATAATGCATGCATATTTTCATATGATATATAAACATGTCGTTAGGTGAACATATATACCCACGCGTTACACAGTACTCGTTACACCATACGTGTATGTATGCTGGGTATGAACTTAATATAACCGAAACCCTGGCAACTTTATGTGTGGGATATTGTGACAGAAACCCTGGCAACTTTATGTGTGGGATATTGAGACAGACAGAACCCCTGGCAACTTTATGTGTGGGATATTGAGACAGAAACCCTGGCAACTTTATGTGTGGGATATTGAGACAGAAACCCTGGCAACTTTATGTGTGAGATATTGAGACAGAAATCCTGGCAACTTTATGTGTGGGTTGTTGAGACAGAAATCCTGGCAACTTTATGTGTGGGATATTGAGACAGAAATCCTGGCAACTTTATGTGTGGGGTGTTGAGATAGAGACCCTGGCAACTTTATGTGTGGGATATTGAGACAGAAACCCTGGCAACTTTATGTGTGAGATATTGAGACAGAAACCCTGGCAACTTTATGTGTGGGATATTGAGACAGAAACCCTGGCAACTTTATGTGTGGGATATTGAGACAGAAATCCTGGCAACTTTATGTGTGGGATATTGAGATAGAAATCCTGGCAACTTTATGTGTGGGATATTGAGAAAATAACCCTGGCAACTTTATGTGTGGGATATTGAGAAAATAACCCTGGCAACTTTATGTGTGGGATATTGAGACAGAAACCCTGGCAACTTTATGTGTGGGATATTGAGACAGAAATCCTGGCAACTTTATGTGTGGGATATTGAGATAGAAATCCTGGCAACTTTATGTGTGGGATATTGAGAAAATAACCCTGGCAACTTTATGTGTGGGATATTGAGAAAATAACCCTGGCAACTTTATGTGTGGGATATTGAGAAAATAACCCTGGCAACTTTATGTGTGGGATATTGAGACAGAAATCCTGGCAACTTTATGTGTGGGATATTGAGACAGAAATCCTTGCAACTTTATATGTGAAATATTGAGACAGAAATCTTGGCAACTTTATGTGTGTGATATTGAGACAGAAACCCTGGCAACTTTATGTGTGGGATATTGAGAAAATAACCCTGGCAACTTTATGTGTGGGATATTGAGAAAATAACCCTGGTAACTTTATGTGTGGGATATTGAGAAAATAACCCTGGCAATTTTATGTGTGGGATATTGAGACAGAAATCCTGGCAACTTTATGTGTGGGATATTGAGACAGAAATCCTGGCAACTTTATATGTGAAATATTGAGACAGAAATCCTGGCAACTTTATGTGTGTGATATTGAGACAGAAACCCTGGCAACTATATGTGTGGGATATTGAGACAGAAATCCTGGCAACTTTATGTGTGGGTTATTGAGACAGAAACCCTGGCAACTTTATGTGTGGGTTATTGAGATAGAAACCCTGGCAACTTTATGTGTGGGATATTGAGACAGAAACCCTGGCAACTGTATGTGTGGGGTGTTGAGATAGAGACCCTGGCAACTTTACGTGTGGGATATTGAGATAGAAACCCTGGCAACTTTATGTGTGGGATATTGAGACAGAAATCCTGGCAACTTTATGTATGGGTTGTTGAGACAGAAATCCTGGCAACTTTATGTGTGGGATATTGAGACAGAAACCCTGGCAACTTTATGTGTGGGATATTGAGACAGAAACCCTGGCAACTTTATGTATGGGATACTGAGACAGAAACCCTAGCTAATTCAGGTATTTGATGTTAGGAGAAAAATCAAAACAAAACAAACAAACAAACAAAAATTAAGAAATAAAAAAATAATTTAAAAAACCAACAAAAACTGAGCTGCACATATGTTAGTAGTTTAGAAATTAGGTTGTGATTATTAACAACTGTTTACAGGACTATTTCTAGCGAAGATGTCCTCTTATCACAATTACCCCAAACATAGATACTGGTTCATACGGAGATAGTATCTCTAGATAACACTTTTATCTCATTATGTTGTATCATATGAATGCAAACACATTTCCATCATTTTAGATGGCAACCCTAAACTATTAGCTGCATATTTGTGTATGCCAAGTGAAACTCAAATTTATCATTTTTGAATATTCAAAAGGAATATAGAGGATATTTAATCGTGTCTTCAGTAATAACAAATATATTTCACAGGTGTGTCTAATAACTATTAAATATTCTATTCATCACATTTTCACAAGCAAAATAGCAAAATTACTGGCCTATTTAGAACAGATATAAAACGAGGAAGCTGACTAGGCTTTTCGTGAACAATACCCACTCATTATAACGTCACAATACGCAACAAATATATTATGTGCGTGTTTTTTTTTAAATATGGCTGCAACATGCAGCCGTTGATGACATGAATCCACTTGAAACGTCTAACGTATTAGCTTCACATTCAAGACCTTTGGTATTGGATTTGGTTTCATCTCGGATAAGATAATCTGTGTTGCATTGTTTGCTGACTTTCATGAAAATAAAAATTTATCATGGAATTGAAGGTAGTGTTATTTGTAAACAACCCCTCTGGCTTCTAGTTGTGTGTGTGTGTTTTTTTTTTTTTTTTTTACCGGAGTTTTGAAAGTTGATTTGTGTTCTCTCTTTACATTGGTGTTAAGTCAGCTAAAGTGTTATTTAGCACTTTTTTAATGAGATATTTCTCTATATTTCACTTGCAAAAATGTAATAAATGATGAATAGCGCCTTCCATTTACAAATAAAGAATAAGAAACAGAAAAGCCAAAAAATGACTTAGTCTTTGTCATGTAGGCTTCATCACAATAAAAGCCTGTACATATTGACAAATAGTTAATGTGTAAACACTGTATATTGGGGAAACGGAGATGGTACTATCTAGAAATGAGGAAATCGGAATCTTTACGTCTATCATACACCTATCCCTGTCCTACTGGTTTCATTTTAGGAAAAGGTAGAGGCAAGCGTATGTTATAGAAGAGTCAGTCACCATCGCATGTATTGCCACAGCTTTATTGTATATTGTGTGTCATGTGTGTTGTATTTTTCTACCATCTTGGCACTACTGGTGTTCCCTTATGGGCAGTGCTTTATCTATATCTATAATAATATGGTACTATTTATACAGGCACGTGTGATATAGAGTGAGATAAGTATTGTTTAGCTTATTTGTAGTTCTATTTTTTTTTTTTTTTTTTTATTTTGCGCTGAAGTTTTACTTATCCTTGGAATGCGGTCCAAAAAGGTAAATATTGTATAATTGTTTCAATAATTTTAGGCATACTTTTTCAATTGTACTTCTAAATACAAACATGTATAATAGATATTTACAGGATAGATAGGTTATATGGTGTATAATATTTAATTTCTTATCACTTCAGTGGTATTAGAAATTTATTGTATGGAAACCCATATATAGCATAAGGTAATCTTGTTAGATTGCTGTTAATTGTTATCCAACTGTTTTGGGGGGTAACTCCTTTGAATAATAGTATGTTTGGTAGTTATGTGTAATGACAAAGTGTATTTGTATTTCTGTTTCTACAGCAATATAAGAATGGTGTAACAAGCTGTGTCATCATTCTGGACACGCCTCCTGAAAAAATGCAGTTTGACTGTCTAGACTGCTGCATTAAAATGGATCACAGTTGTTTGTACGTTGAAGATATATTGATGAAGCCGTGTGTTTGAACCAAGGACTTGGCCGTGTTGGGAGGCTGTACAGACATTTGGTGTCTGTTGCAGACAGACCATTGAGCATGAGCGTGCTTTCCATTTGGACACCTATCAGTGGATCCAGCTGTTTATTGGAAAATCAGAGATGTTTTCAATGTTCGTGTCCCACCTCTTCAAGCTGCTGCAGAAGATTAGGCGTTAGTTCGTCAATTGTACAGGATGACCATACAGAGACTTTATGACTGAGCGGAAGTGGCATGTTTGCAGTGTGTGTCCGGTACCTTCATAGTTTGTGTATATAGTTTTGTTAAATTTTAAATTGACAATGTATTAAACAAAAGCTCTATCGTGTTTTCTTTTCTCGTCCCTTAATCGAGACTAACCTGGCTTGTCCCATGTTACAGTGTCTACGTTTCTGTTCTGATAGGTATGTAATATGGCCATGATCAATACATTTCTTGCCACTAATATTCTAAAACAATACATTATCGATATATCATTCTAAGAACTTGGTCATGATGATAATTGATATAGCCTTCGATATTTTAGCATCGTATGTAATCATAAACAAGTCAAGAGAAGGGTAGATTGATCTCATGGGTATGCCTATAGTCTTTAGGAATATCTTACCACTGTATCATTTTCATGATTTCATTCTCAATATATTTCTCTTTGTCATGGGCTGTTATTTTCACGAAATATCACCCAGTATGGTTTAAAATCATATATTTGAACCGCTAATCAGCTTTCGTTGAAAGACTCACAACAAGAGAAGGAATTTCGTTTCTTTGCGTTGGAATGAAATATGTTAGACTGAAGGATGGACAAATTATCAGACGGGATCGTGACATAAAGACCAAGGAATATAGACTTTTTTTTCTCGAATTCGCTGTGTTTTGAAATCCTTATGTAAGATATACAAACATATGTATCTATTTTCATTGTGATGTAGAGATAAACCTTCCATATGTTTTAGGTTTATCTTATGACTTTAAAGGCAATGTTTCTAAGAGTCTAGAGCACGAGACTACCTGGACAGCGTGACACGCGCCACATGTGATACCACAAACTGTAGCACCTGTTATCTATACTGAGCATGGTACTCGGGTAATGTGTATCAGTAATACTGATTATATATATCTATACATATTTGTAGTCTAGGTTAGTGAGAAGATTAGTGTTGTTTTTCCATGTCCATCATGATGAGGGTATCCACCCTGGCGCTGGTCGTCCTTACGATATTCGTATTGGCACGCGGCTCAGAGATCAGATATGACGGGTAAGGTTAACACATAAATTCATATAAATTTTCATTAACATACAAAACTACAAAAAAGTGTTGTATTGGATATCAGATTAACGACAGTTCAGTATTGGCATTTTAGGATGTGTCTCTAATGAGATCAAATGAACGACCCCGCAAAAAGGGAAAAGTTTAGATAGAAGTGTTGAATATGGTTCAATTCATGTAAAAAAATGTAGTAAATTAAAAAAGGACTGAAATTAATTCGTTTATAAAATGGATGGTTTGAAAATTTTCAATATATCTCGCACTGCTGCATTATCGATCAAACTTTTAAATTACAAATGTAAAAGGTATATGGTTATATTTGCATCAACAAAACGATAGCACAGGTGGCGATATCGTTAATATACACATGTACTCGACGATGACATTCAATATTGAAAGTAATGGAATTCATTTATGAACTAATGCACCTCACCATCTGGTTTTGCCAAGTCTTTCGGCCAATATTTCCACAGTTGTCTCTTAGTTGTCAACAATTTAGGCCTTTACCACAAAACCATACTTTCGATTCCTAGGATGAAACAGCTAGGGATTGATTTAATTCACAATTTAATACAGTTGTGCTGTATCTAATATCAAATGGACATTTAAATGTGCATTTGACTTATATATGATAAATATCCACTGTTGATTTAGCTGAGTTGACGGAAATCTACATGTCAACGTCAACATAGTATAATATTGTATACTTCTTCAACAATGCTCACATGATTCGTCTTTATTGTTTTCTTTACTGTAAGTGAATCGGTCCGTATATATTCACACCAATGGTTACAAATGTCAGTCGTAAACTGTACTTATGTCTTTGAAATTGCATTAAAATATATATATATATATATATGAACGAAATGTATGGAGTGATAAACTTATAGATAAATAAACGAAGAAAACAATAACCGAGACACCAATATAAACTTCAGTGATTGTTGATATTCACATTCTGTTTCAGTTATAGCTTTGATATAAATTGGGAACTCAAACCTTAGTTGCGTTTACAGGCACAGTTATGTCTCTATCATTAATGACTTTGAGAATTTACACTATCAATTTTGTTAGCAATGCTTCGCATTTTTTCCTATCTGCATTGAGCCACATGGTTGATTTGATCATAGATTAATCACGGTATGAAGTTCTTTTCTACTCTGATGTTTTGATAGTGTTAAGATTATAATGGAATCTTTCATCCCCTTGAAGATAGTATAATCTGAAACCCAGAGGAAAGATGATTTATTGGGCAAACACGAAGCTTGCCTCGTTGAGTTCAACCCTATCCTCACAAACCAGGGGGTGAATGATTATTTTTGTCTCACTCTGTCGACCTTCCTAGGTGGGTGTGTTTATTGCTACATTGCATCGTTGAAATTATAAATATGAAAGGAAAATCAATCCTCAACTCTATAGGGTGAGATATTAAAATCTCAGAATGGAACAAAATGTAAATATGTCTGTCCAGTTAAGAGAAATTTATCGCTATCATTACTAATTTTAAGTACCGCTGTAGACCTACTCTGCCAAAACAGATTTCTAAGCACAGTTCTTAAAACATTCAATGGTGATTTTACATACTACAATATGTTTACCATATTCATTTCAAGCAGTTTTAGGAAATTTACTCTATCAGTAAACGAATGTTTGACATAATAATAAAGTAGACCTCTTTTCTATGTAGATACAAAGTGGTAAGGGTAGTTCCTCAGAAGTATGAACATTTACTGGCCTTGAAAGCGTTGCAGGGACAGACGGGTCATGACAAGGTACGTCAGATCTACATATAGATCCTTAAGTTCTTGTTTGTATAGGGTTTATTGCAAGTACTCTTCAAACTGTTATAAATAATGAAAACAATATGATTGAATTGATTCGGGAAAATTTTAACATGGTATCTTCCGGTATCGCATTTTCTGCAGTGAACTTTTAGTTCCCGATGTTTGCCGTAACCTGCATGTCATGTTCTAATCTATTTGAATATTGGTGTGGCACAGAATATACACATGTATTTTCCGTTCTTATCAAATTATCAGAAATGTGAAAATTCAGAAATGTACTGCTATTGAACCTCCTCATCATAATTTTGATTTTAGTTTCCCTCAGTTGCCTCCTAGGTTTAAAACCTAAGATCTTAGCATCACAGACGAATCCTAGAAGGACGAAACATATGTATGATGCAGTTTAAATTACTGTTTGGCGCTGCTGTGATGATGTTATTGTAAATCTTTCATGTGTTTCGATTTGCAGGTGGATTTCTGGCTCGCCCCTCGCCAGGTCGGTGTGCCTGTGGATATGAGCATGTCCCCAGAGGTGTTTCAGCGTTTATATGCTTCCTTCAATTTGTGGGGAATCTTTCCAACGGTTATCATAGATGACGTGCAGAAGTTGATAGACGCTCAGAAATACGTCACCTATGACGTGGAAGCCGACTTCGATTACTCACAGTATCACACACTAAGCGAGGTAAATTTCATTTTTAATCGGATTTTTATCCCATGACAACCCTTTTGGTTGGGTGTCAGTTCAGAATTAAATTTATGAATACTGTAAAGACTGATTTAGATAAACTAGTATAAACAAACTGTAAAATAAACAGTCGTAATACAAAGGGTAATTTTCGTGTTCCTATTCACTGATGTGATAATAATGCTGCATTTTACATGTTTTTACTGTACAGAGGTCATTTGACGAGTATATGAATAATTCCAAATCATTTCCATAAGCTATTCTAATTATAGAAGAAGTGTGTGAATTCCTAGTAGTATGCTTAGATTCGATTCTGAAATAATTTACCCAAGGTTATATGTGCTACACACTATAATTCTAAACTAATGTAAGCAGTTAATTGATCAAATTTTGAAATATCCATGTGAACATTTGTACTTGATGCAAAATTGAGGTAGCGTTTTTCCTATATACATATATTACATCACCACATCGAAATAAGATTTAAACCCAATATTCAACTTTCGGTAACTTTCTGTTTACAAGATCGAGGCATGGATGAAGAACATTACTGATACATACAGCGACAAAGCCTCATTGTTCGAAATAACGAAATCCTATGAAGCTCGAACTATCAATGGTATCAAGGTAATGTAATTTAAAGTATTGTATTCTAAACTTTTTACAACGGCTTTGCTAAAGTATTTGTCTCTTGTTCCTGATTGCACCGATTGTGTATGCAGTTTTGAATAATGAATATTATAATATCCGAATATCATGATGTGTTTATCAACATATGAAGTATTAGATATGATGAGTTAAAAGTATCGTCACTAATATGATTATTAATTTTCGTTAAATTCGTTGGTTATCTAAATTCCTTTTTAGCGCCAAAGGAAATCCCTCGTATGTTTAGACATAGTGTAGAAAAGTAGAAAAAAAACATTTATCGATAAGAAACAAGAAAATACCAAAACATGTCAACATTATCGTAATCCAAACTCAAAGTCAATAAAACAAAGGCTAAACATGAACATAAGGAAGATTTACACGGAGACTCATGAAGAAGAACAAAGAGAATAAGATCGGAATTTCCGGAAGAGTAAGGGTCGTCTGCATCATCGACGACACCCGCCATGTAAACCTTGGTCAATTCAAGCAAGTAATGTCACGTTCTCAAATGAGAACTAGGTATGAAATAACGGAACTAACAGACAAACTAACTAGCATTAAACACACCCAGTGTCATATCGCTTAAAGGAATAAATTAGGACTCAATGAGATAATTGTGACGACCGTAAGCTTCTCCACGATTTTCATCAACCTGCATCTGTTAAAACCCGACGTTTGTCAGTTGAATTCTTGCAGTTAAATTGTGATAATGGGAACATACCCTAGAGTGTCGAATCAACTAAGATTTTTAAAGTTGGGAATGCAGTGTGTTGCTATCCATAAATAGAAAATTCAAAATAGGGAAATTGATGGAAAGCTATCCATATTGCAGGAAAAGATCGAAAGCGGCTGATTTAGAAGAGTGTGTCGTGTATTTGATTACCATTTCTGACGGGTTTATACGATGGACGAGGTTAATACTTTTCTTGTTATTTAAAGACAAGACGTCTGTTTGCTTTAATATTGAAATTACATAACCATATCATTAAGTAACGAATGAAAAGTTCATTGAACTAAGGAATTTCACATGTCACCGATGATCCCTTTCATATATAACAGGTCTTGATACAGGTATACTTACAACGACAGACCACTGAAATGTAGAGTGGATAGATTATCCCGGAAATGACCTCTCCAACACTCGGACTAAAGTGGCGTTTCGAAGTCAAATGTTCAATTACTAAACATCTTACCGGAATCGGAAAAAGTTGTCAAATATAGAACTCAAGCATTTGAAATAAATCGGTTTCTAGAGTAAAAATTTGCGGTTATTTAATGAAATTTTAACTTAGCATTTTGATTTTTTTTCTTTCCAGTATTATTCCATTGCATCTTATCGGTAAAGAAATTCGCTGGAGACAATAGTAATAATACTGATAATTCACGGAAAACAGACGTATTTCTTGTTACACATATCCTAAAACATGCAGCGGTGCAGCAACACTTTTTTCCATTTCTGCAAATATTGGGCATCAGAGTTTCCTCTGCCTTAAATCATTTTCATCGCAAAATGCATATGAGTAATTTGAAATGAATGTTACAAATAACTAAGATAGCGTCCGATACCGTTCATGTGTATGGTTAATGTAAATGTAGATCAGCACCAGCACCAGTCCTGATCCCAGACCGGCATTCTGGATGGAAGGAGGAATTCACTCCCGGGAATGGATATCACCAGCTACAGTGATATACATGACTGGACAGGTAAGTGTTCTGAATGGTTGGAGGAATGCAAGCTCTGGGGGTGGGGGTTGTGGGGTGGGGGTGTATATCAACAGAACAATTATACGTATGACAGGGCAGGTAAATGTTCTGAATGGTTGGAGGAATGCAAGCTCGGGGTGTCGATATCAACAGAACAATTATATATATGGCAGGACAGTCAGGTGCTTTGGATAGCAAAGGAATCCATGCCATTTGGTGGCTGTGTTTTCGTGACGTCATATGAAAGTGTACTGTTGAATCTCTTTAAACATATTTCTGTTAGTTTTAGATAAGGAAATATTCCATATCTGTACACCTGTATCCTTGATAAACCACAAAAGTTGATTTTCTTCCGTCCGTTCTGAAAACCACATCTATGAATATGTATTACACACTGTCCAGATAAATATAATTTATCCCTCACTTTTGACATACATCTTTAGTCACTCTTTGAATTCTGTATTACAGAGTATTACAGAGGACCTGTTCTAAAACGCCACGAAAACGATCGATGAATCACCGATAAAACATGCTTCTTGCTCTATAAGATTGAGAATTTCATGATGACAATCGCAACGGTTTTCTATATTTAATGGTAGAGCCATTATGCTTGCAATAACCCGAAACGGTAACCTACTACTTTTTACTACAGATGCTGGATAATTACGAGGCTTTGAAAGATTTTGTAGATAGCTACGACTGGTACATACTCCCTGTTTTCAATGTGGACGGATACGAACGAACCTGGAACGGGGTATTGTCTTTTATTGTAATATTCAAATTGTTTCAATATCTTTGATTTACTATTTGGACAAGATGGCAGTGTAGACAAAATCGCAATCATACTGGGCAAATCTGTGATAGATAATGATTTATCTCCCCTAAGAGTCCTTGTGCTGTCTTCACACTCTTCAGATTTTATTGTATTTCGTCGACAATTAAATCTCAGTTCTAGTAACATTAGTTAAACAAGGAATAAAGTAGTGCCTATCTTGTGTAAGGTAAACAATACCAAAAAATATCAGTAGCTTTTAATAACACATTTACGGAAGATTGTACAAAGGCAAAAAATCCCAAACTCTTTAAACACCATCAAGATATCCTACATAACAAAACTGACACAACTATCAGTTTGCTAAGTTAGTTAAATATTCTTGAAGCATTAAGCAGTAAACTGTATCAAAATAAGAAGGAGAAAGGTAATTCGTGCCATTTCAAAAAGACGTGCCACACTCATTGTTAGCTATCAGTTTTCAAATTATGGAAAAAATAAGACGAAGGGAATATATACATACGAACAACTGATTTTTTCAGGACCGAATGTGGAGGAAAACTATGTCCGTACATGGGATATGCACTGGAGTTGATCCCAACCGGAACTGGGATTTTCATTGGAATGGTAGGTTTGTATAAATATGGTAAGGTAGACATGTGAATATTGAATAACTTGTAAAAATGGTATTGGATAGATATGACAGTTTGTTCGTAATGTATTTTATTAGTGTAACTGGCATGTGTTATATTGTCTTAACAGAGAATGGCGCCAGCTCTGATCCGTGCTCTGATACCTACGCCGGCCCCTCGGCATTCTCTGAGATCGAAGTCAAGGAAGTCGCTAATAAAATCGCGAGTATAGCAAATCTTAAAGGCTTTATCGACTTCCACAGTTTCTACCAGTATTGGATGAGTCCTTGGGGGTACACAACTGAACTTCCGAAAGATTTCAAGGATATGGTACATTTAGAGAATTGTTTACTTGTTTTATGCATCTTTTAGAGATTAAACGATAAATTATGATTGTAAAACGAAACTAAGTCGGGAGTCGTCATGTCTTAACAAAGTAAAAATAATACATGGTCTAATCTCGAGTTGACACATACAAACAAGCATACAAAACTATAAGACTCTTAAAGCGATGACAATATTGCAATAGCTATAATAAACTTCGACAAAATCTGACAATTGCAAATTGTCGTTCGTGTCTTCCAATCATTTGCTCTAAGCCAATGTTTCGTCCTTCTAGTGTTTCTTTTGCGTTAAACTGTCTCTAAATTTAGTAAATAAAGGGGGGGGGGGCTTAGGGTAGTTTTTTAATGTTTGTCTATATTAAACATCTGTCAAATCCATTGTTTACGCGGATTTCTAGTGTAGCTGTTCATTGACGTTGAGACAAGAGAAAGACACTTAAAACATTATGTAATATCAACGGAGAAGATGGCGGTATGTGTATTAAAAATGGAGATAGAACTCTATCATTCTTTATAAATTGCTACAGCAAAGGCAGAAGACAATACCATACAACACATTTTATCAAAGCAAAATATACAGTAATTGTACTGTAAAGTTATGTATAGTATAGTCCTTTATGCTTTCAAATTCTCAAAAACTCCTCAGATTAAGGTAGAAATCTACAAGATACAATTAATCAATTGTCAGTTCAATGCAGTTAATGTCTAGACGATAAAAGTTCTAAAATTGCCAACAACGGCTTTGTCAATCATATATATAATTTCCTTTATATCTTTTCACCTACAATAAACATAATAAATACGACATATTGCCCTTCCTGTAATAAACTCATGTGCTGCTGTAAAAACAAAACAGAGACGTAATTAAGAAATAAATACAAGCAAACGCAATGAAAACAAAAAATATCTATCCAAAATGTCAGGCAATACAGATACCACGCGGACGATGTAAACGTTGTGACGTCAACTTAATGTTTAAATGTTAACAATGTATCTTTTTATATGATGAACAATAAAATGAAATGCAATATTAATCATCATGCGTAGTCGATTCCTGGATTGCGAGACCTTTCTGATATTAACGATAGATGAAATAGCGTTAAAAGATGAGAATATTGAATCGAGACTTGCCATTATAATCATCGTTATCATCATCCTCTCCGTCTGACATTTTGATGCAAAAGTTTGGTATATCGTTTCTTAAATTTCTTCAATGTCGATCATAAGATGACTCGTGCATCAATCAAGGTACATTTACGAATAGAAGACTTCTGGTACCTGGAGGAACAATACCCTGCCTTGGAACATAGGGTCATGTACCTCTCAAAATATATGTTTAACTAATAGTCCAAGTTAATGGGGAAATGTCTGTCTCTGTATCTAAATAGTATCTCCACATTGATGTTGTTTAGCTAGTACTCTCTCCATATCACTCTGCTATATACATATTTATTCCATAGGACGAGGGAGGTAAAGCCGCCTGTGACGCACTTGAAGCTGTCCATGGAACAAAGTTTGAACACGGCAGTATCGCCAACATAATATGTAAGTATAGTGTCATCAAATATATCTATTCCTTTCAGTTAATGTTCCAGATTCCCTATCAATGCTTTTCTTTATTTTTATTATTAAAACAGTTCAGAATATAGATATGTATATTACGTTCTTTTCAATCATTCTAATATTGACGATACACTTAAACCTTTAATCTGAATATAAAATATCGAAGCGTTATTGTCCAAACATTGGCTCATTCAGAAAACCGTGTGCGATACAAGCGATTGCATGGGTACGTAGTAACATTGTATACAAAATGTCATATTTGATTCATATTCACACCATATCATTAAACCAATAAGTCTTCATCCGGTCATATTTTGGTTGTTATGGGTCAAAGCGAAAGTAGACCACCTACTTCCTATTTCAGGAGTGGGAGTATATCTAAGCGGTTCCTGCTTATTTTGATTTTATTTCCTTTAACTTTTCTAATGGTCTTCGTGTCAATCTTTCTATTGTATATTGACAGTTTCATCAACACTGAATTTAAATTACAGACTATCAGGTTTTTCCTAATGTATCACAGGCTCTTATTTGAGCGCCATGGTAACAGAGATGGAGTAGAAGTAACTTAAGATGATCATTATTACGTTCTTAACGGCCCGTCAACACATAAAATGTCATTAGGAACATCAACCTGTGATAGGCACAGCGATTCAAAAGAACTAACATCAAATGAACTAATATATGTCATGTGATGGCTAGACTTTCCTCTATAATTGGAATTGGAATAAACTATATAATAGATGATTATAAAGATGTGGTAATCAGAATTCAGTAATTTGCCACTGTTTGCAGATGTGGCTAGCGGTAGCAGTGCTGACTGGACCTACGGAAAACAGGATATTAAATATTCTTACGGAGTGGAGCTTAGGGACAGAGGCGAGTACGGGTTCTTATTACCCGCCGACCAGATAATCCCGTCTGGTGAGGAGACGTTACAAGCCGTTATAGCACTGGCTAAGTTTATCACTAACAATCCATAGTTATCATGAACTTAGAAACATGATGTCATGAATGATATTACGAGAAATAAAATTTCTGTCAACAGGGCACAAACTACCTCGACATTGATATTTTAGGCCAGAGTTAGAACAGCTTACAACAGACGCTGTCCTAACTAACGTTTTGATAAATACGCAGGACTTTTAAAGACATCATTGATATAAGAAATCAATGAATGATATAGTAAGTAATTAAAAGTAATGATATTCTTTCAGTCTTTGGGTGTTTGGTGATAATTAAGCAGAATTAGCATCCATTATTTTTGTACATTAAGACTTTAAAGGAGAAAACAAATCAAACATTCGATAATTTACAAACTAATTTCCATCGAATCACTTCAATTCACTTCTATATGACGATTAAAACTAGTGAAAACCTTTCCTCTAATGGTTTGCATTTATATGATTTTCCTTTTGTTTTAAACATAGTTTATTGTATCAGTTATATACAAGGGACTGGGCACAAGTTATCCAACTTATATTAAGCCCTTTCCCAACAACATATTTACAAAATATACATATTCAAGGTGGCTTTTTAAATATATTATAGAAAATGAGTTCTGCTGAGATGAAAGGAGAGAGTAGAAAGAGAGCGAGATGGAAAGACAGAAGGTGAGGAGGGGAGGAGAGAGAGGTGGATCAAAATCTATTTGTATTAATAATAAATTGCTGAGTGTGAAGACATATTTTACTGTTTTCGTCTTTGGATAATTCATTACTTCCATGTAAGATTAGCTGCAGGTCTAATGGGATGAAATCATTTAGTTCTCGGTAAAAAATAATTCTGTGATCTGCATACTTATTACAAACAAAAAATAAAATGGTATGTGTTTTCCTTGCTCATAAATACAAAGGTAAAATATGTATGTTTAACCTCAACAGTTACTATCACTGTAATTACAAATGTGACTATTCCCTGAAATTATAATTGTGACTATCACCTGTAATTATAACTCTGACTATCACCTGTAATTACAATTGTGTCTATCGCCTGTTATTATAACTGTGACTATCACCCACAACGGCCCACAACGGACATCTGACGATAGACACATCTTCCTGAATTAAGCCAAAAATGAATCAGAAATAGTTGGCGTTGTCAAGGAAAAACATGATTACGAGGCTGAAAAATTACAGCATTGTTGCTTAAAAACGTTTCTCCCAAATAGTCATCTCAGTGGAACTGGCACAATTTTTAACAATTTCTTGCTATCGGAATTTTCAACGGAAAGAATAATGCATTATTAATAGTTGTATATAAATGTAAAGCTTGACGTTGCTAGGTTTCTGTCAAATGCTATCAAACAAGGGCGCCCTAGCGGGTGCATAATACGTCCGTCGGTCCCTATCAGAGGCTTACTGAGATTAAAGACAAATTCTGGAAAAAAAAGTAAGCACCTGTCCACAAACCAGACTTTTGTATTTATGAGACTGCGTATTTTGCATCAAGATCATCGTGTTAGGCCTACATATGTACAGTATATTGAACTTAAAATTTGGTATATAGTCTAGGAAACAATTAACTTTATTTGTTTCAGAAATACTTTCTCATAATACAGATGTTTTGCAGGTGAACTATCGCCATATTAAAGCCAACTTTTACCTAAGTTTATCATTGGGGTCTGCCATTCTATTTCAATGGGTCAAAACCCTATCATTTATTTAATAAACAATTCCCATTTTGAAATAATATTAGAGACCAAATTTGAAATTTAAGAAATGATAGTTCCTTGCTAAAGAATATTTTTTTTGCTAAATTTAGTTCAATTTCCAGTGCTTAAGAAATAATTCCCCTTGTGACGTTATAGACAAAATCTTAAAACATGCTAAAGCGTTAAGGAATAGTAGAGCTTTTTATTTTAAAGAAATGGTTTAGCTGTCTTTTAATTTGGTGTGCATGTTGTTAGCAACAAAGCTCATCACACTTTTTTTATACTTTTATAGTCCCACGAGAACTTAATTTCGTTTTAACCTCGTTTCCATACGGATTAAACAATAATTGCGTTGTTGGAGAAACGGACTACACGTTTTATTTTTCTATACTATGAAGGATAAAGTGATGGATGACCATGTAGGGATGCTCTGCTGATTTAAAGCACTATTTACGAAATTCAAGAAAGCATAAAATACATCATTTCTCAGCCTAATTATGGTCAATTGTTATCGTGGCTATTGTGTGGAGCTCCCTGAGATTGGTTTTCCCGACAGGTAAGAGCACACCTGATTACATGTAAAAGCAGCCAGACTGTGGGTGTTATACCCGGTAACGCATGTCGCAAGAACCGAGCAGTATGATGCTGGTATTTATATATATTAGTTTCACTCATGCATGAGACCGTACTATGTAGTGTACAAGATTTACCGAACCAAAAAGGAAACTTTTACTCCGCGTGTGTATGACGGAAGAGACAGACGTGTTCAAGTGTAAGGGGCTGATGACCTCAGCGATGAAGTTAGTGTGGATAACGGTAGAAATGTACATCTTCACCAGCAACATTCGTGGTAGGTTTTACCTTATTAATTGTACAGATCTTAAATAAAACGGAGAATGGGGAAACGGCTGACGCGCATGAACCCTCTCGTCAAAGAAGTCATGCATTGTGTATGTAGTTTTGAAAGTTAAAAAAATAAATATGTAAAATGAAACCGATTTTCAAACTTAATAAGATCATTCTAGAGTAGCCAAGTAAAATAGTAAAATACACGTTATGACAGGGTTTTTTTCTGTTCGTTTTGTTATATTAAACTGTACCAAGAATGTTATTTTGATCAAATATCTATTTTCCTGTTTGTAACATCTAAGACCATTTAAACAAGAAGATATTTCCCTTATTCGTGGGGCATTACATGGCCGCGAAAATTTCAATCGTGAAAAAGTAAAGTAGCCGACAGATGGTATTTGGTAGGGTTGGTAGGGATATATTGATATTCAAACAATAACAATTGTCATACTTCATCAAGTTTTTTGTTTCATCTATACCTGCTCGCTTGTCTAGGTATGAATTTAAAATGTAATTCATAATTAATAATCATTAACAACATTAGCGAGAGTACATGCTGACATATCATTGGCGATATAACACAGAATGTCTTTGTCACTATCATATTCACGAAGATGCTATGATGACGATATTTAAACAAGAGTTGATGTGACTATCATTAATACCACATACCAACAAGAGGTTCTATATAAATATCATTTTGACAATTAACACAAACAGGAGTTGTGTTATACGTAATCGAATAAGCACACACAGGGGAGTTATTGTGTGATTAATTTGTTGACGATATTACACTTAAGAGTGGATATTTACTTAACTCTTTTGCATTACAAATCAAAGGAATGTTTTTCTTATATTTTATCGACGATATGAATATAAGTTTATATCTGTCAAACAATGTAAAATTACCAAGGAACAACAATAGAGAGTCATTCAAGCATAATTTTGGTTAAGAATAGAAATCGATAAAACGAGGGTTAAATTGTCCAGTGGAAGCTTAGAAGGACCAAGTTTTCCGAAATAGTAAACGGATTTTGTTTCATAAATAATACCCACTATGTAAACCTTGGTCAATCTGAGTAAGTAATATTACGTTCAATGTTACGATCTCAAACTTTAAGTACAAGACGGTCATGGACAAACCACAGACTTATGGCTGTCCGACAAATCTGATGAAGTGAAATTTTGAACTTTACTTGAAAGTATCAGCAACTCATAAATGTTATGTTCAGTTCATAAAAATACAGATGCATAATCTGCTACAAAATGGTTACTAAAGTTACCTATTCTTAAGTTTTGAAGTTTTGATGGGACTAAAAGATAACAACAAATTATCTTTTTTTTTTCTTAACAAATCAAACTCCAAAATGTTTTTCTCATTGTCGCGAATGACACATAACAAGTACTTCAGACTAATTGTTTTCAATTAGTTATGTTGAATTTTGGACCAAAGTAAAATAAATAAGATTTTGTCAGGATAATCTCAGGATCACGTCATGCTCGTTTCATATCATTGCATGTCTCTGATAATGTGTTAGGTCAAATTTGGTGAAATCTACCCAAGCATAAAGAAGTAGAGTTTTGGAGCAAATTATTAACTAACTTCCCTTTTTAGGGGTTGAATCATTTTTTTAAATTCAAGAGATGCTTCCCCACTCTAAATAATGTTTTCAGACCAATTTTGGTTGAAATCTATGAAACCATTAAGAATGAGTTGATTTATAAAGTAAAATATTGTCTAATTTCCCCTTGGGGCCCCGCCCATAATTCTCTAGAAGTCGAATCAACTTTCTGAATTTAAGAAATATTTGCAGCCCTCCCTACAGATCAAATTTGAATGAAATCAATTCAAGTCTAACTACCCGTTTGAATGAAATCAATTTAAGTCTGACTACCCGTTTTGGGGTCCTATCCCCAGATCCTAGGGGTCGAATCAACTTTCTGAATTTAAGACATGATTCCCCATTCCCAATGACGTTTCGGTCCTTTGATTGAAATCCGCATAGGTAATAAATAGGAGAAGTGTTTTAAAGGAAAAGTTTACGGACCATGCACTCGACAATAGATAATGCACGAAAGCAGTAGGTCATCTTGACTCTTCGAGTCAGGTGATTTAAAAATGCAAATCAGAATCGATGAATCGAGGTCAAAATATGAAGGAATGAAAATTTTACACGGGACCATTCAAAATTGCAGAACAAAACCAGGTATGAGAATCAGACCATGTGTTACGGAAAGATAAGAGTCTTCTGCTCGATTTGTGGCAGCCGCCACGTTCTCAAGTGAAAATATTTTTAACGTTGGGGAAAACAGGAGACGTCCTTATGAACATTCCACACAGCATATCGCATCATAATATAGAACATTTCCTAATGAGATCATTAATAACCAACATAAAACTTCCCCATAGTCTTTATCAACCAGTATTTCTCATAACCATGTGCTGCAAGTCCAGTGTCAGCATCTTCAACGGAAATCGTGGTGTTGGGAATAGGCTCCTGGATGTCAAATCAGCTAAGATTTGTAAACACTGGAACAAGGATAAAGGAATGTAAATCTTTGAAAAGTTCGATAAAAATTAAAAGATATCCACATCAATGCAGTTAGCTTTTACTATCAATGTGAGATTTTCTCTGTGTATTGCTTAAAAAAGTTACAATCATATTTTATTTTTAAATATCCAGTGACAGAGGCTGCGACCAGTCTGATCGCCTGTGAGGGTGATTATGTCCCAATGGAATGTCCCAGCAGATTTTCAATCCATGTGATCGACGCCAACTTTGGACGAACGGATGCTTCACCGTGCGGCGGTAATACAACTGTAACGTCATGTGTGACACCTGAAACTTATCAAGTAATCTTTGAGTACTGCGAGGGGTCCAATACCTGTGAGATCCTTTCCTCTGTTACCGTGTTCGAGGATTCGTGTCCAGATGTTGAAAAGTATCTCAACGTTACCTTTGAGTGCCAAGGAGGTAAGAAAATCAGTTTTACGATTAATAGTACATGCCTTTAGTTGTCTGTATATAATGTGTATATAGTAATATATGAAACCTTTTCATTCATATTACAGAGCGATATAATAATTCTTGAAATAAAGCCGGTTTTTGTATACAAAGAAAAAATGTTTTGTCCTTTTGAAGGACCCACGAAGGAAACATCGTCGACAACGGACATAGCATCCACTATTCCAAAAGAAACCACACAGAGCTCGCAGACATTAACAACTGGCGTGTCATGCTCGTGTACCGATTGTCAGAAAACAGTCAGTAATCAACTATCATCAGTAGCGAACCTGGAAATTATTCTGGAACTCACTAAGAATATAACAGCGGAATTGAAGCTTGATAAGAAGACATTGTCCTCCGCAAAGAGACGAATCACATCGGCCTCAGACGATAGAGTTAGCGCTACCTTTATGGGTTATATAGGGATTGGGGTGTTAACAGTTGTGTTCGGATTGGTTGTCTTCACAGACATCGTCAATATCGTCATACCGTGTGTGCTTGGCCAACGAACTATTCTGTATGACATTTAATGACCGAAAATTGTTCTACAGTGTTGTACTTTATCATTTTTGATGCTATTTCTTGTTACGAATTAATATAAACAATGTTAAACGCTGAGTAATAAAATTATCGACTTGTCATCAAGTTTCCCAGTGGATCTCTTAATTGTTTGGTTAGAGATTTTATACTTGTTAATTTTTTTATTATCATATTTTTTATCATCTTAAAATAAGATCGTCTTTGGAAAACACTTCAGTAGTTGTTTTGTAATAAAGTGTTTTTACTATAGGTATCATATAATTGATAAAAAATAGTAATCAATGACTTTTATCAGTATACATTGTAAGCATTCAGAAACTACAGGAATATAACAACATGCCATCTTAACCTGTTTACATACCAGTATTTTTGTTTGTTTGTTTGTTTTTGTTTTGTTTGCTTGTTTGTTTTTTTTTTGATGTTCCAAACTGACACAAATCCTTTATTTGACCATCTTCTAGAATTAATCTTTTAAAGACTTTATTTCTGGATAGCGTTTTATTTTTTGTAATTTTAATACAAGTAGTCAATTTTCCAAAATCATGAAACAATTTTTGATCTCGGGCCTTAAAAATCCGGGACAGTGATTCACCAAGTAAGTCGGAATTCACGAATTTGAAATCTGGTTTATGGTAATAAATCATTCTAAATTTAGTTGCATTCTACTCAAGTCTTCTTGAGTTATACCCAAGAGAAGAACCACAGCAACCAGAATAAAGTTGAAATTGTTTGCACTATCAACCGAATCGCGCAGTCAATAAAAGTAGTTCACTCGTGAATTTATTTCAAAACGCCATTAAAATTGTCATTTTCAAACAACATAAAATAACAAAGAGTATAAGGACAAAAAAGTTTAAGACATTATGTTTGCATTCATTATACAGAGTTATGTCTTACTTTCGGTAAAACATCAAAGGTGTCGTTTTGACTTTTGATCAAAACAGATAATGATAATAACAAAAATAGGGACCTAACGTGTTTTGTATGATGAACGTAATTTGGTATAACAAGCAAATATGGATAACACTGTAACAACACCCCACCTCCATGACCACACTTTGACAGACAAAACCACTTATTATCACTTAAGAATCAATATGTATGCCTGTTTCTATCGCAAAAATTACCAATATCTTAAGTATCGGTCTTTATTTTCGTGTACGCGAAACACGGTTTGCGTAATTATGTACACCAACAGATTTGGTAGTTGTATATGAGTACTAGGAGAAATTAGGAGTATTAGGGGAATCGGGAGAACTAAAAGTGATTAGGAACTCTCGGATACTATTAAATGAATAATGGAATTTAATTAACGAATATAACAGATACAAAACATCATGTTCAACAATCTTCTCATTATTGTCATTGTGAAATCAAAGGATACCATTCATGATAGATTTGTACTTAAAGTGAGACCGAGGTCTGGGATAAAAGTTAATATCGGTTGGCTTGTACATATTACTTTTCAGAACATTTAAACATTCAATAAATATCTACATTTAACTTTAGTTAATTTGTTGAGTTGTTCTTGATGATTTAGCAGCAAGCCAACAACCAGACTGACTAGAAATAAACTTAAATAATGCATGAGGATGAAAGACGTTCAGTAAAACGAAATATATATATATATACTAAAAGGATAAAGAAACGCAGGGTGAACTTTAAACCAGAAATTAAGTATGATATCGGGCTTCATTTAAAACGAAATTTTGTATACTTACAGATAAATTAAAGCTTAAACATTTCCAAAGTCTGTATTTTGCATCTGACAATTAGTTAAGAGGTACTAACGATTAAGTTGAATGGACCCATAGGATTTTGAAATTGAAATTGAACTGAGTCATCAATATCTTGTGTGTCCGCCGTTTGCTGTGGTCACGGCCCTTATTCTTCTGGTCATAAAGTTTATGAGAGCGTTAATCCGTCTTATGGGGATGTTGTCCCACTCTTCAATTAGAGCTCTGGTCAACTGCTCCCGAATAGCAGGGGGTGGCTGGCGCTTTCGAACCTGTCTATCCACCTGGTTCCAAAGATGCTCGATCGGGGACAAATCAGGGCTATATGGCGGCCAATCTAGTGGTTGAATGTTGTTGTTGGCCAGAAAGACTTGGCAAATCCTTGCTAGGTGGGGCCTAGCATTATCCTGCTGGAGGGTTAGATTATGCTGCTGTAAGAAAGGGATAACATTGGGGTCGGAGGATCTCATCTCTATACTTAGCTGCTGTTAAATTGCCATCAATAACAACCAATTGTGATTTTAACCCGTGTGAGATTCCTCCCCACACCATTACTGAACCGCCCCCAAACCTGCGGACGTCCTGACCTAGGTCGATCGGCCAATCGCCCAGTTTCCCGAAGACGTCTTACAAGACGTTCTATGGTGGAAACATTAACACCAAAGTGCCTAGCAACCTGATTTTGCAGCTGTCCTTGCATCAGCATCTGAATGGCCTGACCCCTCTGAACATCTGTGAGTCGTACCATTCTTAAAACGAATCAAATTCTCAAATTAATTTTAGGGAAGCAGTTGGTCTGTATAATGACTAACGAAGAGTGACTTGACCAACGCTGCATGAGACCAGAACAACACGGTGCATGAGATTCTTGTTTTTTCATTCCTCCATTTACCAGAGCTGCGCACTGTACCGTGACTAAATTTTCGATACATGACAAGGTGTAATATGACCTAATTACTCAATCCACAAAGTTTCACTTTATTTTTTCAAAATATCGAAATAAATATTACCCTGCGTTTCTTTATCCTTTCAGTATATATACTTTTTTTGGTCTTGGACATCTGAACTTTGCATTGTATTTAATGTTGTTTTAAGTATACTTGAGTAAATGTGTGTAAGACTATGGAGATGATAAAGGATTTATAGCCCGTGAAAATGACGTCAGACAAACTGACAGATTATTAACTCTCACCCATTCCGTGGTAGATCAGGCAGGATTGGAGTAGGGATGTCTGAACCGCGGTCAGCAGAGGAAGGAGTAAGGCTTGAACTCCTGGATGATCGGAATAATGTGGTCAATGATTTACCAAAAAGGGAGGTCTGGTCAAACAAGGTGGAATACTCCCTCGGGTTAATCGGGTATACGGTTGGCCTCGGTAGTGTGTGGAGGTTTCCGTACGTGTGCATGAAGAATGGAGGAGGTAGTGTATACCACCATTATTGTTTGCAAATAGTAATGTAACCTTTAATCAACACGATTTACCTTGCTTGAAAATTCAATCATATTCTAAATGTTTCCGTTAAAACTTGCATGTATGTGACCACCTGTCTGTATTTTGTTTACTTATCTATCGATTATATTTATGCAACATAATGATGGCGTGACTGTTAAAGCAAACTGGAAGCGATGACAATGAAAAGAAAAATAAATCTTCACATAATTACAAATGGGCATGTTAAGTAAAGAACCGTGTGTGGGAATTCGGACGGTCTGTCTGGAATTTCGACCGTGCCGGTATTTGTCAACATGCAATTGTTTAAACCTTCAATTATTGTTTGTTGTGTATATTTCACTTCACATAGTTAACGACGTGTGTAGCTATGCGACAAGACCATACACCTATACAGTAATGTGGTAGAATATCTCCTTTGTGTGCCCTATTGCTATATCATTGTTCTGGATTACCGGTGTATGACAAAATAATGAGCGTTCACCTGAACACGGGTGATGAGAGGGTTTGGTTATATATTTCATAGCGTGCTATGAATAGCTACGACGAAGGTCCCTATGTAGGCGAGATGAGTACATGGGGGTTCATGTGGCGGGTGCACGTGAAGGCTCTGATTAAAATAAATGCTCGAGTAAGCCTCCTTGTGACAGTGACTTTGATATTGTCTCTAAAGTGCTACCTCTCTGACGAATACTGATAAAGGCCACAAGCAGGATCCCCGACCCGTTCTCAATTGAGAACAAAGTATATAATAACGGAGGATGTTGCTATCCACAAATGGAAAATTCACTATAGGGGAAATCGAAATCATTATGCTTATCATACAGCTTGATGGAAAACATTAAAAATTACGATTTCATTGCAGATAAAAATTATGATAAGCAACTGCTGTTTAAGAGTTTAGCGTGTCCATAATTTCCAATTTTGCTGGGAATATACGATGGACAAGTTCGATACATTTCTTGTTATCTAACGACAAAACCTCATCAGTAGATCTGATTTCGCTAAATTCAACCAAACAAGTCAGCCAACAAAGAGACAATGTTAGTTTCCATGGTTATGCCAATAGTTTGTTGGAAGATCTTACCATCAAACTCGACGAAGATGTTGTCAACCAACAGAAAAAAGAAAAGTTCCCAATGTTGCAACGAGGTCAGCAAAATCTCTTGGTCTTTAATGTCCCCTGGCTAAAAGATATCCCCACTACTCTGCAGGATCACCACTTTCAATCCCCTCCAAATATATGTACTTGAAAAGAGAATTCCCTATTCTTTCGACCTTCGATGACCCCAATACGGGAACCATCGGAGAAGGCATCCTCGAGCACTGAGGGTGCCGACAAACTTGTTAAGAAATAATTAAGTTAATACACAAACATATATCAGTTACCGGATAGGTGTGTAACAAGCTTCACCCAAAAGTAAATTTTGATTGCATTTATGCTGATGATAAAAACTCGACTGCATATCAAGGTTCTTTTTTGATTGCTTTTTTTCTGTTTTTATTTAAAAATAAATAAATAAATATCAAAGAGAGCTGCCAGGGTTGGGGCCCTGGGGTCAGCCTCTGTGCATTAATTGTCCCCACGGAGGAGGTCATTCATCCGTCACACATATGGTTCTCGTCTCTCACTGTTATATTCCGCATCGCATTCGCTCTTTCTTTTTACACTTATAGCATACTGAAGTTTCACAGCTTACTCACTTTATGAGTTTATACATGTAAACACATAAGTACCTCGCCATTTAAGGGGGAAAAAGGTTCTATTGACACAACTTAATGGCCATCCTCTAGGTGCATTCCTCATTCCTTTCTTCATATTTACGCTGCTGTGTGGATTTCCTATGTATTACATGGAGCTGTGTCTGGGCCAATTTTCCGGTAAAAGTGCACTAGTTTCCTGGTCACTTTGTCCACTGCTGGAAGGTAAGTTCAATTTAAATAACCTTAATTTATTTTTCTATCACTTTGTTCTTCAATATATTGTAAAAGGAAAACGTTGGAAAATTTGTTACATTGCAATATTATGTAATACACGTTCATAGATCGTATGTAACAGACCTGTTGATAACATTTATACGACAAAAACACATTGCTCGCTCAGGTATAGGATATTCCATGGTGTTGATGACGATGATTTGCACGTGGTACTACGGGTTGATCGTGGCCTGGGTGCTGATGTATTTGGGTTACTCATTTTTCCCGACACAGCCCTGGTCCACCTGTAACAATGAATGGAACACAGATGAATGTGTAGTGCTTAGGTCCGGTCTTGAGGCATCTAATACCACACTATGGAACGTTTCTTATTTACTCAATGGATCATCAGCTGAGGAAAGTAAAGGTTTCTACCCTACAGCGGCCACCGAATTCTGGCGGTAAGTATTCTACGTATGTTCAAGTGAAACAAATACGTTATTTTTTCCAATGGATAACGTGATTTTTTTTAAGAACTTGATATTGCTAGATGGTAAACTGTGAAGTGATAATGTGAAAATTTTACTAATCACGGGTTAGATATGATCCGGTCGGATCGGATTATGTATCAGCTTGATCAAGATATGAATATTCAGCATTCTCTAAGCCAGCTAATATCAATCTTTTACATGTTATAGATACAAGCTATTAAACGCATCAAGAGGAATAGACGACTGGGGAATCCCGCAGTGGCATATCATACTGGCTTTGTTTTTCTCTTTTGCATCTATATTCCTTAGCATAATAAAAGGGGTACATTCTGCTGGGAAGGTAATGGCATTGAACGTTCCAAGTAATTAAATCGATTTGAATGTTTCAAATTGATTTGTTTATGTTTTAGCGATGACGTGAATTTTAGTTATAAGCAAATTACAGCAGTATTAGCAGAAAAAAATATGCTATTATTTGTAGTATATATCTTAGTTTTGATAACATTATAAATATTGTAGGATAGAAAAGGCCATTTGATATCCATAATTGAAAAATAGTTAGACAAGAAATAACATTCAAGAAACACCTGCTGAAAAAGAATGGAAGGCACAAGCACCATAATTACTAATTACGAATGAAATATCAAAATATGAAAAGTGATCACTTCTCTGGCAAAGTCAAACATGAAAAATAAAATTCAAATATAACATTTAGGTTATAGTGTCAACCAAAAATAATGTGATTATTGTCTGCTCCTTTAAAACAGATATCATGATATTTAAAACAAGAATTCGCTTACTTTGTTCTTTTATTTTCAATGTAATTTTCGAAGAGGTTTACTTCTATTGATATTTCAACATTCATCACTGTTTAGGTCATTTATGTGACTGCCACTGCACCGTTCGTTCTGCTGTTGGTGATACTGGTGCGGAGTCTATGTTTGGCTGGTTCATTAGATGGAGTTCTACTGTACCTCACACCTGACTTCTCTAGACTTCTCCATTTCCAGGTACTTCTATCAAATGATATATCTTTACTAGTAATTGCTGTCACGAATCAATGTTATAAAAACGATATCTAACAGTGTATTCAGCCATGTCAGATACTTTTCACGAGTGTGGCTAATATTTTGACGTATTTCACCAAAATATTCACCGCGTGAGTTAAAGCTGAAAGTGTAATTTCTGTCATACCGTAATATAATCAATGAACATTTATTACAATACTTCTGAAATATCTATTCAGGTGTAAATTTTCAGGTTATCATGGAAATGGGTATGGGTATTTGTTATTATGAAAGGAAACCTTGTCAACTTGTCAAATATGTTATTGTTAAAATGATAGTTCATTGCGTCATATCTGTAAACACGCATATCATTTAACGTACTTTTATGATTTTCTTGCATTTAAGAACACGGCGAATGATGAGCATCATATTTGGATATAAAAACTTGAGAAAATGAAAAAGAAGTAATATTAGAAAAATAAATCGTAGTATGGAGAATAAGTAATCTGTTACTGTGTAATGAGAAAATAAAAATCCAAAATGATGTATGCACGCAAGCGTTGTTTCCCGTTTTATCTTTTACTATTTGTTTGGATATGAAAAGAGGTATGAACATTATTGGGAGACATAAGTCAGTTTTACGTTATGCCATCGTCCACGGATAAGTGTTAGGATCTTTTCTTGGTGTTAAACATGATCATGAAATTTGATAATCTAATTATGGGGCTGCTGCACCTCACGTCTAGATTTCGACTTTTTTGTTGATCACTTTTCATTTTACTTAGTCGACTCCTGTGCTTCAAACTCTAAGGCCTTAGCATCACTGACGAGTCATAGAAGTACAAAACAGTTGTATGATGCAGTTCAATTCATTGTTTGGCTCAACTGTATCTCACTCCTAATAATGGAAAGGTGCTATTCACTTGTGTATCTTTTGTACAGTCTTAAAGATAGAAGGTGGTAGACACTGTTGGTGGACTCAAAGTCCCCGAGGTTTGCCGTAACCTGTTTGCCACGTTTAAGTTTACTCAAATAGTGGCACGGTTCAGAAAATACACATGTGCTATACGCTATTATAAAGTTAAGTGATGTATGTAAATTATGAAATGTATCTTATCGTGGGGCTGCTGCACCTCCCCGTCTAGATTTTGACTTTTCTTTTGATCACATTGAATTTTCCTTACTCGCCCCTAGGCTTCAAATTTAGGCCCTTAGCATCACTGAGGAGCCCTAGAATGACGAAACAGCTGTATGATGCAGTTTAATTTATTGTGTGGCTCTACTGTATCTCACTCTTAATAATGCAAATATGCTATTCATGTGTGTGTCTTTTGTATAATCTTTGGTACAGGTGTGTTGTACAAGAAGGTAATGATAAATAATAACCATTTTAACTGCCTGTGGGCCTTTTGTTTTATTCTGCTTCAGGCTTTTTGATAAGTGTAGTTTATAAAAAGAAGCATTCGATCTCTTTGGTCATTGGTGATACAATGTTAAATTTTACTAATTATTATCTAAAAGCATTAAAAGAGGTATCTTTTATTGCCGTGAAAAACAACATTTCGATTGACGTGACCTTTCACTATACTGAGTGGCGAAAATATAAAAAATGAATGCAATTATTCTTGAGACTTCCTTCAGATTAGCAAACGTAGGAGTAACAGGTATGTTACTGAAAATGGATGCGAGATTACAAACGTGGATTGAACAAGACAAATAAAGGGAAAAAAAGAGAATAAAAATAAGTAAATAAATAAACAAATGGGGGAAATCTGCCAGTAATTGAAATTGCCAAAAACAGTTGTTTTGTTTTAAACAATAACATATTTATAATGTCATTTTTCTAGGTATGGCTGGAAGCAGCATTACAAGTGTTTTACTCTCTTGGACCGACATGGGGTGGAATAATCACTTTGGCCAGTTTTCACAAGTTCCATGGCAACTGTCTCCGGTAGGATTAATAACTTCGGCAAGCGCTCTCATAACTAATGTTTAACATAAAACTCGTTATGTTGTCCTCACAAATTCTCTGATTTCTGTATCCTGATCACTCTGGTGTCCAAAAGTGTCAAGCAACAATGTATCTATTTAGATAAGGATTGAATGACCTTTTTAGAAAAGTCCCATGGTAACTGTTTATTGTTCAATGTTATCGGTTTCCACAACAATTTCATAATCAGTAATTGCACTGTTAGTGAATCTTTTGTTGTTTAACAATACAATCTTTATATAACTCGAAAACAAGCCTCTCAGAATTGCAAGACAGTAATGAATTTAATAATACTCTTTGTGATGCTATCAATCAACAGATATCTGAATGTATTCCTAGTAGAAATATTACAGTAAGACCTAGAGATAAAAAGTGGATGACACAAGACATAATAACTAAAATTAGACAAAGAAATAGGGTACATAGAAAAACAAGGTCTAGTAACTTACCATGCCACTGGGAAAACTATAGAAATAACAGGAATGAAGTCATAAGTAAAATTAGGGAGGCCAAGAGTAATTATCTAGAAAATATGCATAAATTGTTAGCTAATAAAGATACTTTCTCATTTAGTTGGTGGAAATTGCCAAAACTGTTTTGAAAATTGAACCTGTCCCTGATATAGAAATTAACTGTCCGCAGTCTTTAGAAAACATATCAATAACACATCAAGATGTGTGATCAATTGTTTCTCTTAAATAGTACTAAACCAGCTGGGCCTGATGGTATGGTACCAAAGATAATCAAGGAACTTCAACATTCTATTTCTCTTCCTATAACTTTGCTATATAACAAAACACTACAAACAAGAGTTATCCCCCTTAGCTAGAAAACTGCCAATATTAATGCCATTTATAAAGGAAAAGGTTTAACAAATGAAATATCTAATTACAGACCAATCTCTATAACTTCATGTTTTAGTAAGATTATAGAAAAAAATATATCTAAATACATGTTTAATTATCTAGCTATCATGAAGTTATTTCAAAACATTAATCTGGTTTTATGCCTAAGGACTCTGCAGTAAATCAACTTCTTTCAGTACATCACACTATTGTACAATGTTAAGACCAAGGTTAAGAATTCAGGTTTGTTTTTTGTGACATAAGCAAGGCATTTGATAGAGTCTGGCATGGAGGATTATTGTATAAACTTCAAGTATACGGCATCAAAAGGAAATTACTTTGTGTCACGTTTAAGTTTCACTCAAATACTGGCACGGTTCAGAAAATGCACATGTACTTGACGCTATTCTAAAATTAAGTGATGCATGTAAATTACGAAATTTATCTAATTATTATTTTGACTGCTGGTTTAGGAATGTTTTAGATGATAGAAAAAAAGAGTCTTAACTGGGATATTTATCCACGTCTAAGTCTGTTGGTGCAGGGGTACCACAGGGCTCGGTCCATAATTGTTTTTACTTTATATTAATGATATTGTTGATTGTGTTTCTAATGTAATTAAACTGTTCGCTACCCTGTATGCTGTAAAAGATAATGATCCAATTGAACTTACACAACTTATCAGCAATATTCAACTCTGGGCTAATAGATGAAACATGAAATCTAATCCAAACAAAACTGAATCTGTCATTTTCTCTAAAAAAATTTGAATATCCATCACCCAAATGTATATTTTTATGATGAACCTGTTACTGTCAGTCGAATACATAAACATCTCGGTCTGACATTCATTTATCAAAAGGCCTATAAAAGAATTAATGTGTTAAGAATAATGAAGTATAAATTGGACAGACATTCATTAAGTACAATAAATATATCATATATTAGGCCAATACTTATATACTGATGTTGTCTGGGATAATTGTTCACGAAATTCAAAAGATCTCTTAGAATCAGTGCAATTAGAGGCGACAAGAATAATAACAGGACTGCGTAAAGTCACCTACCACAATAACTTGTATAAAGAATAGGTTGGGTTCCTTGAATAGTAGGAGAAAGCAGCATAAAATGATGCTGACGTATAAAATCATGAATGATCAATCTCCATACTACTTGAAAGAAATTATTGAATCTTATCTTCATGACCCCACATTTGATAGATATCCCTTTAGATCTATTAGATTATTTGATTCTCCTCTCTGTCGAACTGTCAACTATTAAAGTAGCTTCTTCCCATCCATGTTTAATGAAATTAATAACATAGCTTGGGATCTTCAAAATATTCGTTCTACTTATCAGTTTAAAACAAATTATAACACCTGTCCAAAACCTTAACACAAAAACAACTGATATTATTAAGTACTTTGGAAATCGAGAAACCAATTTCATTCTCTGTCAGTTGAGAAATGAGGCCAGCAACCTAAATTGTGACCTTCAGAAAAACTGCCTAGCTGAGTCCTCGGCTTGCTCTTGTGGATTTAGACTCGAAACAGCATCTCACTACTTTCTTGATTGTTGAAACTTTAATCAACATCGTGTTATACTTTTTCAGAATATATCACACGAAGTTCATATCCACTTGACTATTGATGTCATTCTAAATGGTTGTGAGAAATGCAATAAGAATGAAAATAAACATATCCTTCTATCTGTCTCAGATTATATCTAGAAGACTTAGTATGTCTTACCAAAATCTCTAACTCATTCATTCATTCATTCATTCATTCATTCATTCATTCATTCATTATAATTCGTTCATTCATTCATTCATTCATTCATTCATTCATTCATTGTCATCTGATTTCCAAATAAGGTACCTTACACATTAATATTTGTTCTTTAGGGAGGGTTTAGTTTTCATAAGACCAGTTATATTGTCTACTCAAAATATTGAATAATGAATAGAATTAGAAATTTGAAGAAATTTTATTGAATAACACAGATCTCTAACCTGCAAATAGACATAAATTAAACTATTTGGTGGGATTGAATTTCCAAATGCATCAGTGGATCGCCTTGTGTGATACATGGACTTTTCTGGCATGTATCTGTTGGGTGAGGTAATTTAATACCACTAAATGTTTATTCATTAATCTCTTATAATTTTCTTCTCTTCCTGAATTAAATGTAATGTTTTTATTTAAAAAATTATGGTGAAAGGTTAGAAAATGAAATCAAATGGAATTACATGAGGAATAGATTTAAGTAGTTGTCTCCCCTACTTCAGCATTCTGATTTATTTATATATGTTTGTATATGTTCAAATGTCTACTTTTGTATGTCTATGTTTGTACCACTGTTTGTTACCATGTTTGGAGAGGGCTTGAATAGGCTATGCCTGCTGCCCAATTCATTTGTCAATTTGACAATAAAACTTGTTGAAATTAGAAAGCAAGCATATCTTGAAAAATTAGCCTGCAAATTCATACATAAAAAAACTGCATTTATTTACTATTAACGAAAACAAGGCGCATCTGATTTCGAGTTTTTAGTGTATCATGTTTAGTTCAGCTGATCTACAGGACCAGTGAGCTTAATGCCATACCGCAGGCATCCGTCGTGCATCCGTCCGTCCGTTTATTTCGGTAAGCTTGAAAATTTGAGATAATCGAATTCCTGTGCATTCTGTCGCTGATGACTGAGTAAATTTGACCGGAACATCATTGAGACAACGAGAACAAATTCTGTACAAATGATAATTCTCGGGCTCGAGTATCGGGACAAAGTGGGCATATTTTGCAGATAAAAAGACCTCCTCGTTAAGCGTGAAAGAATCATTGAATTTTGTCTAAAACATTCCTGGGAAAAGGGAAAACAATTTCTATAAAACGATTGGTCGTGTTTTTCTGATTTGGGAACGACGAGTTCCAGAAGGAGAAATGAACAAATTCTGTAAAATTCACTCCTTTTAAAATGATTGGATTTTACGCAAATTTAGTTCGACGCATTCTTGAATAAAGAAAATTATTTTTGAATAAAATTTTGGTCTTGGACGCTGAAGCCGTAGTAGCGGGGAAAAAATAGAAAAAAAACCCCAAAAACTAATTTATGAAAATCGTTATCCTCCTGTAAGAACGATTGGATTTTGACCAAATTTGGAATAAAGTACTCTAGGGTGAAGGGAAATAAGTTTTGTATAAATGGTCACTGCCCACGGCAACCGGAGGGGCTTGGCCCAAAAATGGGAATGAGAACAAATTCTAACAAACTTTCTTCAGAAGAAATTGCATGGATTTGTCTCAACTTGGTCTGAAGCATGAATGTTTAGCTGACCTCTGAGGGACTGAGGATCGTGGTTTATTTAGAAAATAGATAGTTGTGTGTTTGGATATATATAATTCCCTTTCCTTTAGTTTTAATGAAACAATTTCGGTCAGGAAAAGCCAGGTGAGCGATACAGATCATATGGGCCTCTTATTATCTTACTTACTAATGGATATGTCGACTGTATCTGACAGGGATGCTGTTATCACCGTGAGTGTAGACGCTTTCTCCAACTTCCTATGTGGACTAGTAGTATTTTCGATCTTGGGATTTCTTGCTCGAGAAGCTAATATTACCATTGAAGAACTAGCAGAATCTGGTAAGTAAGATTAAAACATCTGATTATCTAACAATAGTAGAGTTGAGTTATTAATACAAACATTCCTCTGACAAGGCTGGTGTAGCATGACCGAACCTATGCTATATTCTCATATAACTTTATGATAGGGTTTTAGATATGCATATCCCTTGATATTGGAACACCGTCCACATGACGTACGTGAGTAAGTTGTTATCATAGATACTGTCCCACAATGGATTTAAACTTTCCATGAAAAATGGACACAAAACCAACTCCTGATCATTTATTCAATTATAAATCTGCTATTATGTCATATTCTCCGTGAAAATCTTTATTCAGTTATAATTAACCTAAGTATAATTGAATTTGTGTTTGAACTATGATTGTGCTTACTTATTGGTATTTTCAAAAACGATGGCATTGAAACGCACGTGGTTTCATAATAATTTGATAATGTATGATAATGTATTTCTTATTATTTAGGCAGGGAAACATGTTAAGACTTGCATCTAGTTTACAAAATGCCGTGTAAAATACATATATCAGACCATTTTATATGTTTTTAAAAGACTAATTACAATACCAATACTAACACGATACAAATAAGATGATTTGCATGATTATCAAGATATCATTAATGTTCAGCAATCCATTGAAATATCGTTAAGTATCACAAAATAAAATATACTGTAGCATAGTGGTTTTCAGACAGATGACGAGTTTGCACTGGTAATTGGCTGAGCAATTAAAATAGATAAACAATACTGGATATCTACATACGAGATAGTGCGTACGTATGTATATGTTGTGTATAATTCGGTCACATTGTAAAAACTATTTATATGTAGACCTCTACAGGTTATAGAACAACAAACCGACATCTGAGCTCTTGTACATATGATTGTTTTTTCGAAGATAACAACATAGCGAGGGGAGGTCGAGGGGGGCGGACCTACACCTACAACACAATACAACACACTCATAGAACACGCAGCGGATGACAGCGGTAGGTTATCTTTATATCACTATTCACGCGCGAACGCGTAAGTAATATGTGGCTGATGACATTGTACTTAGCGGAACTGGCTGTCTCCAAAATTTATGATACTTACAGTCAGCACTTGTTTATCGCTTAACACTGTAGCATATCTTTTTACACAGGTGCAACGGTGGCGGGTTATATTAAAGCGAAATGGTTCATCAGAGCATTTGATGGTATCTTTTCTGGGCAATGAAAATATATTTGGTACCATCAATCAACCCCTTGGAGTCAATCTTTCCAACCATGTCGATACAAGCAAGCTACCATCCCATGGCTTAAATTGAGAAGTTATCATTTAAAGATCTTATCACATTTGACCCCTACGATCTTGAAACAATCTAATATCAGTGCCCTGGAAATCTTGGTTATTGAAAAGTCAAAAATATAAAATTATTTACGATGTATGACGACGGGCAAACAGCAATTGTATTATGTCACATGAGACTTCGTCTCAGATAACCTAAGATATAGTTTTGCATTTCAGAATATGTCATTGATTTAAAGTAAAAACGATTTAGATAAAAATAAATGAGTGGAGTGTTGAGAAATATGTATTTGGACAAGATGGCAATATGTTTTACGACGTCTTCTTACTATAGCCCTCAATGATGAGGCTTCAGCAATTTTAAAACGATTGTTAAAACAACATGCCACACACTATATGAACATTACAACTACAAGCGGCTGTCATAAGGCTATGAAAACATTACATTATCGTGTCATTTGAACAATATTTTATGCGAAATAATCCGAAAAAAGTAAGGGAACCCCAAAGAAGAATCTCTGTAAAATACCTTTTTGCAGTTACCAACCAAGCAGAGAAATATTTTTCGCTTGCATAAGCTATCTATGTATTTCTTAAGAAAGTCTATGTCAGGTTTAATTCTCTCTTTACAAAAAAGACTGGACGAAATAAAACCATACCTCCCTCGGTATCAGCGGGAAACGATAACAGCAATAAATGATAAAATCACTTATTCTGAACCATACTTTTAGTTTTTGGCTCGGAGTTTGCAAAGCTAGCACCCTAATGCTGTTATAATTGCACTGCAAATAAATAGATCTGTATGTTGTAAGGAAAATTTAGTAAGTGGTTTTGTATGCAATATGGTTGTAACCAATGAACCTCCACATCGTCATTGAGGTTTAAATGAATTTCAGTCCCAATATATATGCAACGCCATGAAGACCGTCACAATGGAAATAACTGAACTCTTCATTCAATCGCAAAGTTTATAATACAAGTGTATAATGGGCGTTATAATACATTAGTTATGCAATGGGTAAGATTTAACTGGCAACAAGGTAGATATACATGTAATGAATATTAATACACTGATAAAAGACGGTAACATGGAAATTTAACTGCCTCCAGAAAACACTAAAAACGTACTTACCTCGCATGATGGAGAAGACGTCTTTAAATGGTCACTTTTGTTAATAGGCCGTTAACCATTATAAAACCAAACCATATCAGATGGTAATTGTACAGACATCCACTGGGATTACATACCCCTCAAAACTAATGTGAAGTTTTGACTAGTAAACATATAGAAAAATATAACATATAACATGTAAGTTGAAGCATGAACCTTTCTATAAACTATGTTGACACAAACCTTCAGCTGATCTTACTTACGTTAGGTAAGATAGATAGGTGAACATTAACATATCTGTTGACAGGCCCCGGCTTGGTGTTCTTGGTGTATCCTGAAGCCCTGACCCGACTGCCTGTTCCACAGTTATGGGCTGTCCTCTTTTTTGCCATGCTGTTTACAGTTGGACTGGATAGTCAGGTATATCAAATTAAAAACTATAAATGTTTAAAATGAACCAGGTGGAGAAGCAGTCTAACTTTTTATTTCATTTTGGTCTTACGAAAGATAGATACATTTTTCAACGTCTGAGGGTCAGAAAATGTCATGTGTTGATTTTTAGCAGTATTCGATTAATAGTGCAATGTTTTCAAAACATACCCTTTGATTCAGCGTGTTGTCATGAAAGACCTTTTTTGTTTTCATATCACAGTTTGGCATGCTGGAAGCTGTGATAAGTGGACTCACGGACAGGTTCCCTAAAACTCTGCGCAAACACAAGACTTACGTCCTCTTTACTGTTTTTGTACTCTTCTTCTTGACCAGCATAATATTTTCGACACGGGTAATTATTTCCATATCACAGATGTATATCACTTTATTGTTTTCAGACAAAGATAATTAACATGAAAGCAATCATTAATTAAATTTCTCATAGCTATTGCAACGTTTTTTTTAAGACATCAGAAATATGCTTGATATTTTTATCGATAACATCTGATGATGTATGTCACATTTGAATTATCGTTTCGGACATGCGTTCGTTGACATTATAAAGGAACAGGTCTATTGCACAAAAGCTTGGGTGGAAAATGAGTCTCTTGCTTTCTGTTCCTTCTTTCCGATTGAGTCTTGCTTTAGCATGTCTGTATATTTTCTTTAAAATATTAAAAAAATAAACGTTAAAACAATGTTTTATAGCGTACGTGTATATTTATGAATAAAACAATAAATACATGTACCGGTATGTCACTACACAATATGAAAATTGATGAAAGTCTACAAGCAAAATGAAATTAAGTTATTCACCATTTCGGACTCGATTCGAAAGGTATACATTGGTGAATTGACAAAACAAAATTACCATGTCGTGTAAAAGGGATTTTTGTTCAGTTTTTAATAGGCATGTATTCCTTGTCAATTGTAAAAAACAACGTTACCGTTGCTTTTTTTAAAGACTGTTTTCACATTAGATTGCTTTAAAATGTTGTTTGATCGTAGAAATGATTTGTCTTAAGCATTTTGGTGTAGGGATTCTGCTAAGGATACATTGCTGTAGCACAGAAATCTCTTAAAATCTGCTTTTAATATTTCAGGCCGGAATTTACATCTTTCAACTTGTTGACTGGTACGAATCTACATTCTGTATCTTTATGGTTGCATGTCTGGAATGTATCATTATTGGCTGGTTGTACGGTGAGAACATGTCCTATACACTTATCATATGTCTGTATCATTATTTGCATTTTTTATGTTGAGATCATATCATTTATATCATATATATAACTTCACGAGAGAAACTCATTCATTCATATTTACTTGACGCCATAATTAAATCTATTCTCTACCCAGATGTATCCAATTTTTGAGTACATGTTTACTTTCTTTATAAACAGCTGTTGTAGAATATAATAATGCAAGAGGAAGGGAGACTTTTGCTTGGCGAATTTTGAAACGTTTGCACAAATCTTATTTTTAATTTTTCATTTTGTTTGAAAACTAAATCAGATAAATAAAGCATCTATCTCAAATCTGTAGGGGCGGAACGCTTCAGTAAGGATATACAAATGATGACCGGACATTCAGTACCCGTTTTTATACGCGTGTCTTGGTGTATCGTCACTCCAACTTTAATGCTGGTGAGTAAGGCAACAAAACTATACAAAATTGCCTTCATACAATATTTGTAAATCTCTCCATAGATAAACTCGTTTGTCTCCATACTTCACTTTTGTTCATTACCAAATTGATAATAGTCGCAAGCGAAGAGCAATTAAACCATAGGTTGGGGATGCAAGGTTGCTGCTGTCCAGAAATGGAAAAATAGGGATATTGAAATCCTCACCGTTATCCTACAGCTTGATGGAAAACTGTCCATTTTCGTCGTAGGAAATCATCGAAATAAGCGACTGATGGTTAAGAATATGTTGTGTCCCTGACCTCCAATTCTTATTGGAATAAACAATTTCTTGTTATTTAAATGCAATACGTCATTTATATTTGAAAGTGAAATTGAACGATTTTGCATGTCTTTAGGACCTGTTTTAAAGGGCTCTTTAATGAATTCAGCCTTGTATGAAAACAAAAACATTCAACCAACGGAGGAACAGTTTCCCATGGGTATGCCAAAAGTCTGTCAGGAGCGCCCATTACCATACATGACGAAGATGGTTTCAGCCAGAAACTCGATGATTTTCATTATTTTATCGTCCGTATATTTCTCCTTTGATTTGGAAGTATTTGATTTTTTACGAAATAGGCTCAGTATAACTCATAACCATATACATTACCGTAGTTCACCTATCTTTGATAACAAAGTTCTCATAACAAGAGAACTAAGGCGTTCTTTTTGGTACAAATTGATCATTTCGGCGTACAGGGTGAAAAAATCAGGTGTTCTTATAGAAGAAATTCTTTTAGAAATGGGTGTTGTGGATTGGTCAAAATTCTTTAGTGTTCTTTAAAATCCACAAACCAATTAATTCCACTTCTTGAGTAAACTGTATCACAATAAGACTGTAATTTGATAGCACTAAGAATGGTAGTCAGTAGTTTTGACTTGGTTTGAAGTTGAATTGGTAGACTAAATCATCAAACGTTGTTTATATGGCAATAATATTATTAATTATCTGGTTATATATTGTCAAGAGAAATTTTGCTGCAGTCCGATTAAAAAGAGGCGTTGTAAAGGCAAGGCAAATCATATAGATAAGTCATTAGTAGCGAGACATTAGAGTACACACTGTAATATATATACTTTTAAGTGTTAGGGCAATTGCTTTTATATAAGCTATATTGATGAAGCGTGAAGCACTTTTGAATGTAATGTGAAGATCAAATGAAAGAAAACCTCCTTAATATGATGATGACTGGTAAATTCGTCATGAAAATATTGTTTACAAGAATATAAAGATGGCCTTAATAATTTTTGATAGGTTGCGTTCGTCGCTGTCCTTGTGACCTTTGACCGTCCTGTGTATAAAGGATATATATACCCTGACTATATTGGCGTCGTAGGTATTCTGATTGGCATTGTCTCAATTGTTCCAACACCAGTCCTCCTACTGAAGAACTTGCTGGGACAGCAGGGATCGCTGATACAGGTAATACTTTCTGTCATTACTTGTTACATTGTGTATAAGCAGCTTCTTTAGATCTCCAATTATATTGTCATTAACAAACCGCATGCCCCAGGATTCGGCCTAATATAATTAAATATGAAACTTCATAGGGAACACTTAATCACATTAAACCTAGACATGAAAAATACCTCCTAAGGCCACAAAATCTAAAATACTGCTGTTTACTATCTTTCTTCAACCGTCGGACCGTTACAGGTTTAGAATATGTTCGTACTTTACAAAGCAGAATCGCAATTAAAGACCTGAAGCTAATGACCTATAAATCCTGATTCAATCGTGAACAATAACGCTCAAACGAATGATATCTGAAATATCTTTTATCTTGTTCAGTCACAACAGAATACATTAACGTCGAGTACTGATTTAACCAGATGATTACCGTACTTTTAAAGGAACCCATCAAATAGTTTCACCGGCGTCTTACCTCATTTACCTTGCCTTATTTACTAGCAGCTATTTACACAAAGGGTTAACGTTATGAGGTTGATTAGTATAAATATATTGCATTTCTAGCTTTTCGAGATCATCATAATTAAGCAAAATTAAGCTTAATGAAGAGCTTAACGGAAAACTATAATTAAGAATTAAGTCCTCAAACACAGTAAAATGTAGATGAAATTCAGGTTAAGGTTATCACATCATAAGTATTTCATGAAAACTGATCAATTGAATTTCATTTCTTGGTATTATATTTTTTCAACTTCATTACACCTTTTTAGTTAAAGGGACCATGCTTGCAAATATATGTATCGCGAGCAAGCATTTAATTTGTATATATGTAAAAACTTATGCTAACCTGCCGTTATAACCGTTATAATATGTCAACGAACGCATTAGGCATATATATAGTCTGAGCAAATAGTAAATACACGTGCACAATTAATTCACACGCTTGTGCCGATGACAGATACGCCGTCAGGTATTTAGCACTCGTTTAGAAATAGTAAACGGTCCAGTGAAACACCGCATGTTGAGCGTCCGTTTTTATCCGAATTCAGTAGATAGCAATGCACGACAACAGTTTTTAATAATTTTTTTTATCGATATTAGTTAATAACGTTATTATTGATGACACTGCGTAAACTCATGTGACGGGTTAAAAAGTCTGATAAACAATTCTAACTTTTTAAACCATCACTAAACGCACGCGGGACAACAATGGATCAAATCACTTCTCATTATTTTGCAATAGGAATACGTCATAATGTTATGTAAAGAACCCATAGCACCAGCAATTTAGAATATCCTTTGCCATGTTAAATGTTTTGTATTTCTATAGATACGATATATTCATATATACCTTATTTATCTAGAGCGGAACGGACCGAAAAAATGCGATACATACATAAATGTAATTATATTGATATGACCATTGATAAATCACTTAAAAATGAAAAAAAAATTGTTAATCAACAACAAATGATATTTCATTTTTTCAAAATGATTTGTGAAAAACTTAAATAGCTCTCTAGGATTATGATTTCCATTCATTGCTTAAGATTGTCTTGAAAGTTTATCATATAATCCAATTCTAATAACATAATTTAGCTAATAACCAAAGGGAATATTCGTAATCTTGTACAATTTTGTCGTAATGTAACATTGAATGATACAACTTGAACTAAAATAAGTGATTAATTAGTGAAACACGTAAATTATGCCAACTTTGTATGACTCAATTCTTCACTAATCGCGACACTATATATACTATAGTTCAGTAAATTTTATGTATTTGTTCCCTAATGTATTTTGTACTGTGGCCGTAAGGTCTAAAGTTAACAAGAGGCCATTGAATGGGCCTTAGCGGTCATCTGCCTAAGGCAAAGGCAATATAAGCCTAAATTACTGCTCTACAGCTTAGCCCTCATCCAATAACGTCAAAGAACCAACTTTAATAGCCTGGAAAATTAGAAGGTCGTTCGTTTAAAGATTTTAACACATTTGATTCCTGTGGTCTTTAAAAGAACCAAGGTCAGGCATATGAAAACCACTTAGTAGCCCTTGATCCTAGCATGCAACACGCCCAATATCAGCACTCTGGGCCTTCTGGTAATTGAGAAGGTGTTGTTTGAATGGAAAGTTAACGCACAGCACAAGGGCTAAAGGTCAATCTGTCTCTTCGGGACAGATGACTAATTAAATATTGAACAGATTTTACTTCACAGTGACCAACCTTAGCGCCAAAGAGTGTAAAATAATTACACGTTTATGTAAAAAAAAAATTCAATTCCTTCGCTAGAATTCGAACCCGAGGCCTCTGGCTTACTTGTCCGACGCTCAAATGGTATATTTCGGTCTAGAAAATGATACAAATACATAAGTATATGGAAGTGTTGAAAATAAGTAAGGAAAGTAATAGACGTTAATAGATAAACCGGTTATATATGATTGGAAAATGATAACACTTACCGTAACTAACACTGTGTACTTTAGGATTTACATTTGTGATCACAGACTGGTCTCATTTGTGCTGGTATTTTGGACCTGTCCCGATGTACATGTAAACAGACACAGTAGCTAATAAACGATAAACGAAATATAAAAATAAAAATGCTAAATGTCGGCTATTTAACGCTATAAAGAAGTGTCAATTCAACTGAAAATTTATATGTGTAATTACCTAAAACTATTAAATAATAATCACCCTCTAGGTAAAACTATGTAAACCAAGCAAAACCAATTCCTTCGTTGATAGTGGACTCGATAAACACAACAAGCCCAATAAACCATTAGGATTCTATATCGCCGCCATTACCGCAATTTAATTAGGATTTCGTTGATTAAGCAGAATAATTGTTTTGACTGAGAAACAGTTGGTCTTAATCTCTCCACATTTAAAACTAACTTTGCAATATATTTAGACAGATTAATATTTTTGAGATTAAATCCCTGTTCCATCGTTATCTACTTCGGTTACACTGCGATATTCATAAGTTTACTATTTTCAACAATGATGTTAAGCAACTAACTTTATTTTTATTTACAGAGACTTAAGTGTTCGATATTACCGTCTTCAGACTGGGGTCCAAACAACGGCAGCTTGCGACAGTCCTATACCATATACAAGTACAATGAGTCATCCTTTTGGCAGATGGCCAAAATAAACATTCTCGGTAGTCTGCAGAATAAATGTTGATTTGTATTCTCTGTAATGGCAATAAAATGTCGATCTTTTTTTTTTTTTTTTTTACATTTTCCCTTTACCTAACCTTAAAAGCGAGATCATGAATAAACCAGGAAGTTACAGGATTTCATTGTTGGGTGTTTACAACCACACGTCGTCTGTTCATTTGAATGTCTGTTTTACCTTTATGTTAACATAATGCAAACGTGTAATAACTCGGTATAAAATCCCCAGAAATATGTGAACTCACGTTGAAGCCGATAACAATCATCACGTGATGATTTTTTTCTCATCTGTAACTCATTATAGCAATTAAACCCACGTGAAAACGTGTCATCTAATGGTGAGGTCAACAACGAATCACTTTAAAGAGATATCAATATGATATATATTGAAAACGAACCAACACGTCTTAATCGACAGCTATGCCATTTAGTAGTTTTTGGTTAATTTTGTTTGAGAATTCACGTGTGTCCTTGGGCCACAAACAGACATTCCAAGTGGAAAAATAGTATGTCACGATCGTTTTGACGGACGCCCAATACAACTGCTAAAAGAGAGGTAGTTGTAAAACGTACTACTCAAGAAAAAACAATTTTGAAAAGGGGAAATACATATCTCAAGTCAGTTAGTTTAGTCTTACGGTCAAAAAGTGGTTTATGACGTGTGGCAATAGTACAATGTTCAAATTCTACGAATTTCGGCTAGTCTTCAAGAGGGGAGAGAATATGTTCTGTACCTTACAACTTCGAATGTTGGTCAAACAGAAAGCAGTTAGAACGAAGACTTATTAAATTCCACTAAAATGATTAAATGCTTTTTAAACTCTTAAGGCAATAATAAGTCATTACGACCCCGGTGTTAACACCACAAAGTAAACCACTTATGGAATCAAATCGTCTTTGATTGACCGACACCGCGAACTTTGATTGAGAAATAAAAACGCGAAATGGTAGCTTGCGATTAATTTAGAAATAATCTTTATATGTATTTTATCAATTATTGATTTGAAGATAACATATCATTTATTTTCACAACAAGTCATATCATTAAGCCCCAACTGATAGCATCGACGAAATACACTTGATTACAGAGCAGGTCCACTCACATGTCGGAAGGACTCTATATTGTGGAAACAACAGGTTACACAAACTCATGCTTGTTACATACGTATATATATGTGATATTTTTCACTTTCGTTAATTATTTGATGCGACGAAATGACATGTTAACACGTTAACAGAATCAAAGAATTACACGAAGATCTGTGAAAAAAATCCATGGAGATTACGACCAGGTGTTCAGTAAGGTTCAGCGTCTGCCTCATCGGTGTCATCCGCCATGTGAATTTGTTTACGCATCTCTGCGATGTCTACCGTTTTAATCATCAACAACAGCAAACAATAGTCTTTATCATTCATAGAAAGTTGGGATGAAGTTTAGGTATGGACACCAGGAATCCATATTAACACTTATCCTGAATCATAAAAACTTTAAAAGCATTTTTATTTGCATCGGCATACACCTTAACATATTGACAACTAAACATTTGCTGAGAGCAAATGAGTGTCCGATTGGCACTAAACTTTTGATATGTCTTTTTTTTCCAATTTCTCTTGTAATTCAGATTTTAAATCATTTTACCTCGAACAATATTAGAATATACATAGTTGTTGCTATGCACCTCTTGGAGATTTTCCCTTGTGTTTAAACCTAAATAAATGGTATGATATACAATAGATGGATACGAACAATCACATTACCCCTGTGATTTTGATAAATGACTCCATGTATCCACTTGTGACCGCGAATTATCTTCGTTTTATATTTCCTTTGTCACGTGCTAATTTATCTGCATCGTTTTCATTATAGATGGATAGGACATTTCATGGTTTATATTAGCCCATTCATTACACAAGTCTTTGAATAAAAGAAATACAGGGATGAAGTTATCATAACTAATTTCCTGCTTTAATTCAAAATGTTTTCAGGATTGCTTCTCGTTAGTTTGCTAGTTGGTTAAGTTGTATATCTTATTATCATTTGAGAACGTGACGTTGCCTACTTGAATTGACCAAGATTTACATGGCGGATGTCGTCGATGAACCAGAAGACACTTTCCTCTATAAAAAAAACTCTTCTTATACGGAATCTCCGAGAAGTTGTTTTTCTTCGTATTGTGCCATAGTTTTATTGAATTTGAGTTTGGATTATGATTATGTTGACATATTGGTTGGTGTTTTCTTGTTTTCTGGGAAGAAAAATATCAATGGTGATGCGTTTCCTGCTTGCCTCTCAGACAGTTTAGAAATGATACTACTAATGAGGATATGTTTTCCCATCTTGACTCTGGAATGGTCTCTGGAAACATAAAAAGAATACGGATTTTTGCTCGAGAAACGAAATACAGGAACTGAAAGGAGAGAAAGACATTATAGAAATTAAAGCGGACGAATATGGGGGCAGCTGATCAATAACATAAAGAAATATTAAAATAGGAAATTTGAACAAAGCAAATATTTTTATGGATACCGTAGAAAAAAGCATCAGATCAATATCAGGCGTTACGGAAGGGAAGTGAGCGGTTTCATCAACTTCGATGTAAATCTGATCAACCTATGTACATCTACGTTCTATTCTGAGAACCAGCCTTATAACGATGAATCTATCCGGTGTAATAAGCATTCTCGGACACATCTAACTTAATATGTTTAAGGAAATATAATACAAAATGTATTTTCCTTTCGTGATTGCGACCATAAATTCGACATAAACGCATAGAATGTGAAAGGTTCAAAGGTCACATAATGTAATACTGGAGGCTGTATGATACAATGACAGTTCTATTAGTGATTGGATGGAATTAACCTATAGGTCTCATTTCAAGGGCTAGCTTCCCTACACTATATATGTAATACTAACGTTTGCCATTTTTACTGTAGAAGACACTTCCCTGGTAATGATAATATTCTGTTTCATAAACGATATAAATAATGTTAACCGAAGTCTATACCTTTCATTTTTCGCAAAAAAGACAAGGTACATGTAAAGTACACCTATTGAATATTCGAGATTCATGGAAAGACTTTTCAAACGCTGCTTTTAAGGGAGTGTTATTACTACCTAGTCGAACAATAGCGAAACTCTTTCTTCAAAGTATAATTACAATTGTTTTGTTAATGTCTGTCGCCATTGTACTCGTCGAGTTTTGATGTTGAAATTGTCGATAAACCTTTCAGGTATTCCACCAGGAAAGGCTTTGTAATAAGATAAAAACTTTATTTCATTGTGTACATTTATCAAACCTGAATGCGATTCGGAAACAGGTGTTTCAATTTATATTAATCTCAAGACTTCATGAAACATCAGAAAACGGTCAAATGTCTGTAAGTCAAGCACAATTTACGAAATTAAATAGATCATATGACTAATGCACCTCTCCATCTACATTTTGACATTTCAGATTTGTATTGAAAGATACAATCTTAGAGATTGCATGTGATGGACTGTTAGTCCATGAGGTTTGCTGTAACCTCAATGCCACGTTTTAATTCATTCGAATAGTGGCACGGTTCAGAATATACACAAGTACTTATTATGTTTACACATTTCACTGAATTATGTGAATAGTGCAACTCTACATCTAGACTTAGATATTTTTTCAATCACTTTGAATTTTTCCTCAGTTGCCTTTTAGGTTAAGATTTAGGCCTGTAGTCCACTGACGAGTCCTAGAAGGACGAAGCAGCTGTACGATGCTTTGCTATTCCACTTGTGGGTCTTTTGTGAAATCCACAGGTATCGGCCGCGTCTGCCAATACACTCATGCTGACAACAAGGTTTTGTAACTCGATTGGCCTAGGGAAATGACCCATTTTCGGGAAATTTGTGATGTTTACTGAAGCGTTCGAGATATGCGGCTGAGAGTGGTCGGAATCAACAGATATAGATGTTGTCTTTACTGTGGTACAAGATTCACTCTATACCATGACAGTGAAATTAGACAATGAATTCCTACAAATGAGACTCAAAAACAGCTTTTCCTGATATGTACGCGATTCACATTGAATACAGTGTTCACTGACTTACCTGTGTTATTTTTCCCTACGTATTTCTGTCAGAATCACAGTTCAGATTTAATTCTCCCCGAATAATAATGGCTGAAGATTAGGAATTAAAATAAAAAATTAAGTAAAAGGCAACTATTATATCAAAAAGGAATGCATATGGGTCTATTTTCCTCGTAACCAAAATAATATTTTACCTGAAGCGTCATTGTAAGGCCATCATATCAAAATTGTTCAGATGTGACGTTAACACAAAGGTATGAATATTTATATCTAGGCATGGCTTACCTGAATACTGGGAAAATCATGAATGGTAGTATATACAGAAAATGTGTACTCAGCTGTAACGATAAAACCTAATGTTCTTTGCAACACAAATTCTCAACTATTTATAACTTATCTCTCAGCATACCAACCAGTTAGAGTTAGTTTCAGTGTATGACTGACGGGAATCCTACACTGATCTGCAGCGTGCGTAAGTTCGTATGTGCCCAGCAGACATAACTCGATCAACAGGAACTCGGACATTATGGATTTCCTATCTTTACCACAAACTGATAAAGGTAAGGCTTATTTAGTAGTTTGTATTTTAAATGCAGACACTATCTGAAATAAAATTATCAATATCTCTAGAAGGGATTGCATACAACGATAAAAATATACTTGTGAAATAGCATGTTTCAATGCAAAGTGTAAGCCTGTTGAAAAATAAAGTATGTCATGACTGTTATTTTCGGGACAACAGTGAAACAGATCCCTTGCCACAAACCGTTGTTATGGATTTACCCTTTCCCTTCTCAAATTTGTTTTATTTCCCTTGCGATTCTTAACTGCTTGAAATAAAAATGAGTGCGCTTGTAGATCAATAACATGCTTGTTTTTTACAAACAAGGTGGGTAGTTAATCTGCTTATTACTAATTTCATGTTGTTAACTATACTACCTTTTGCTAGAGCATATATACACAGCCTTGATATTGGTAAAAGTATATATATATTATATACGGCTTTGATATTGGTAAAAGCATATATTTACGACTTTGATATTGGTAAAAGCATATATTTACGACTTTGATATTGGTAAAAACATATATATATATACGGCTTTGAAATTGGTAAAAGCATATATTTACGACTTTGATATTGGTAAAAACATATATATATATACGGCTTTGATATTGGTAAAAGCATATATATACGGCTTTGGTATTGGTAAAAGCCTGTATATATATGACTTTCGTACACCTTGACAAAGCTTATTTGTTCCCTGTAAATAACTGCCTTTAATTCTTGTACGCCACTGGCTTCTAAATCTTCATTCATTCATATTTATTTTATTCTAATCTTGAAAGTTATTATATACTGATGTTTATTTCATACGATCCTTTGATATATTAATAATATCAACTCGCTGATTCATTCCGGTTATTGCTGTAAACCAGTATGGCGATCATGTTTGTTTAAATATATATTGGTACGGTTGAGAGTACACACCTGTACTAGACGTATTGTTAAAATCATTCAATTTTACAGCATTCCATGCATTGTCATTTAAAGACGGTCTTTCATGCATTGATTGAGACTAGGTGTAGGTATGTGTGTGTTTTGGTAGACAGTGGTATGTTCTTGTTCGCCTTCTTGTGAACTAATACCGACTGCCATTTTATAGGGTGTCAGGTATGTCTTGGCTAGGGGACATAGCCCGGGCGGCGGACTCTCAGCTTAACGACACATTTGAGGCAGAATCAGGAAATAGTAGAAAGGAAAAATTAGCAATTGGAAGAGTTTTAAGAGTTTTGCTTTATACAAACTTTCTTCTATATCTTAAATTATATGCGGGTTGGTGTTTGACCAACTAGAATTCACTTAGAGGGTCCTGTCATATAAAAGTAATATACATGTGAGAAGGTGCAGTCATTGCTAGCCATATGCTTTATTAGTCTGTATAATTAAAAGCATTTTTACGGCTGATTCAGATTTTCTTATCCACACAATTTGAATTCTCACGTCGTTTTTCTCAGCATCACTGGTCACAAAATTATCTTTTAATTGCTTGTTCTTTTGTGTGTCTGTTATATACAATATACGGATGACAAGGTTTTATTTAGATGTTTAGTGAGCAATATGACTGTTTGTATTGTAGACTATTAATATGGCTTGTATAGTACCTATCCAAACAATCAATATTAATGGATCGTTTCCTAGTTATTTCTTTTCATTTAATGAGGTAGAAAGTAGTCAGTAAAAACTGAAATTAAATCTTTATGTGTATGTTCGTGCATGCAAGGGTGTGTAGGTGTGCGTAATGTGTTTCACTGTGTTATAAAAAATCATCCTAAACAATCAACTCATTGATTGCTAAATTCCGGTTAAATACAAGATTTTATAAGTTATACATTTTTAATGTTCCATCGCGATCTGTAGTCTGTGGTGTGTGTTCTGTGTTAGATATGTATTCTGAAGTGTGTTATTTTTTGTGTAATATGTTACCTGTATTTTGGGCTGTGTTAGTGACCGCGATAAATCGGTTAGTAGAACCTTGACTGAAATACCTAAGATGCTGGTCTGAAATGGACCCGTTCCTGCTATTGTGGTCTTGTTCTTGTGTAATAGACTGACTTTCGTTTATCCTTCAGTGATGTAGCTACCAGTTACTACATTGATATCCCATCATTGGGTATTCACGAGTTACTTTAGTTCGGCAGTGTACTGTCTGTATTCAGTAGGATGTTGTCTGTATTCAGTAGAATGTTGTCTGTATTCAGTAGAATGTTGTCTGTATTCAGTAGGATGTTGTCTGTATTCAGTAGGGTGTTGTCTGTATTCAGTAGGGTGTTGTCTGTATTCAGTAGGGTGTTGTCTTTAGTCAGTAGGGTGTTGTCTGTGTTCAGTAGAGTGTTGTCTGTATTCAGTAGGATGTTGTCTGTATTCAGTAGGGTGTTGTCTGTAGTCAGTAGAATGTTGTCTGTATTCAGTAGAATGTTGTCTGTATTCAGTAGGGTGTTGTCTGTATTCAGTAGGATGTTGTCTGTATTCAGTAGGGTGTTGTCTGTAGTCAGTAGGGTGTTGTCTGTATTCAGTAGGGTGTTGTCTGTAGTCAGTAGAATGTTGTCTGTATTCAGTAGAATGTTGTCTGTATTCAGTAGGGTGTTGTCTGTAGTCAGTAGGATGTTGTCTGTATTCAGTAGGATGCTGTGTGTATTCAGTTGGATGCTGTGTGTATTCAGTAGGATGTTGTCTGTATTCAATAAGATGTTGTCTGTATTCAGTAGGGTGTTGTCTGTAGTCAGTACGGTGTTGTCTGTATTCAGTAGGATGCTGTGTGTATTCAGCTAGATGTTGTCTGTATTCAGTAAGGTGTTGCCTGTATTCAGTAGGATGCTGTGTGTATTCAGTAGGGTGTTGTCTGTAGTCAGTAGGGTGCTGTCTGTATTCAGTAGGATGCTGTGTGTATTCAGTAGGATGTTGTCTGTTGTCGGTAAGGTGATGTGTGTATTCAGTAGGATGCTGTGTGTATTCAGTAGGATGTTGTCTGTTTTCCATGGGATTTTGTCTGTATTCAGTAGGGTGCTGTCTGTATCCAGTTGGATGCTGTGTGTATTCAGTAGGATGTTGTCTGTATTCAGTAGGATGTTGTCTGTATTCAGTAGGGTGTTGTCTGTATTCAGTACGGTGTTGTCTGTATTCAGTAGGATGCTGTGTGTATTCAGCTAGATGTTGTCTGTATTCAGTAAGATGTTGTCTGTGTTCAGCAGGATGCTGTGTATATTCAGTAGGGTGTTGTCTGTAGTCAGTAAGGTGCTGTCTGTATTCAGTAAGATGCTGTGTGTATTCAGTAGGATGTTGTCTGTATTCAATGGGATTTTGTCTGTATTCAGTAGGGTGCTGTCTGTATCCAGTTGGATGCTGTGTGTATTCAGTAGGATGTTGTCTGTATTCAATAAGATGTTGTCTGTATTCAGTAAGATGTTGTCTGTATTCAGTAGGGTTTTGTCTGTATTCAGTAGGGTGTTGTCTGTATTCAGTAGGGTGCTGTCTGTGTTCAGTAGGGTGTTGTCTTTAGTCAGTAGGATGTTGTCTGTATTCAATAAGATGTTGTCTGTAGTCAGTAGGGTGTTGTCTGTATTCAGTAGGGTGTTGTCTGTAGTCAGTAGGGTGTTGTCTGTATTCAGTAGGGTGTTGTCTGTATTCAGTAAGATGCTGTGTGTATTCAGTAGGATGTTGTCTGTATTCAGTAGGATGCTGTGTGTATTCAGTTGGATGCTGTGTGTATTCAGTAGGATGTTGTCTGTATTCAATAAGATGTTGTCTGTATTCAGTAGGGTGTTGTCTGTAGTCAGTAGGGTGTTGTCTGTATTCAGTAGGATGCTGTGTGTATTCAGCTAGATGTTGTCTGTATTCAGTAAGGTGTTGCCTGTATTCAGTAGGATGCTGTGTGTATTCAGTAGGGTGTTGTCTGTAGTCAGTAGGGTGTTGTCTGTAGTCAGTAGGGTGCTGTCTGTATTCAGTAGGATGCTGTGTGTATTCAGTAGGATGTTGTCTGTATTCAGTAAGGTGATGTGTGTATTCAGTAGGATGCTGTGTGTATTCAGTAGGGTGTTGTCTGTATTCAGTAGGATGCTGTGTGTATTCAGTAGGATGTTGTCTGTTGTCGGTAAGGTGATGTGTGTATTCAGTAGGATGCTGTGTGTATTCAGTAAGGTGATGTGTGTATTCAGTAGGATGCTGTGTGTATTCAGTAGGATGTTGTCTGTTTTCCATGGGATTTTGTCTGTATTCAGTAGGGTGCTGTCTGTATCCAGTTGGATGCTGTGTGTATTCAGTAGGATGTTGTCTGTATTCAATAAGATGTTGTCTGTATTCAGTAGG